>NC_086272.1:2029166-2333333 GCF_021018805.1 Prinia subflava
CATGTGGCTCCCAGAGCCCCTCAGCCTGGAATATCCCAAAAGCTCCCACAGCCCTCCCTGCTCCCACAGGGACACTGGGTGTCCCCAGAGCCCCCCGGTGCAAGGAAAGCCTTGGGGACAGCTCTGTCCACCTCAGCCCAGCACATGCATCAGGGACAGTCCCCTGCATGTCCCTCTGCCAGCGCCAAGGTCTGCACAGCCCAGAGGGCTCAGGGATGTGCCCTGGCCCCCGAGGATCTTTGGTGGGGCTGGAGAGTCCCACAGATTTCTCACCAGGGCATCCAGAGGGGCAGCCGGGCATCACTCCCGCAGAAGCTTCACCTGTTCAGCCACAGGGCGCTGAGGGGGAAAGCAGGGTTAGAGCCACACTGGAGGGTACTGGGGCACGTTGGGACATAGTGGGGCATGCTGGGGTGCACTGGGATGTACTGGGGTGCACTGGAGGGTCATGACCAGGAGAGGGGAAGCTCTGGGCCCAGCAGAACTCCAGGTACCCAACTCAGACCTCTTAACTTATGGGAAGCCAATCGTTTTTTTCAGAGACATGGGCAGATGTCCCTGGTCACTGGGGTGTCCCCAGTACCAGAAAGGCACAGGGGGACCCAAATGGCTCCAGTTCCCACACTGGTGCCCCAGTTCCAGGACTTACCTTAAAACATGCACCCCAGCCTCCTACTACACCTCCCTGTGGAAGCAGAGCAAAGGATTAGTCTGGAATGGCCCTTGTGGGGCTCAGGGGATCACAGGTGTCCCCAAGCCCCGTGGCTGGCCCCGGTCTGAGGGGGAAAATCCCTTCTGCTGCCCCCAGTCCCACTCCAGACAGTTTCCCCTGATCCCTGTTCCTGCAGGGACCATGGTGGGGATGGAGACAAGGAGAGCGAGGGGAATTTGGGGCCTCCAAGGAGGAGGGGAAGGAGTGGGATGTGGGGAACCCAAAGACAGTGAAGTGGGGGGAGCTGGGGGTCCCAAGGGATGGGGCTGGGGGTGTTGAAGGGATGGGAATTGGGGAATGTGGGTGGGGAGGCAGGAATTCCAGTGGGGGGGCCATGGAGGCTGAAGTGGGGGGTGGGTGGGGGCAGGGGAAATTGGGGGCAGAGGAGCAAAATTGCTGGGTTTGGGAGGGGCTTTGGGAGTGGCAGTCAAGGAGGGGGATTGGGGGACACCACTGCCATGGGCAAAGAGAAAGGGAAAGGACTGGAGGGCAAGAGGAGAGGGAATGGAGTGGCCATGATGCTCTTTGGGGGTGACTGGGGTGCACTGGGCTGGGTGGGAATGCAATGGGGAGCCTGGGGGAAGGGGCAGCCTTGGGAAGCTCTGGGGTGCACTGGCATGCACTGGGATGCACTGGGATGGCCTGGAGGGTGATGGCCACGAGAGGGGAGGGTCTGGGCACAGCAGAAGAACTCGGGGTACCCACCTTATCATTCCCAATGCCACCAGCTTGCTGTGGAGAGAGCATGAGATGTCAGCGGTCACTGGGGTGTCCCCAGTCCTGGGAAAGGTTGGGGGTGACCAAAGTGCCCCCCAGTTCCCACACTGGTGCCCCCCGCTCCAGGACTTACCCCAGCACACACAGTTTCACCACTGCCATCCATGTGGGCCTGGGGAAGGAGAGCAAAAGGTTGGTGAGGATTGGCCCTGGTGGGGCTGGGGGCACACAGGTGTCCTCAGCCCCCCGGCCCAGGGCTGTCCCCTGCTCTGGGCAGGGCTGCAAGGCAGAGCCCGGCAGAGCCCCTGCCTTGGGAAGAGCCCCCAGCGCTGAGCCCAGCCCGTGGCCCTGCAGCCTCACCTGGCTCTGTGCTGGGAGGCACAGCAGCATGGAGAAGAGCAGGGCCACGCCGAGCACAGCCACCTTCATCTTCCTCTGGCACTGGGCAGCGCTGCCTGAGGCTGCAGCAGGGCACCAGCACCTTTATCCCTGCCGGGACTCCTCCCTGCGCCCTCCCCGACAGCCCCCAGGCCAAAGCCCGGCTTGGCACAGCCCCCAGCCCTGGCCACAAGCCCAGCCCTGCCCAGAGTCCATCCCAGCTGCGGCACGGATCCAGTCCCCCTGCCCGCATCCCTGCAGCTTCCCGCACGGGGCAGCTGCCCCTGCAAGGGCCCAGGAAACCCGGGGGGGCCAAGGGGGGCCAAGGGGATCCAAAGGCAGCTGGGGACCCTGTGGGGACAAGCCCCGCTCCAACACCATCCATCCTCCAGCAGCCCCCAGTGCCACATCCCCCATCTCCCGCCGGCCCTGCCCTGCCAGAGCGTTCCTGGCAGGACAGCCCGGAGCTGAGGCCAGCCCCAGACCTGGTGTGTCACAGCAGAATTGTCCCTGTTGCCACTGCAGCCTCTGGCCTGAACGGGGAGCTTCCCTGAGCCCTCTTCTCGGGGCCCCAGGAGCCCAGGATCAGGGAGAACGGGGAGCTGGGAGCACAGCGGGGTCCTGGGCCATGGCAACAGCTGGGAGACTGGGATCTGCAGGCTCTGCAGGCACTGGGGAGCGCTGGGCAATGCTGGCACTGGCACACAGCTCCCGCAGCGCCCCTGGCCCCAGGGATGGCCCTGCCCTGCCCTGCTGCCAGCGCTGGCCCTGAGCAGGGCTCACCTCCCCAGCCGAGGCTCCCGCGCTCCTGGCCCAGCTCAGAGCCCCTGGCAGGGGGAGCCCCGAGGGCACAGATCAATGACAGCCCCTGCCCAGGGCTCCCACCAGCTGCCAGCGCCTCCATTCTCCACTGACAGGCCCTGACATTTCCAGCAAATGTTCCCTCCTCACGGCACACTGACCACACAGAAGGCACCTCTTGTGGCACAGGTGGCAAAACCCTGCAGACACCTGACTTGACTGTTTGCCTTGGATTTTCCCCAGGAGCCAGCAGGAAGATTTTCCTTTGGCCTCTTGGTGCTTCGTGCCTCCTTTGTTGGAGGATTGAGGAGCGCTGACCCAGGAGGGGCCCAGGGACATTTCCAGCCCCTGCACACCTGAGGGGCCATTGTGGGTGAGCCCAGCTGGGGCTTCATGGGCTCTGCACAGACGTGCTCCTGTTTGCACATCAGCAGCTCAGTGGAACATGGAAATGTTCCCACTTTGGTGACTGATGCAGGGAGGGGTTAGAGAATTGACCAGGGGGATCTGAGGCGCAGCTGATCTGTCCTGGGCTGTGTCCCTTCCTCTCCCTGAGCAGGACTCTGAGCAACTTGGGACATTTCTGATTTTCCCATCATATTCTCTGTGGGATGTCGAACAGTCTGTCTTAGAAACAGAAAGACTGTGCCCCAAGACCCCAAGAGCATGCCTGCATTGGAATCTTCGTCAAGGACGGATGGAAAAAGGCTTTTCCCTAGGGTTTTCCATGCGGTCATTGAAAGTGCTTTTCAGCACTATAAAAAATTCCATGTGTCTTTCCCCAAGTGTACAGTACTCTTACGTGTCCATTGGGTAGCTCGGCTTCACGGGACATCAAGAATGATCAGAGAAGTTCTATTAGGAGTCGATCTTCCGAGAACATCGTGAGTTTCTAATTGCAGCCATGGAAGACGGGGTTTTTTCTTTTTTCTTTTTTCTTGTCTCACAGCTTGCAAGTTGACCATGTGGGCTCCAGATGTCACTGTGAGCCTCACCCGAAAAGACACATGGAGCCACGAATTTGGGGAGATCAGAGCAGCAGGGAGAATCTCCTGCTTTGTTTGTTACTTCCTATTATATACTTCTAGCAAGATGCCCATGGATTGGAGAGTGGCATTCCCACCTCTCAACCACATTGGTCAAAGGGACAGTCACACAGTCTTGTCTGTTCCAGCAAGGAATGTGAAAACAGTGGCAATGTTTACAGAATACAACTGGTGTTTACATGAAAGAGCATGAGAAGGTGCAAACCTTCTACTTGAATATGAACGCTCAGCAAACTAGGAAAATCTCATGGCAACAGAGGTGGAGAGAAAAAAAATGAGAAGTGGCAGAAACAATGACTTTAATTTCTGGATAAGATTTAATAAGTAAAACAAATAAAAAGAACCTCAAAAATGAAACCAAGAAGTACTATGAAATATCAATTCTATTACAAGTGATTTGCAAGAAATTGGCCAGCAGTTAAGTGTTTCTGAAATCATCTAGTCATCAGTCTCCACACTGCAGCCTGAAGCTCCTGGTTCCTCAGGCTGTAGATGAGGGGATTCAGGGCCGGAGGCACCACCAAGTACAGACCTGACAGGGCCAGATCCAGGGATGGGGAGGAGATGGAGGGGGGCTTCAGGTAGGCAAAAAATGAGGTGCTGACAAACAGGGAGCCCATGGCCAGGTGAGGAGGCAGGTGGAAAAGGCTTTGTGCCGTCCCTGCTTAGAGGGGATCCTCAGCATGACCCTGAAGATCTGCACATAGGAGAAAATAATGAACACAAACCAGCCATATAGGAAAGCACTTGGCACAGTGAGCCCAAGTTCCCTGAGGTTGGAGTGTGAGCAGGAGACCTTGAGGATCTGTGGGATTTCACAGAACTGGCCCAGGGCAGTGCCGTGGCAAAGGGGCAGGGAAAATGTATTGGCCATGTGCAGAAGAGACGTGAGAAAGGCACTGGCCCAGGCAGCTGCTGCCATGTGGGCACAAGCTCTGCTGCCCAGGAGGGTCCCGTAGTGCAGGGGTTTGCAGATGGACATGCAGCAGTCGTAGCACATGATGGTGAGAAGGGAGTATTCTGCTGACATGAAAAATACAAACAGAAATAGCTGTGCAGCACGTCCTGAGTAGGAGATGGTGCTGGTGTCCCAGAGGGAATTGTGCATGGCTTTGGGGACAGTGGTGCAGATGGAACCCAGGTCGCTGAGGGCCAGGTTGAGCAGGAAGAAGAACATGGGGCTGTGCAGGAGGTGGCCGCAGGCTGCGGCGCTGATGATGAGGCCGTTGGCCAGGAGGGCAGCCAGGGAGATGGCCAGGAAGAGGCAGAAGTGCAGGAGCTGCAGCTGCTGCGTGTCTGCCAATGGCAGCAGGAGGAAGTGGCTGATGGAGCTGCTGTTGGACATTTCTTCACTCTGGGCATTGCGGGCTGTTGAAAGAAGACACTGACAAAGTGGTATCATATTCCTTCTGTCAATCCTATATATTGTATTTGTAATCCCCTCAAAATTACTTATCGCAAGGGAATTTTTCTAAACTTTTTTGTGTTCGGGTTTGTGCTGCTGAGTTCCTGCCTCATCTTCAGCACCACTTTCAGCCTGAACACCTTTGAACGCAGAGGGAAAACAGGGCTCCCTGTGCCTCAGTGCAGCCATAACTGCTGGTCACACACAGGTGCCCTTTGTTCATTACACCTCTCTCTATTTCAGAGCGATAATACTTAAAATGTGCTTGAAAAAAAGTGGAATTTCTGAAAGCTCCAAAGTCAAAAAAAATTTCCCTAAACTCTTCCCTCCTTTTTTTCCCCTCTTTGTTGTTGTTGTTGTTGTTGTTGTGGTTGTTGTTGTTTTTGTGTTGCTACACAGGAAAGGCTATCCAGGGTTGGTCCGCCTCTATGCTGCCTGGAATTGCACCTGCTGGGAGCTGAGAGACTTTCTCTCTATCCAAGCCTTGTCCCTGCCAGTGCTCCCAGAGCCCAGCCCTGCCCTGGGGGCTCAGCTCTGCCCTGCACACCCCTCCCAGCACAGGGCACTGCCCAGGGGCATCTCCCTGGCACCAGGGCCTTAAGGGCTGCTCAGACAAACAGAGATGCTGCAAGCCAAGGTGCTGCTGCTACTGTCTGTAGCTAGAGCAAGGTGAGGAGGCACTTTCTGAGGGAGATCTGAGGCAGATCTGCTGATCCCCAGGGTGACAGTGCAGGAGTGTAAGTGGCACAGACAACCCTGACAGCCCCTTTCCCTTTCCTTTATGAGAAAGCTGAGAGCAGTCCTGGCCATGCAGCACCATCTCCACAGCAGCAGGAATCTGCCCTGATGGGGGTGGCTCCTTCCACCTCCAACTTCTCCCCACAGTCCATGGGAGCTCCCAGGCAGGCTGAGATGCCCCTGGCAGGTGGCAGATGCCCTGGCCTGGCCAAGAGCCCTCAGGGCTGCAGCACCTGCTCTGCACCACAGCCCTGGGCAGCCCTGGCTGCAGCCCCAGCTCCTGCTCTGTCCCTCTGACGGTGCCCAGGCCAGCCCCGCTCTGGAGCACATCCTCCCCCAAAGCAGCAAGGGCAGCAGAGCCATCCTTACAGTCACCTCAGTGCTGTCCTGGGTCAGCTTGAGGAGATCCCTGCAGCCACAGACTTACTGTGTCACAAGTGGTGAACATTTCCCCATGAATGACCTCATAATTGTCCTTCCAGTTTCTTTAAGCCTCTGTCTGCTTCACTGCTCTGAGGTGCCTGCAGACAGCACCCTTCAGGCCTGCTGGGCTGGGAGAGGAGCTGCTCCTCAGGAGAAATGGCTTTTTGAAGGTCTTCTTGATTGCCAGGAGCTGCCTCTGTGCCAGGAGCCCAGCCCAGCTCAGCAGCACAGACACAGCTTAAGGACTTCAATTAGTCTCTTGAGGTTTGGTGTTGTTTACATGAGACTCAGTCCCTGAGAGAGTGTTCAAGAAACTTCTCAAGAATTCAAAATTATATTGAAAAACTGAAGTTTCTTCAAGTTTTAGTGGGTCCCACTAAGAGACATGTCTGAGAAAGTGTCCCGAGGTTCCAGTCAGAGCAGAACACTGCAGGCAGTGATGACAGGTGGGGACAAACAAGGCAAAGGTGTCTCTGATGCTGAGCAAACCTGGATGTGTTTCAGGAATGCACAGGGACAAAGCCTGAGCACCAGCCCCTGGCAAGGCAGATCCTGTCCCTCCCTCCTTGCTCAGGGCTCTTCCCAGGCCACTGGGATGTGGGGATGTGCAATGCCAAGGGCAGCACCATGGGACGGCCCCTGCCAGGCTGCTGAGCAGGGACAAGGAGGCAATGAGACCCCAGACCTGCAAGGGTCACTTGTCTCCTCTGATGCCTCAGGCCCAGGGCCAGCAGCCATGGCCCAAGTGCTGCAGGAGTTGGCTGTGTCAGGGCCTTTCAGCTGCTGCCCATCCTGTGCCCTGTGCAGCCCAGGCTGTCCTACGGTGTCCATGCCCTGCGCCTCTGTCCCTGCAGGCTGTCCTCATCCCCCAGCTGCCCCACCTGGCTGGTCCCTTCCTCTGCTGACAGCTCTGCGTCCTGCCTGCCTCTGCCTGGGCACACAGAGCCTTGGGCTGCTCCAGACTCCTTCTGGGGGATGTGTTGCACCACAGCCCTGCCCTGGCAGGGAAATTCCTTTCTCCTCATGTCTATTCTGTGCCTCCCCTGCTGCCCTTTGCAGTAATAATTTCTTTCTCTGGCTGTTTTCTACTAGGTTAATAGGATACATCAGCTCTGAATCCAGCCTTCAGTCGCTTCCAGGGCTCTCATCCCCTGTCCTCATTCTCCACTCCACTGAGCACAGAGCTCCTTTGTCCCTATACAGTGGTCAAGAGGTTGAGGCCAAGAGCCTGGACAAGAAGGACAGTTCTGTTCCATAGGAAGGAAAGCACAGAGCTCCAGTGCTCCAGGGGCAGAGGAGAAGCAGCTCTCACCATTCCAAGGTCAGCCGGACCCCTCAGGCAGCCCCAGGAGCCCAAGCCAGCCAGAACTGTTCCCTGTTCCCTTGGTTCCATGGGGCCCTGCAGTGTCACAAAGGCCCCGTGGTTCTTTGGGTCCCCTCAGTGCCACAGTGGCCCCTTTGGTCCCATGGAACACCACAGGATCACTGTGGCCCCCTTGGTTCCATGGAACACCACAGGATCACTGTGGCCCCTTGGTCCCATGGAACACCACAGGACTCTGTGACCCCCTTGGTTCCATGGAACACCACAGGATCACTGTGGCCCCTTGGTCCCATGGAACACCACAGGATCACTGTGGCCCCCTTGGTCACACAAGCCCTGCAGTGTCCCCATGGCCCTGGGTTCCACCAGCCCACGCAGGGTCACAGTGGTCTCCAGAGGAAGGAAAGCACCGAGTCCCAGTGTTTCAGAGACAGATGAGACACAGCCACCAGAGGCCAAGGCCAGCCACATCCATCTGTCCAGGCAGGTTTGTCTGGGAACAGCCCTTGGATATTGGGGATTTGGAATGTGGAATCCCACTTTCAGCCATTTGTGCCTGGACGAGCTGGATGAGTCTTTTCCATGAAAAGGAAAGCATGGAGCTCCAGTGTTTGGAAGGCAGGTGAGAGCTGGCCCTCAAGAGGCCAGACCAGCCAGACCTGACAGTACTGGTGGCTTTTGTCTGAGAGCAATCCCTGGAGCGATGGAATTTGGGAGGTGGAATCCCAGTTTTGGCCATGGGTGCCCTGTCAAGAAGGATGGGTTTTTTTCCATATGAAAGAAAAGCACGAAGTCCAAGAGGTTTGGAAGATGAGAGGTGGCCACAGTAAGTGAGGGCAGCCACACCTGTCTTTCATGGCAACTTCTGTCTTGGAACAATCCTTGGATATATGGAATTTGGGAGATGGATTCTCAGTATTGGCCATGGGAACTTGGACATGGAAGATGTTTAATTCCATAGGAGGAAAAGCACAAAGCCCCAGTGTTTTGAAGGCAGATGAGAGGTGGCCCCTGGGAGGCCAAGCCAGGCAGATCTGTCTTTTCCAGAAGGTTTGATCTGATAACAATCCTTGGATATACTGAAATTTGGAAGTGGAATCTTCTGGATTTTGATCATGGACACCTGGAATGACGGTTCTTTTCCATGGCAAGGAAAGGGTGGAGCCCCAATGTTTTGAAGGCAGATCACAGGTGGCTCCAAGGAGGCCAAGGCCAGCAAGACTTGTCTGTCCTTGCAGCTCTTCCCTGGGAGCAATCCTTGGATAGAATTTGGGGGCTAAAATCCCGATTTTGACCATGGGCTCATGGACAAGAACGACAGTCCTTTTCCATAGGAAGAAAAGCACAGAGCCCCAGTGTTTTGGTGGTAGATCACCAGAGGAGATCTGGTGGCCAGACATGGCCCCCAGGAGGCCAAGCTAGACAGACTTTTCCCTCCTGGAAGCTTTTGGCTGGAAGAATTCTTTGGATAAACAGAATTTTCGAGGCCAAATCCCATTTTTGGCCATGGGTCCCTGGAAGAGAAGAACAGTTCTTTTTCACAGGAAGGAAGTCATGGATCCCCAGAGGTCCAGGGGCAGATGAGAAGCGACCCTCGACATTCCATGGTCAGCTGGAGCTGTCAGGCAGTCCACCCGCTAAGCACAAATGATCCTGGGAGACTCCATCCCTGATCCACCCCCAGGACAGGTTTGAAGATAAAGCCTTGCGGGAGCCCACCAGGTGCAGAGAATTTTTCCTCTCCCAAGCAGCAGAGGAGCAGAGAAGCAAGCTGGCAAGCCCCAGTAACAGTGTTGAAGGAGAAAAAAAACAAGAGGAAAAAAGCAAAAGACCAAAACCACAGGGCAACAGGACCTCAAAGCAGATGCGCTGTGCCACGTGGCCACTGAGTCAATGGCCCCAACCAGAAGGAAGAGCAGCCCCCGTCCCCCAACCCCTGCAGGACCCCGGGCTGCCCCTCCACCCATTGCAGCACTCCTAGAGGCAGGGAGGGGAGGCAGTGACCATTCCTGGTACAAAACAAAAAACAACCCAAAATGGTGATGGGTTATGAACCGTCCCCAGGACAGTTCCATGAGGCTGCCCTGTGTCACAAGGGGCACTGGGTTATACAAGAGCTGGCAGTGCCCCAGTGGCACCTGTGTCCCAGGAGACCCCACTCTGCCCAAGTAGAGCCTTGCATCCATGGGATTCCACGTTGTCACAGTGGTCTGCTGAGCTCCATGGGGCTGTGCTGTGTCACAGCGGGCACTGAGTTCCACGTGCCCTGGCACTCTCCAAGTGGCTCCTGGCTTCCATCAGGCCCCGCTGTGTTTGCAGCTGGCACTTGGCTCCCCAAGATGTCATTGTGTCACTGTGGTCTCCTGGGTGCCCTGAGACCCCGCTGTGTTGATGCCTTACAGAACCTAGAAATAAAGTAACACCCTTTGGAGATAATATTATAGAGGAGGTAACAGAAAGGCTGATCTTTATTGGAGGCCTCCAAGGGGCAGATACAGATAATGTCCACAAAATGCCCAACCCCTCCATGAAGTCAATACAGTTTTATAAGTTTAGCAGATTAGCATATTTGACAGAAGTCACCAATTAGGAGCACAGGTGGTGAGGCACGACCAAGTTCCTTGGCAAGAGTCACTCTACCCCTGACTGGACACTTTAGGCACACCAAGGAAGGAAAGCATCAACACAACCAAACCAAATCCAGCAATCAAACCACAAACAAACCGAGAACTGTCCCTCTGTGTGTGTGTGACGAGGACAGTGAGGGCAAGAATAAAAGGAACATGGCCTTTAGCTGAACAGAGCTCAAACTAACAGGACTTAGCTTCTACCTTAACCTTAACTTACACCTTACACAATTTAACAAAAGAACAGCACTGAACAGTATTTATTCTAAATTATAACCTATGATGTAAACATTTACACAGAAATAGTACCCAGCTTGTAAATTATATTAAACCTGGAATATGGTAAGGCACTTTACAAAGCACTGACTCAGAAAACGCTAAACCCTACAACTTCAAGTTATCCATATTTTGAGAAGAGGAAGTCAGGAGAAGAGAGAGAGAGACATCCACAGCCAAGACCTTGGATCCAGCCCATCTCAGCTGCTGTAGGCTCCGGGGCCGTGGGAGGTGTCAGTGTCACAGCCGTGTCACAGCCTCACCTGCTCTGGTTCCTCACACAGGTGGGGTTTTGGGGGTGCCAGGGGCTTGGCAGCCACTTTGGGGCTGGCCCAGAGGCTGCAGTGGCTGGGGCTGGGGCAGTGACTGTCCCACCTATGCAGAACTTGTCCTGGCCCCCCAAACACACCCTGGAGATATCTGGGGCCTTTCATCATTTCTCTGCTCTCCAGCACCGAGGCAATGGACTCTGGCTGCAGCTCTGAGCTCGTGCCCAAAGCAACCACCCCTGGCAATGGGGCTCCATGGAGCTGCTCTCAGGAACCCCCTGCCAAGAATTGGGGAGTGCCCCCAAACCACCTCAGAAACCTGGGATGCACCAAAATGCCTTCAGGAATGTGGAATACCCAAAAACTCCCTCAGGAATGGGTTCCCTCTCCCTTCATCATTCCCAGCCTTCGGCTTTCTCATTCCAGATTTCACCACACCCTCCCAATCCCCACCCAAAGCCATCCCACCTCTCCTGGACATCAGGACCCCCTTCCCAAGACATATTTCCCCCATCCCACCCCTCCCAAACCCCATCCCACCCATCCCACTCCACCCAATGCCCATCTCACCCCTCCTGATTTGCAGCACACTTCACCAAAGTCCTTCCAACCCCGTTCCACCCTGAGGGGCTGTTGAAATCAAGAAATTTTGGGGTGGGATTGAATAGTTTTCAGTGGCATTGAGTGGTTTTGAGGTAACAGATCAAACCTTCTCATCTCTTTGAGTGCCAAGAAATGGAGAAAATGACAACAAATACCCCCAAATCCCTAAATCCCTTCAAGTATCTCCCTGAATCCCAGATCCCCTCAAAAGACTAGCAAAAAGTGAGCCTTTAGATGCCTTTGATGAATTTGTTCATTTTTATCCCAATTTTGTCTGTTTTAAAGGGATGAAGAGGAATCAAAAGAATATTAGGGACCACCAAACAAAAGGACCACCAGCCCAGTGTCTCCCCAGTGCAGATCACAGGGAATGTGGGTCATCAGGGCTCTGCCCAACGTGGGTCCCCTGATGCAGGATAGAGTTGGAGCAGCACACAAAGCTCTCCCCACAGTCGGGTCACTCACAGGACTTCCCTTACCAGTGCCTCTGTCGGTGCCTGGTCAAGGGAGAGCTGTGGGTGAAGCTCCTCCTGCACTGGGGACACTCACAGGGCCTCTCTCCGGTGTGGATGCGCTGGTGGGTGACGAGGTGGGAGTTGTTCTTGAAGCCCTTCCTGCAGACAGGACAGCAGAAGTGCTTCTCCTCTGTGTGAATCCACTGGTTCTTGAGGAGATGTGAGCTGGTCTGAAACCTCTTCCCACATTCAGGACACTCATAGGGCCTCTCCCTGGTGTGGATCATCTGGTACTGGATCAGGGTGTTGCTCCAGCTGAAGCTCTTCCCACACTCCAAGCATTTGTGGGGCTTCTCCCCATCATGAAGCTGCTCATGGACCACCAGCTCAGAGCCCTGGCTGAAGCTCTGTCCACCTTCCTAGCACTGGGTGGGTCTTTCCTCCTCTGAGTACTCTGAGATGGGTTTGGAGCCCCTTCTCCTGCGGGATCTCTGTGACTTTTCTTCCCCGTTGCATTCCTGCACCATGGAGCCGCTCAAAACAGCCTCTTCCATGAGGTTCTGCCGTGGGGATTTGTCCTCCCTGGTCTCTGTCCTCAGCTCTTTGTCTAGGGGAGGAAGCACAAGGAGTGGATGGGATTTGACTCCGTGCCAGAGGGAAGGCCAAGGAGATCCCCCCAGTGCATCCCCGGCAGGACGGCGTCGGCAGCGGGGTTGTCCTGCAGCCGGGGCCAGGCTGGGCTGGGAGATGGAGCAGGAGAGAGGGGCAAAGGGGCACTGACTTCCTCCTCACCTGCCTGGCTGTCCCTGGCCATCTTCCTCTTCCTTGCAGCTGCCTTCTCCATCTGGTCAAGGTTTGGGAATGGGAAATGCTGCTTTGGGGAAAAATACAGTGTATGAGCACATTGGGTTGGGGGGTTCCTCCTGCCCAAGTCCATCTCTAGAAGTCACTGGGCTTCTGGTGCCCATATAAACCTCCAAAACACAAAGATTCATTTCTCCAAAATAACCAAGTGACCAAGGTTCAGCAAAAACACCCAACCATGAGTTTCTTCTCTCTCATCTCTCCACTTTGGGGTCCTGGAGGCCCCCCTGTCTGTGTTGCCCAGGGTCAAGTTTGTATTGGTGTTGGCCCTCTCTGGGCTGCTGTGGCTCCTGAGAATCCACGAGGTTCCCCTTCTCCGGGCTCACCACTTGGGGATCACAGGTGTCCCTGGGCTCAGCACTATCCAGGGTCCCTCTTTCAGAGTCCTGGGGTATCCATGGGTCCCCCTTGTCCTTGCTCCCAACCTGTCCAGGCTTCTGGAACAGCCCCAGCTCTCGCACTGCCCGTTTCTGCTCCCCCCATTCCCGGGTTTGCCTCCCAGCGCTGCTGGTACCGGGCGATCCCCACGTGTCTCTGGGCTGACAGTGCAGCCCCTGAGCCGGGCAGAGCAAGCCCCACCACAGGGGGACCCTGCATGCCCCGCTCCCTGGGCAGCCGCGCCCAGCCCCGGGCACAGAGCTCCGCCAGCCCCCGCCGCCCCCTCCCCAGAGCCCCGGGGACCCCCGCAGCCGGGGCCGGGTCTGAGCGAGGCGGCCCCCGAGCCCGGCTGCGTGGCCAGGGGGGCACGGGGAGCCCGGGGCCTCTGTGCCAACGCTTCCCCCGCTCTCCCTCAGCCGTTGCCCGGCCCAGCCCGGCCCCCCGAGCCCCAACAGGCCCCGCACGGCCACGGCCGGGCCGCTCCGCTCCCCTGCGAGCCCGGCCACACGGACCCACCTGCGCCGGGGCCCACGGGCCACCGAGAGCTCCCCGGGCCGCCCGGGCCTGGGCCCCGAGCACAGAGCTCTGCCCGGGGGGCTCCCGGCCCAAGGCGGCGGCTCCGGGCCCGGGCGGCCGCTCCCGGCTCCCACAGCCCGCCCGGGGCCGCCCCGCCCGTGCCGGGGCTGCGCCAGCGCTCCCCGCACCCAAGGGGGTTCAAACTGCCGGGGGCATCTCACAAAAAAACATTGCCCGTATCCCCTCCCAAAACAATAAAATCCCAACCAGCCATCAACCCCCACAAAAAATAATCCACAAACAAACCCACAAACTAACCCCTTCCACCCTGCCCTGCGGCGCCTTCGCAGGGACCCCGACCCCGCGGGAATGCCCCCGGGCCGGGACAAAAAGCTGCTCCCCTGGAGGCGCTTTGAACACCCACCCGCGGCCCGGCCCTGGCACACGGCTCCCGGCAGCTGCCCCGCTGTCCCAGCCGGGCCTTTGCAGCAGGGAGGCTCTGCGGGACCCCCGGGCTGTGCCCCCTCCCAGGCCCTGCCCGCCCCGGGGTTGACCTTCAGCCCGGGCTCTCTCGCTGTCCCGGCTCCTGCAGAGTCCCCGCTCGCAGCTCCTTTGGCCCCTGGGCTCTCCTCTGGGGGTTGGGGAACAGCCGGCAATGGACCCTTGCCCTGAAAAGGAATCATTTTGGTGCTCCCTAGAGAGGCCAAAACTGAAACTTTGTTCCTTTTGCCTGGGTGCAGAGACCATCAGGGCATTTTCTGCACAGAGTTCCAGCCCCCAGCATTAGTTGAAGGAGCTGCCTACCAATGTGACGCTGCCAGGAGCCTGTCCTTGCTGTCACCTGCTGTGGCTGGGCATGAACAGAGCTCCTGCACTTGCATTTCCAGCTGCTGTGCAACCAAAGCGGAGGGATCTGGAGCTGCCTGAATGCAAAAACTGCAATATGAGCCACTCTCAAGGGGGAAATCTCCCCCTGCTGTGCCAGCCCATGGCAATGCTGCCATTCTCTGCTGTTGCTGGGGCGCTCTTGGGTCTGGCTGAGCAGGAAAGGTGACCCTGAGCCAGGAGATTTCTTTGGCTGCAGCAAAGCCTTGGAATGCAAAGACCTTCCTGATGCTGTGCCCTGAGCCAGGATGGAATGAGCCACCAGAGCTGACCCTAAATTTCTTACCGAATTCACAGAGTGACTGGGTAGGATGAGACCTTCAAGAGCATCAAATCCAACCCATGCCCCAACACCTCAGCTTAACCTGGGTTAGTGCCCTGAGTGCCTCATCCAATCTTTTTTTAAACACATCCAGGGATGGTGACTCCACCACCTCCACAGGCAGACTATTCCAGTACTTTATCACTCTCTCTGTGAAAAACTTCTTCCTAATATCCATCCTGTATTTCCCTTGGGGCAGCTGAAGACTGTGTCCTTTTGTTGTGTCAGCTGCTGTCTGGAGAAAGAGACCAAACCCCACCTGACTACAGCTACCCTTCAGGGAATTGTAGAGAGCGATTAGGTCACCTCTGAGTCTCCTTTTCTCCAGGCGAAACAACCACAGCTCCCTCAGCCGTTCTTAACAGGGTTTTTGTTCCAAGCCCCTCACCAGCCTTGTTGCCCTCTCCTGGACGTGCTCAAGCGTCTCAATGTCCTTCCTAAATTGGGGGCCCAGAACTGGACACGGCACTCGAGGTGCGGCCTCACCAGTGCCGAGTACAGGAGAAGAAACACTGCCCTGCTCCTGCTGGCCACGCCATTCCTGATCCAGGCCAGGAGCCATTGGCCTTCTTGCCCACCTGCCCACACTGCTGCCTCATGTCCAGCCTGCTGTCCAGCAGTGCCCCAGGTCCCCTTCCCTGGCTGCTGTCCAGCCACTCTGTCCCCAGCCTGGAGTGCTGCAGGAAGTTTTTGTGGCCAAAATGCAGGACTCAGCACTTGCACTTATTAAACTTCATCCTATTGGACTCTGCCCATCCATCCAGTCATTCCAGGTCTCTCTGCAGAGCCCTCCTACCCTCCAATAGATGGACACACGGTCCAAGCTTAGTGTCAGCTGCAAATTTACTAATGAAAGACTCAATCCCCTCATCCATGTCGTCAATAAAAATATTGAACAGAACTGGCCCCAGCACAGACCCCAGGGGAACACCACTGGTGCCACCAGCTGGATGCAGAACCTTCACCACCACTCTCTGGGCCCAGCCATGCAGGCAGTTCTTAACCCAGCACAGAGTGCTCCTGTCCAAGCTGTGGGCTGCCAGCTTTTCCAGGAGGGTGCTGTGGGAGACAGTGTCCAAGGCCTTGCTGAAATCCAGGTACACAACATCCACTGCCTTTCCCGCACCCACCCGGCGGGTCACCTGGTCATAAACGGAGACCAGGTTGGTCAAACACGACCTTCTGTTCTTAAACCCGTGCTGGCCGGGTCTGATAGCCTGGCCATCCTGTAGGTGCTGTGTGATGACACTCAGTATAAACTGCTGCAGTGCCCTACTGGGTACTGAGTTCAGGCTGACTTGAGTTGTTGGATAAGGATTTAACAATTCAAACTGTAAAGCAGGTATGTTTTATTTCCATCTGGGACACAAGGGGGATTTTCCACCATACCTGCGTACCTGGTTGAGACAGGTTTAAGGTTTAAATACACTCAGATCCCACAAAACAACCCCTCCCTCCCCGCCCATTCTCTGCCCACTCTCCGCCTCCTTGCACTTCCTATTATAATTAGTCTTCTCTGGTGCCACATCTCCTGGTGGTTGCAGGCTGGGGTCTTCTGATGAAGTAAGAGGTCTTCCTCAGTTGTTCACTGTTTGACCTCTTCCTCTGGGCAGGTGCAGTGAAGGTTTGGCTAACTCCCAGGTCACTTTGTCCTGGCCAAAACCACGAGCCTGGTTCTTTCTGATTTCTTAAGCCACAGGTTCTGCTTTATGGGGTTTTCACTATACCTAAAGTCTTGCTTTACTGAGTTTTCACAATATACACAATATACATCTTATCTCTATGGCCTTTAGCTAGCAACTAAATCCTCATGTGTTCTGCTACAAGTTGTTTTTCTGCTTTTACAGGATTGCTAAATAAGCTGTATATTTCTGCTTCCCCTCCATCTGCTTAAGCACATTAAATGCTTCTAAATATCTGAATTTTAGATATGTTTCCCATATCAAACTGGCCTATAATTACCAGGATCCTCCTTTCTACCCTTCTGGTGTAGGGGTCACACAACACATTGGCCAACCTCCAGTCCTCTGGAACCTCACCAGTGAGCCAGGACTGTTGGGAAATGATGGAGAGTGGCTTCACAAGCTCATCTGCCAGCTCCCTCAACACCCTGGGCTGGATCCCATCTGGGCCCATGGATTTTGAACATCCAAGTGGCTCAGCAGTTCTCTGACTGCCTCCTCCTGGATAACAGGGGCACCTTTCTGCTCCCTGACACCATCTACCAGCCCAGGAGGGCAGCTGTCCTGAGGACAAGCCGTCTTCGCCTCATCTGCAGTTCCTAAGTTCCCTCCCACATCCAGTAGAGAACAAAGGTTGGTCCTACCCTTCCTTTTGCCACTAATTTATTTGTAAAAACATATTTTATTATCCTTTACAAAAGTTGTCAAAATGACTTCAAACTGAGCTTTGGCCTCCCTAATATTTTTTTTCCTACATGTTCCCTTAAATACTTCCTGAGAGACCTGACCCTCCTTCCAAAAATGATACATCCTCTTTTTATTCCTAAGTTCCTCTGAAATCTCCTTGCCCATCCAGGCTGGACGTTTGCCTTGTCAGCTCATCTTTCAGCACACAGGGACAGTCTGTTCCTGTGCCCTCAAGATCTCTGCATTGAAGCACACCCACCTTTCCTGGACTCCTCTGTTTTTAAGGGCTCCTTCCCAAGGAACTCTCTCTGAATAAGTCTCCTAAAACGGCCAAAGTCTGCCCTCCAGAAGTCCAATGTAAAAATCTTTTTGATGTCCCTCCTGATTTCACCACATATTGAGAACTCTGTAATTTCATGATCCCTGTGCCCCAAGCAGCCTCCAAGCACCACATCTCCCACCAGCCCTTCTCTATTTGCAAACAACAGGTCGAACATAGTCCCTCCCCTGCTGGCCTCACTCACCTGCTGTCACAAAAAGTTCTCCTCCATCCACTCCAAAACCTTCCTGCACTGCCTCTTTGCTGCTGTATTGAGTTCCCAGCAGATGTCTGGTAGGTTAAAGTCACCTACAAGAACAAGGGCTGGTGATCCTGAAACATTCTCCAGCTTCTTAGAGAAGAAGTTGTCCACCTCTTCTTCCTGCTTGGGTGGACGATAACAGACTCCCAGTAGGTACCCCTGGGAGCCCGTCCTGTTTGCTTCGGGTAGAACAGGAACAATGAAAACCTTCCCAATGGCACAACTCCCCAGCCCACATGGGGAAAGGAAAGAAAAAGTTGTCAAGCTCTCAAAACCTTTCTCCTGCTTTGCTGCAAGACTCCTGCTTCACACATGTTGTGGAAAGTCAAGAGAAGCTGCATGGGTGGGCTATCTTGTGACAGATGGTGCAACTCGTTCTCCAGGAAAGGTTCTTGGAAAGAGCAGACAGGACTGTGGAGAAGATTCTGGGAAAGCTGAAACAGCTTTTCGGAAATGAAATGAAAGTGGAAAGAAACAACCCAAGATATTTTCCTCTGTTTATTTCTCTGTCCCACTTTCCATCTTAAACTACTTCTCCATCTCATTAATTCTAAATGGGTCTCACCTCTGACATCCAAGACTTGGTAAGATTTAGACACTGTAAAATACCATGAGCACATCCAGTTTGCCTTCCCGTTTTTCTTGGAAAGCAATGCCGGAGACACAAGTGCAGTGCTTGGGTCAGGTTCAAATTCTGCATTCAGGGAATGTGCTGTGACAGTGTCTGACCCTCAGCAGGGACAATGCACAGCAACAGCCAAGGGGATTCCTCTGTCACTGTGCAGGAGTCAAGACTGGGCCCTGACTGAAAACGGCGAAGTTCCCGTGTTTGGACAGGCTCAGGGGCTGCCCCGGGGAGTGCAGGGCTCGGTGCGAGGCAGAGGGGGCAACAGAAAAAACTGACAAGGGGACAAACGGCCCTGGAGCTTCAGTTGCAGCAGCAGCAGCGGCAGCAGCGGCAGCAGCGGCAGCAGCGGCAGCAGCAGAGAAGAAAAAAGCGGCTTTGTTGACCAACCCGTGCTTCCCCTCTCCCTCTCCCACAGTCCCGCAGCCTCTCCCTTTCCCAGTGTCCCCCTCCCAACCCAGTCTCCCTTTCCCCTGCTGGGCCGGGCCATGCCTCGGGCCCACCCCCGGCCCCGGGCGGGGCTGCCCCGTCCCTGCCCCCGGGCGTCCCGCCGCGGTCTCGCCTTCGCCCGGCTCTGGCAGTGCTGGCGATGGCGCTGCTGGGCGGGCATCAGTGCCTGGGGCTGGGGCAGCATTGCTGGCCTTTGGCTGCGCCTGTGCCGAGCCCAGCCCAGGTCCCGGCCCCAGCCCCGGCCCCGGCCCCAGCCCCGGCCCCGGCCCCGGCCCCAGCCCCGGCCCCAGCCCCAGCCCCAGCCCCAGCCCCAGCCCCAGCCCCAGCCCCAGCCCGAGCCCCGGCCCCGGCCCCGGCCCCGGCCCCGGCCCCGGCCCCGGCCCCGGCCCCGGCCCCGGCCCCAGCTCGTCCCTGGGCCCGCAGAGGACACAGGCGGCGCGGCTGCTCCCGCCGCCTCCACTGCGGCTTCCCCAGCCCAAGCTCCTCCGCTTGGCAGCGCAGCCGCTGGCCCTGAGCCGCTGCTGTCCCGTTGCCAGGAGCAAATGCCTGGGGATGCCCAGCCCGGGCCGCTCGAGGGGCGCTCGGGGGCCGTTCCTGGCCCCGGGCCGAGCGCTGACAGCCGCGTCTCGCCGGCAGGGAAGGCGCAGCAGGCCCTCCAGGAGCAGTACCGCCTGGGTTCGCTGCTGGGCCACGGCGGCTTCGGCAGCATCTGGGCGGCCACACGGCTCTCAGACCGTGCCCCGGTGAGCGGCAGGGCCGGTGGTGGGTGCACGAGGAAGGGGCGCAGGAGGAGGAGGAGGGTGAAGGAGAAGGAGGCTGGGGCTGGGCAGGGCAGGCAGTGAGCTCAGCCTGCTGCTCCCCTTGGCTTGCAGGTGGCCATCAAAAGGGTGCCACGGAACCGTGTCCGGCATTGGGGTGAGCTGGTGAGTGAGCGGGGCCAGCAGGAGAAGCTGGGCCGTGCCGGGCGGGGATGAGCTGAGGCCTGGCAGGGTGGAAGCCGCCAGGACGCCTGGAGGGAGAGCGGGCGTGGGGCCAGCAAAGGGTGCAGAGCATCCCGGGCTGGCTGAGGGGTCCCTGACCCCTGGCACGGCCTCAGCTTCACTGACAACATTGTGCTCCTCCCACAGCCCAACGGCACCAGCGCACCACTGGAGATCGTGCTGCTGCACAAGGTCTCCACTGGCTTCCCTGGTGTCGTCCAGCTGCTGGAGTGGCTGGAGCTCCCCAAAGACATCATTATCATCATGGAGCGCCCGGAGCGTTCTCAGGACCTCCAGCACTTCATTCGGGCACGGCGGTTCCTGTGCGAGGAGGTGGCGCGGGAGCTGTTCCGCCAGGTGCTGGAGGCCGTGCGGCACTGCACCAGCTGCGGGGTCCTGCACCGCGACCTCAAGCCAGAGAACATCCTGCTTGACCTGGCCACCGGGCAGGCCAAATTGATCGATTTTGGCTGTGGCACCTACCTACAAGACACAGCCTATACTCACTTTGCAGGTGAGCCATCGCAGGGGTGTGCTCCCCATTGCAGACATCTCCTGGCCCAACATCTCACAGCCCAGCCTGGGTGTGGCTCTGGGGATTCTCCCTTTCCCTGCCACTCATGGCACTGAGTCTTCAGCCCAGTTCCTTTTGAACACAAGTGGGTGGGGGGACCAGCTTCCAGCCCTGCTGGCAGCCTTTGCCAGCCACTCTGCCTGGGACTGGGACTGGGGCTGGGGCAGCCAGCCAAACAGAAGCACCCGTGGGTGGGGGTGGCTGAGAGGGGAGCCAGAACATGTGCACCAGCCAGTTTGGTGTGCAGGTGAGAAAGGGCTTGGACTGCTGTGATTGCCTGGTTTGCTTTGGGTTCATAATGGTTTTTGGGGCAATGCAGGCAGGGACGAGTAAGGCATGGTTTTTGCCCAGCACTGAGTGGGTTTTGCTTGTCATGGTTGGGCCTTGCCAGGGCTTCCACTGCCACCTTCCAACACCAGTGGCTTCTTTTCCAACCCTAAGTTTGTACACAAGTCCCAGGTGCTGGCCAGAGGGCAGCAGGTCACACCACGTGCCACTGGGGCAGCCCCTGCACGCCCAGGGATGCTGGGGCCAGGCTCTGGGAGCAGCAGCATCCCCCTGATGAACTCCATCTGTATTCCATAGGAACACCGTCATACAGCCCCCCGGAATGGAACCAGTTTGGCTGGTACTATGGACAGCCAGCTACCGTCTGGTCCCTGGGCATCCTGCTGCACCAGATGGTGTGTGGGGAGCACCCTTTCAGGAGGGGCCACAAGATCAGCTGGGACCATCAGCTCTCGCTGCCACCACGGCTCTCTCAAGGTGAATCCTCATCTCTGGGCACGGGGGAAATGCCAGTGCTGGGAGACAACAGTGGGCTGTGGCAGCTGCTGAGGAGGTGGCACGTGTCCTGCTGTCCTGCTTTCCTCCAAAACAGGGAATTCCTGGGAAAGTTTAGGCCCAGCTCTGAGCAAATGCAGCATGGCCTGAGAATGGGAACAGTGGGACAGACAGGAGCCTTCTCCAACTGACCAGCGGTTTCTGGTTTCTCTCGCCAGAGTGCCAAGATGTCATCCGGCGGTGTTTATCCATGCTGGATGTGGACCGGCCTTCAGTAGAAGACCTGTTGTGTCATCCCTGGATACAGGATAGTCATCTGCCATAGAAGAAGGGAGAGAGCCACAGAAACAGCGATGCAGGGCCCTGGTAAGTTCCAGCTCCACACATGCCTTGGCAATCAGAAGCAAAGAACCCAGACTTTTTTGTCCTGCCAGTGTCACTGCACAGGGGTCATCAGATGGGAAGACACAGCCCCTGTGCTGGAGCTGAGCTGCTCTGCCCAGCACTGCTGGCTGCCATCCCAGCTGCTTTGGCTTGTCCTGGGTCACTGCCAGCTGGGGCCCTGGGCAGAACACTGACAGCCTGGTCTCACTCCCAGGGAAAGAGAAGCAGCCCCTGGAGAAGCTGTGCCAGGTGGGGCTGCTGCTGCTGGAGACAGCCAGGACAACATCAAGGATGAAAACCTCTTCCTCGACCAGGCCACCACAAAGCTGAAGATGATGGACTTTGATTCTGGCACCTTCTTCAAAGCCAGGCTCCACAGTGAATTTGCAGATGAGTGCACACACAGGGGGATGCTCCCAGATTTGGGCATTGCACAGGCTGGCCGGGAAACAAAGGTTCCCCCTTTTGCTGGGGTGGAAGCAACTGATTTTTCAGTGGGCGCCAAGCTGCATTTTGGCAGGGCTGGGGGGCATGGGCTGGGGTGGGTGTGAAATGGGTGTGGGGTCCTGGCCCTGCCAACAGCCCCCAGTATCCACTGTGCCATTTTCCCTTTTTGTCTGTAGTCTATTTTCGTTAATTTCCTGTTTGTTTCTCTAAAGGAAGCGTTCTAGGTGGTGTCCAGTCTGGATGGGGAAGTGCACTTGGGACCAGCCGTGCTGTGGATGGGCCGTGCCCTTGGAGAAGGCTGAGGACATCGTTTGGGAGCAGCTTTTCTTCCAGCGGCGGATGGCGTCAGGTGTGTCCCGTCTTCTTGGCCTGGGTGGGATCAGAGCTTTTGGGAGATGGCAGCCAGCACAGGAGCATCCTGCTGTGGGCAGCTGCTGAGGAGGTGGATGTGCCACGGCTGGCTGCAGGCTGGGCACATGTCCTGCCCTCCTGCTCTGCTGCCAAGGGCAGCAATGATGGGCAGCTCTGGGCACTGCTCTGGGCACGGCCAGCATGGCCAGGGCACGGCGGGCACTGGGACAAGGGGGACAGGAACCTTCAGCTGACGGGCGGGTTCTGGTTTCTCTCCTTGCAGCCGGGCTCTGCGGATGCTGAGGCTGCTCTGGGCTCTGCCAGGGCTCTGCTGGAGCTCAGCCCCAGGCCAGAATCAGCCAAAGAAGAAATGGTGTGACCTGCAGCAGAGACTTGCTTGAGCACTTGGGCAATGCAGCTTGCAGAGTGTACATCTCCGAGGGAAAACATCACACCCTCCAAAATTAAACTTGATCAAGAACTTCTGAAATGCAATCAATCTGGGATGACCCCAAATGACATTTATCAACTTGCCCAAGGTGTAGCTCAGCCCTTCCCTGAAGATTTCTCTCCCCCACCTACTTTTAAATTTCACAACTGCTCCCTCCTTTCCCCCAGTGAGTTCCCAGCCCATCACAGTCTCCGTCACACTGTTGCCTTTCTTGATGGCCTTCACCACAAGGAAGACCAAGCCCCAGGTTTAGGGCCTCATCCTGTCACTGGCTGAAGAGCAGCAATATCTCCGAGGTCCCGTGGCATTTTAGTGTCAGTGAGAGCTGCTGTCCAGCCCTCAGCTCTCCTCAGTGCTGAGTTCCCCCTCCCTTTTCCTTGTCCTTCCAGCAGGATGAGCTCTGTGAATCCCCTTAAGCCTCACCACTCTCCCAGCCCACCCACCCGCCTCACTAAGGTTAAGCTGAAGCTTCTTTGTCTCCTCTGGCACACCAGTGCAAGTCCCCTCTGCAGGGAGCCCCAGCTCCAGGGCACAGCACACAGCAGTGCAGTGCGGGCTGGAGCAGCTGCCCAGCACCCCTGGCTTGGCTGTTTGTGGCAAGGAAATGCTCCCTGTTTGCAGCTCTCCCTGCAGGATGGCCCCAGGGCAGAGCCCAGCCGGGCTCCCACTGCATCCCCTGAAGCCTGGGGCAGGCAGTGGTACCAGGGCTGAGGTTCATGGGCTGTCACTGGGAGCCTCGCCCTAAAAGACACACGGAGCCACGAATCTGGGGAGATCAGAGCAGCAGGGAGAATCTCCTGCTTTGTTTATTACTTCCTATTATATACTTTTAGCAAGGTGCCCATGGATTGGAGAGTGGCATTCCCACCTCTCAACGGCATTGGTCAGAGGGACTGTCATTCAACCTCCCCTTCTCTTGGGGAAGGAATTCAAAACAATAGCAATATTTACAAAACACAATCTCCTTGTTTACATGAATGAGCGTGAGAAGGTGCACACTTCTACTTTAGTATGAACGCTCAGAATACTGGGAGAATCTCATGGTGACAATGGGGAGCACCCAGAGCTGTGGCTTCCAGTCAGTGTTTGCCAGTGTTGTGTTCTCATCTCCTGCAGCCTGTGGGGAAAACAAGCTGTGCTGCCAGGCCAGCAGTGCTCCTGTGTGCAGGGACAAGGCTGCAGGGCTTTCCCATTGCAGAGGAGCCGGCACTGATCCTTGTCAGGGCCTGGCAGGGCTGGAGCCGGGTCTGGCCTGCTGTGAGGGACTCGCTGCCACCAACCGGCCCCACCCGCTGTGCTGCGTCCTCCAGGGACAGAGGGGTCTGTGTGTGCCAGGGGCTCTGGGATGTCTCTGTCTGCAGGGACAGAAGGGTGTGTGTGTGCCAGGGGCTCTGGGATGTCTCTGTACCCATGGACAGAAGGGTGTGTGTGTGCCAGGGGCTCTGGGATGTCTCTGTCTGCAGGGACAGAAGGGTCTGTCTGTGCCAGGGGCTCTGGGGTGTCTCTGTCTGCATGGACAGAAGGGTCTGTGTGTGCCAGAGGCTCTGGGATGTGTCTGTACCCATGGACAGAAGGGTCTGTGTGTGCCAGGGGCTCTGGGATGTCTCTGTCTGCATGGACAGAAGGGTGTGTGTGTGCCAGGGTTTCCATAATGTCTTTGTACCCATGGGTATGGAATGAACACAGAGAGTGAAAGTGTCAGTCACGTTGCTTGCACACTCCTTCCTCTTTGCACAAGACACATCCATGCACACCCCCATGTATGGATATACTAAAAGCATAGGGATGAATAGAGATTTCCCACACAGTTCTAAGTTTGGAATAACTCACTTGTAAGCCAGTGGCCAGGGCAATTTTTCCCAGCTCAGTGTGAGTAGGTGTCCAAGAGCTGAAGGGAGCATCATTCAGAAGCAGTTTCAGGATTTCTAGGCAGGAAGTTACACCATCCGTGTAACTCACTGTATTTATCGGGATGGACTCTGCTGGTTCTTTAGGAATATGGAGCAATTGAGACACGAGACTTGGGAAAATCCCTGCTCTGTGGATTTGTGTCGAGGGAGGAGCAGCAGAAACACTTTGTGTCTGCTTTGGGGGATACAGGGTCCAAGGAGCTGGGGTGGCAGAACGTGACCTGGCATGTTGGCAGGTGAAGTCCTGTTTCATGACATCCCAGAGTGGAACAGGACAAAGCTCCAAGCACCCCTAAGCCCACTGATGAAGTCTTTGTGATGCTGCAAATTCTCAAGGAAAGGCTGCTGCCACACAATCCACTGGGATTTACAACTTTCAGTTGCAACTCTAGGTCGAAGTGTCAAACTGTAATATTTTTTACCCTCAAGATACAGTCATGCACAATCCATAGGTCAGTTTCTTAATGCTTCAACAACAATTTCAAATAACTTAATATTGGAAAGAAAACCCATAATCTTTTAAAAAAGGATACTGAGGTCAGTAAGATGGATCCATGCCATCAAAACATTCACAAATTAAGTAATTTAGTTGTCTTTTTAAGAAGATCAGCTACCTCTTAATCTAAAGTTACAGAAGATTTTTCACTGCATGTTTGTTTTTTGTTCTCCCTTTCTTTTTTCCCTGTTTTTTCCTTTTTTCTTTTCCTTGTTAAGCAGATAACACATCCTAAAAGAGGAATGTACAGCAAAATGAGATACATTTTGGATAAACAATGAAAATGTAGGCTCCTCCTCTGTTTGCTTCTGTCTGGAAACCCTGAAGAAAAAGATCTAGCAGGGACCAGCAGAGGTCTAAAGTGGTTGCTTTGGGCTAAACTGGAGTTCAGCACTGGTGACATCCTGATCCAGTCAAGAGTTGCAGAATTCCTTTGCACATCTCGAGCCATGTGTTTGCAGGCACAGCACCTGCAGTGCTGATGCACCAATGCACGTGAATAACTCTGTTATTTCCTCACAGAATTTGGGCTTTGGCCAAGAACGAGGTGCTCCAGTGCTTTGCTGCTGGTTCCCGTGTGGAGCAGCTCCCTTCCCACTGGCTGAGCTGCTCAGGCACAGCCCGGCAGCTCCTGGCCCTGCAGGGCTGAGGCTTTTCCCCATTGCTGGGCACAGACTGATGGAGCAGCACTGCTGGACACGGGCACACACAGAGGGAGCAGAAGCAGCTGCCTTTGTGCACTTGCAGCTCCAAGGCCCAAACTCTGAGCAGACAGAGCTGCAGGAGTCTGGCAGGCTCCCTGTTTGCTGTGCTGCCCCACTTGTGCCCAGCCCAGCTCTGCAGGGCAGAGGGAGAACAAGGGGCAGCTCCCTGCCAGCCCCAGCCCAGGGACCCCTGCGGCCCCGGGGCTTGGGGCACTGTCAGCACCCGCTGCTGCAGCCACCGCCTCTGCTGGCACTGCCAGCAACAACCAACCTGGGGCTGAGCCCAGGGAGCAGCAGCAGGGCCTGGAGCTGAGCCCTCCCTCTGGGCAGGGCTGCACAAATGACCCCCACAGCAGCAGCAGCAGCACATGGAGCTGACTTTGAGCACAGCCCTGCCACTCTTCCCTCTGTGTGCAGGGGTGTCACAGCAGCCTGAGGCACCTGGGAGCCCTCAGGGCCAGCAGGGCCTTGAGATGGTAGCCCTGGGCTCCTGGGGGCTGTGCAAGGAACAGAGGTGGGGACTCTCTCTCCATGTGCAGCTTCCAGATGGAAAAGGCTGCTGTGCCCAGGCAGCTCTAAGGGCAGAGAAATGAGGAGCTCGATCACTGGATCTGTGCCAGTCCCACAGACCTGGGCAGCAGCCACCGAGCACAGGGGAACAGAGGGCACAGCAAGAGGGACAAAAGCAGGCAAGGTCAGAGCATGGGAAGAGCCAGAGCTGGGAGCAGGAACAGCTGCTCCATTGCACTCTTGGAGAAAGCTCTGGGCTGGTTCAAAGCGCTGAAAGGTGTTAAGGGTAGAGGGGAGGCCACACCAAACAATGTTCCTGTTTCCACACCCTCCCCTCTCAGTGTCCATGAAGGAATTGCATGAACTCTGTGTTCTTCTCTCTGAGTCATCTCGTTCAGCATGAGCAGCTTAGCACCAGGAGCTGAAGGAGCTGAAGCCTTAGGCCACAAGAGCTGAGCAAGAGGAAACTTTTTGACCAAAGTAATGCTGCTAACATGGCTTGGATGAATCCAGCAGATGGAATCCTGGAATTATGGAATCCTTCATGTTGGGAAAGACCTCTGAGCACATCCAGTTCCTCCGTTCACCAGCACTATCAAGCCCAGCACTAAACCATGTCCCTGAAAGTGCCAAGGCCTGGACAACAGGCCTGAGTGAGGCCTGAACAACAGGCCCTGAGCCAAAGGTGACCTCTGGATGAACCTTCCAACCAAAGGTTATCTTTGTATCTGCTCCATAATGAAATATGCATGGTCATTAGTGCTGTGATAAATTGATCACTCATCACTTAAACATGGATTGACCTTTCTGTAGTTAGAAACCGGACAAGGCCATGAAATCCAACATCTGGCCTTGTTTGGGGCTGTATGGTCAGAGTCAGCTCCCTTGGTTCCTCCTTGTGCCCCGGCCAGGCTTTGGGAGGAACCCAAGAGGAGAATGAAACCAGATGTTCCTGCACTAGAAGTGCTGTCAGTTTGTTTATTCAGCACTGTCAGAGCTGGGCCCTCTCCCAGCCAGGTTGGAGCCTCACCTGTGGCTGGAGGCCCCTGCAGGAATTCCCAGTGTCCGGGAGTGGCTCTGCAGTCCTTGGCTGTGACAGCTCCCACAGCTGATGTGTGGGTCTGGGTGATGGCAAAGTCTGAGGGTGACTGCTGCTGTCTCTTTCTTAATCACTGCAGGCAATCCTTGGTAGTGATGATTGGGTGCATTGCTGAGCTTCTCCTTTTGTGATTCTTTGCAGTTTTGCATTAGAATAAATCACACCATTGCTGAACTTTGTGTCTGTGTCTTTGGTGCTGACCCTGCTCATGGGCAGAACAGACACTGCAGCCCCAGAGAACCAAAGGTGCCTTGTGACACTGCGGGGCCTGGTGTGAACAAGGGGACCAGAGTGACACTGTGGGGCCACATGGAACCAACGGGACCAGAGTGACAGTGTGGGGCCACATGGAACCAAGGGGACCAGAGTGACACTGTGGGGACACATGGAACCAAGGGGACCAGAGTGACACTGTGAGGCCACATGGAACCAAGGGGACCAGAGTGACACTGTGGGGACACATGGAACCAAGGGGACCAGAGTGACACTGTGGGGCCACATGGAACCAAGGGGACCAGAGTGACACTGTGGGGCCACATGGAACCAAGGGGACCAGAGTGACACTATGGGGCCACATGGAACCAAGGCGACCAGAGTGATACTGTTACAAACGAGGCCAGGACTCGGATGGAAAAATAAAAAAAATATTCCTCGTTTCTTCTATTAACTACCAAAGACGGGAGCCCAGGATAAGCCCACGCTCCTCACCACAAGCCAGAGAACACATCCAAAACAACAGTGTAACAATTCAGTACACCTGATGCTCCTTGGCATACGTTGTGTCCGCCAGAGAACGCTGGCAGAGCTCCAACACTCCCTTTTATCCGCTCCTGTCCTCCTCTGATTGGGGCGCTCAGGATCCTCTCTCTGACTGGCCAGTTGTCTAGGGTTTGATTGGTTTATAATGAGAGTCATCCTGGACCAATCATTCTGCCAGGGCGTCGAGTGATTGGTCCGTTGCCCCTACCAATCCAGGCTCGTGGTTTTGATGCTGCCTGCATGATGGCATCTGTGGAGCTGTTCTTGTTGTCACAGTTCCAGCGTTTGCAGAGACATTACTAACTTGTACCCCAAACATGCAAACCTAAGAACTGCTACTTATAACACCCCTGAAACATTTTTCTACTTATAACAATTTCCCCAAACATACAAACTTAAGAACTGTTAGTTATAACACCCCAGAAACATTTATCACAAACTTATAACAATTTCCCCAAACATACAAACTTAAGAGCTGTTATAACACCCCAGAAGCATTTATCTGCTTTTAACAATTTCCCCCCTCTAAGAATTTGATCGGGCCTTTTGCCCACATCAACTACTTAATATCGAACTTTTATATTAAACCGTTTCTTCATAAACTTGATTTATTTCTCGCATCTTCTGGTAATTTTCATATATTTCTTTCGCTGTTTCTGGGCTTTCTTGGTTGGTTCTCATGTTTCATTCATGGGAGATACCCATTCTGGTATCTCCACAAATCCAACAGTTAGTGACATTGAACTCATGACTTATTTTCTCTGCCAGATCTAAATACAAATTTTTCCCTCCATACACTTGAATTTCAGGTCCCATTTTAATTATCCCATTTGCCTCTCTTTCTTTAATTAAATCTGGTTCATAGTATTTTTTTTTTTTCCCCCTGTTTCTTCGAGCTTAGGATCTTTCAGTGCAGATCCATTTTTTCCTCATAGGGCATTCTCCTAGCAATTTTTGTTTAAAATTCCCTACATTTTCGAAAAGCCAATAGATTTTGCCATCTTCTTTACAGGTTATTAATCGTGAAAAGTCAATACAAGCAGGGCTTGGATTGGAATGTATTCTAAGGACGGCTGTCCGAGAGTCTCCTGCATATAAGGGGTAGCAGCACTTGTCGCAGGACCCATCTCCTTTTGTAATAGTTATCACTAGGAGGGCCCAGATCAACGGGGGTCCGGCACAGAACACTCTCCCACTCATCTCTCTCCTCTGCTCTCTTCCTAGAGGATCTACCACTCAGTGTGGCAAGAGTGTGTTCTGACCCGGCCTTGCCCCCCGTGGCGGTCTTACTGGCTACTATTCTCCTCCTGGTTCCAGGAACTCACATTCCCTTTTTGTATCGATTTGTTTCTTTTTCTTCTTTTGGGGTCAGATTACTAGGTGCATGGGAGGATGCTCTATTTTTTTAGGCTCTAGGGTCTGCAATGAAAAATACCAGAAGTTAGATCAAATTTCTAACATTTTGATACCATAGATTGTTAACAAACAACTTTTTAGAACTCTTAGCTTTAAGTCATACAGATAAACTTCAGATTTTAGCTTTTTAAAAGAAGACTTTTAACTGTTGTAAAGAAACTTTTTACTCTTCTGGTCTCTCTTGTGGCTTCTTCTTCAGAATCAGTTTAGTATCTGCTGCTTTTACTATTGTCTATTCAGTTGGGGCGGAAACTGGTCCTTTTACTCTGGAAGCATGTGTCCATCCTTTTTCTTGGGTACGTACTGCAGTCTCTGTGACCAGGAGGACCTGAAAAGGACCTTCCCATTTCGGGATTAACGGTTGTTCCTTCCAAGTTTTTATCAAAACCCAGTCCCCAGGTTGGAATCTGTGAATTTTAAAATCAATGGGGGTGGTCTGAGGGAGATAACCTTTTTCTCTTAATTCCTTCAGGGTCTTACTAATAGTCTGTACATACTTTCGAACACTCTGCTCCCCTCCTTCATAGGTTCCAAAATTGTTTCTGGCAGTCAAAAAGGGCAAACCGAACATCATTTCATATGGAGAGATCCCTAAATCTGCTCTGGGCTGTGTTCTAATTCTCATCAGAGCCAAAGGTAGACATTTCAACCAGCTCATTTTTGTCTCTTCTGTTAATTTTGTAAGTGTTAGTTTCAATGTCTGGTTCATTCTTTCGACTCATCCTGAGCTCTGTGGTCCCCAGGGGGTATAGAACTTCCAGGTAATATTTAAAGCCTCAGTTACTTGTTGTAAAATGTTCGCTGTAAAGTGAGGGCCTCTATCTGAATCTATGATGTTTATAATTCCGTACCTCGGGATTACTTGTTCCAAAAAACTTTACTAACTGCTTCAGCTGTTGCCTTTATTGTTGGAAACGCCTCCACCCAATGTGTTAAGTGGTCTATGATAACTAATAGATATTTATATCTCTGCACTTGAGGCATCTCAGTAAAATCTACTTGGATACTTTGAAACAGTCTCGTTGCTAGCTCTCTTCCTCCTGGTGGCATTTTCTTCATTACTTTCCTATTTACTTGCTGACAAAGCATACAATCCCGAGTTACAGATTTTGCTACCTCAAAGGCTCCAATGCACACATAAGTTCTCATAAAATGGTCATAGAGTGCTTGAGTTCCCCAGTGAGTTGAGGCATGGAGGCTTTCTAACACTTTCCTAGTTAGTGCCTTATTCAACACTTGCCTCCCATCGGGTATGTTCCATTCCCGTTTTTCATTCTGAACAGCTCCATGCTTCTGTAACTCTTCTAATTCTTTTTCACTAAATGTTGGTACTTCTTTGTCATCTTTGTCTCCCAGATTGGTTAAATAGAAAACTTTACTTTGATCTTCTAAAGCAGCTTCCTTGGCTATCTGGTCTGCTAAGTTATTGCCTTGGACCTCTTTTGAATTTCCCTTTTGATGGCCTCTAACATGGACTACTGCAATTTCTGAGGGGCTCCTTAGGGCTTCTAACACTTCCCTGATTAGATTTTCGTGAACTAGTGTTTTCCCCTTTGAGTTCACAAAGCCCCCCTCTACCCATATTTTCCCAAAGGTATGCTCCACTCCATAGGCATATTTGGAATCTGTGTATATAGTGCCTTTTTTGTACTCAAGCCATTTAAGTCCTCTTAACAATGCATAAATTTCACAACATTGAGCTGACCACTTTGCAGATAATTTCCCTTTTTCTACTACTGTCATATCTTTCCCATTTATAACTGCATACCCTGACACTCGTTTCCCTTCTACTATTCTCGAGGAGCCATCTACAAAGAGGACTTCTCCTTCAGGCAGTGGATACTCCGATAAATCTTCTCTGATTTTTGTTTGTAAATCAATGATCTCAAGGCACCAGTGTTCTAATGTACTTTCAGATGTTCCATACAAAAATTGTGCTGGGTTCTGCACTCTTGTAGTGGCCAATTCTAAATTCTGAATATTATTTAATATTAATTCATATTTTAACAATCGGCTATCTGAGCTCCATTGACTGGCTTTTTCATTCAATATTGCCTTGAGGTCATGTGGGGTGTACACTTTAATTTTATTTCCAAATGTTAACTTGTAGCTTTCTTCTGCCAGAACTACAGTAGCTGCTACCGCTTGGAGGCAAGTAGGCCACCCTCCCACAACTGGGTCTAGTAACCTGGATATGTAAGCAATCGGTTTCCTAACTCCACACTAGTCCTGAGTTAAAACTCCATAAGCTACTCCTTCTTCTACATTTACATATAACTCAAACAACTTATTTAAATCTGGCAAACTTAACACTGGAGCTGTAACTAACTTCTCTTTCAGTTCCTTCAGTTTCTCTTCATCTTCTTCACTCCATGTCACAGGTTCACTCCCTACTAGCTTTTCATATAAAAATTTTACTAATTTGGTGTGCCTATCGATCCACATTTTACAGTACCAAATTAGACTAATAATTTTCTTATATCTGTTTTGGTTTTTGGTGTTGGTAATGATAGAATGCCCTGTACTCAGTTTACATCTAACTTTTTATAACCTCTCCCAATTAAGTGTCCTAAATACCGAACCTTGGGCTCTACAAATTGCAACTTCTTTTTAGAGACTTTCAACCCTTTTTCGCCTAGGAAATTTAGCAGTTTAACGGTTGTCTGTTTAACTTCTTCTTCTAATTTTCCTGAGACTAAAAGATCATCTACATACTGTAGAATTTGGACTTCCCCAATTGGAACAAATGGTTGCAGTATCTCTTCTAATGCCTGACCAAATAAATTAGGGGATTCAGTAAACCCCTGAGGGAGTCGGGTCCACTGTAGTTGTTGTTTTCTTCCCGTGCTCTCGTCATGCCATTCAAAGGCAAACCAACTTCGGCTTTGTTTTTCGAGGGGGCAGGCCCAAAAGGCATCTTTTAAATCTATAACACTGAACCATGCATGATCTGATGGGTCTCTGCTCAATAACGTATAGGGATTGGTTACTACTGGATAACGAGCAATGGTTTGCTTGTTTACTTCCCTCGGATCTTGCACTAAGCGATAGGTACCATCTGGTTTCTTAACTGGTAAAATTGGTGTCTTATGAGGGGACATGCATGGTTCTAAGAGTTCATCTTTTATTAATTCTTTTATTACTGGGTTCAACCCTTGTTTTCCTTCTGCTGAGATGGGATATTGCTTCTTCCTAATTGGGGGTATATTAGGTTTCATCTTGACCTCTATTGGGGGAATTTCCAGTAATCCTCGACCCCCTTCTTCTGCCCATACCCTTGGATCTATTTCTCCCTCATCTTCTTGTTTTAAAACCATCATTTTTGCCACCATCCGACCTCCTTCTGGCACTACACCAATATTTAGTTGTATTTGCAAATCTTGCCCTAGAAGACCGACCCTCTCCCTCTCCCTCCTCTCGGTGCTCCTCGTGTTGCTGCTCCTCCCCTTCATCTCTCCCTCCTCTTCCTCCCGCCCCTCCTCCGCCCCCAGCCCAGGCCCCCCTTTCCCACCCGCTCTGCCCCGCGGCCGCTGCAGCGCCGCTGTTGGGTAGGGGGGAGCCAAGATTGGAGGCATGGTGGGGATACGGGCATGGGTGGGGACATCAGGGCACACGGACATGGGTGGGGACATGGGGTGAACTTCCAGGGAATGTGGGGCATGGTGGGTTTGAGTGAACTCAGGGCTCTTGGGAGGGTCGTTGCGTGTTGTGTCATGAAACTGAAATTCCAGATCATCCCAGCGTGGTCCATGGATCCCAGAGGGGAATTCCCAAGGCTCCCAGGGTGGTCCCCAAAAAGAGAACGAGCCTGTTTATTTCTTTCATTTTTATGCATTTGTGGGTCTGGTTGTGGGTTGGCTTCTGGGGTTACTACCCCTTCACCCCACCACCCAGACCAGCTGTCAACCAACATTATTTTCAGGCTAGAAAGATGGAAACAAAGGACAGTGAACAAAAACAAGAAAGGTTATGTTCCAAAGTGTGAGAAAGTGAAAAGCTGACCCTTAATATTGTACAGAAACTATAGAAGTGACTCCATCTTATGAACACCTAGAAGGCTTTAAAAAACCTCCTAAAAACCAGGCCAACACAGCACAGGTCGTTTTTCTCTCTTTTTTCCTTGGGACAGGTCATTGCCTCCTGCCCATCGTGTGCTGTGGCCGCTCCGTGTCCATCTGCAAACCCCTGTGGTCACTCCGGGACCCTGCTGGGAAGCAGAGCCGGTGCCTGCAGGACAGCAGCTGCCCGGGCCAGTGCCTTTCTGTCTGCCCTGCTTCTCACAGCCAGGTGTCTTGGGTTGAAAAATGGAACCAAAAATGTGTATTCTATTTTCATCTGTCGAAGTCAGTTGGGAGATATTGTTCTTTATCTCTTGTAACTCTAGGGGTAGAAAGAGGGCAGATGCCTTCTGTTAATGGGACACCTGATAACACCAGATGAGGCAGTGCCTTCTTATCTCTTCTTCCTTTCCTCCTCTTCTGAGGGACATCACCCGTGAATGGGCCATTTAAGGCCTCTCACATGACTGATGACATCACCTCATCCCACTGTGAGATGCTCCACCCAGTGGGAGGAGCCAAAGCCTTTCCACCAGCATAAAACCTGCAGTCTAATCATTTATCTAAACTCTAATTTAGCCGGTTTTCTCCTGTATCCTCGGAGGAAGATGGGACCCATCTCGCCAGCACTGGACCCATTTTCCTACAGGATCATCTCTACTCCACAGAACATCTGCTACTCCAGGATTTTTTTGGTCTGCTTCCAACACCCTGACAACAGGGTGTCAGGTTGTGTCTCTGACTCTGTCAGGGTTTTCTGGGACTTTTGTTTGTTTGCTTGTTTGTGGTTTTTTCTACTACTGCATTTGTAGTTTTCAATATTCCTAGTAAACAACTGTAATCCCTATTCCCATCTTTTTGCCAGAAAGCTCCAAATGGCAAAATTGTATTAATTTGGTGGGAAGGGGTTTTTACGTTCTGCATTCCAAGGGAAACTCCAGTTTTCCCTGGCAGATCCCTGTCTCTCCAAACCAAGACACCCGGACATTTCCTGGGGCCCTCTGCTGGGACAGAGCCCTGGGCCAGTTCTGCTCTGAGGCGTCCCCGGGGCATTGCCAGGGCTGGCAACTCCCTCGATGCAGAAACTGGAGGCAGAGTGTTAGAAGAGCACATCACCTTATTGGCTTTTTGCAAATATTAAAATGAAAGCTGTATGTAGAATGTTGAAAAATTCTGCTGCATTAATATAGTTTCTCTTATTTCTCCTATTAATGAAACTTAGAAATAAAGTAGTGTTATAAGTTTGTGATAAATGTTTCTGGGGTGTTATAAGTAACAGTTCTTAAGTTTGTATATTTGGGAAAATTGTTATAAGTTTGTGATAAATGTTTCTGGGGTGTTATAACTAACAGTTCTTAGGTTTGCATGTTCGGGGTACATGTTAGTAGTGTCTCTGCAAACGCTGGAACTGTGACAACAAGAACAGCTCCACAGATGCCATCATGCAGGCAGCATCAAAACCACGAGCCTGGATTGGTAGGGGCAACGGACCAATCACTCGACGCCCTGGCAGAATGATTGGTCCAGGATGACTCTCATTATAAACCAATCAAACCCTAGACAACTGGCCAGTCAGAGAGAGGATCGTGAGTGCCCCAATCAGAGGAGGACAGGAGCGGATAAAAGGGAGTGTTGGAGCTCTGCCAGCGTTCTCTGGCGGACACAACCTATGCCAAGGAGCATCCGGTGTACTGAATTGTTACACTGCTGTTTTGGATGTGTTCTCTGGCTTGTGGTGAGGAGCGTGGGCTTATCCTGGGCTCCCATCTTTGGTAGTTAATAGAATAAACGAGGAATATTTTTTTTATTTTTCCATCTGAGTCCTGGCCTCGTTTGTAACAATTTTGGGGACTCGTCCAGGATAAGCCACACCCAGAGGCGGTCCCAAGGAAGGACGGATTCAAGGAAGACGCGTCTGAGAAGAATCTTTTTTTCTTCCACCTTGAATTACGGATTTTCTCGGGACCGTGAGAAGGGGCGCTGGTTTTCCCGAAGAACTACCAAGGGCACAGCAACTCAGACTGAGAGGACCCTCCGAGAGGGAGCGGGGCTCGCGGTGCACAGGTCGGTACCGTGAGTGGGGACTGGCATAAGGGGGTGCGAGACTGTATGAGTGAGTGAGTGAGGCAGGGGCTGGTAATCCAGACCCCCAAAGTGGGTGCAGACCTCTAACAGAGGGGAGTGAGTGAGGAAGGAGTGTGTGCGGTACCTCTGGGGACCCTTAAAGGCGGGAGACGAGGGAGTACTCTCCTTTTCGCCGCCCTTACCCGTGCAGGCTCCCGTTTCCCTTGTGGTTCCAAAGGGAGGGACGCAGCGTGTGAGGTTGCTGGACTGACCCCTGGGTGGGACAGGAGAACTCCGAGGGGTGGGCTTTGGAACTAGGGTGCCTTTGGGCTCCTACCTAATAGGAATCCAAGGGAGATTCATAGGTAGGGGAGTGGCAGAGGTAGAGTTCCAGAAGTCCACCTGGAGGGTTATTCCTCAAAGCAGATCTACTACTGGTGAGGGTCTGTCTGTGGGGAGTTAGGACCCTTAAGACTGGGAAAATGCTTCTACCCGGTGACCAACAGGTTGGGGTGGCCGCCGGATAGGGGATTGCCCCCTTTTTGGCAGGGGAGGGGGAGAGGGCCCAGTTTAAGGGGAATTAGGACCCTGATTATTAGAGATCCAAGGGGGATTTATAGTTGGGGGAGAGAAGACTCACCTCACAAAGGGAGGGTGAGAGCGGGTTCCTCACGGTGTAGGGACCAAGTGACAGGGCCGCCGGCTGTGGGAGGACCTTCGCACTCACTAGGAGTGTGAGGGACGGTAGAACCTGTCAGAATAGGGAAATTAACCTTTTCTTTCCTCCAAGAGTCTGAGTTAATTGAGTTTTAATTTTGAGTCTAAGACTACTTAGGCACATTTTGTTGGCAATAGCTGCTTTAAGTAAGAAGTTTTTATGTGGATAGTATATTGTGTGTTGACTTTGTAAGATTTTATTTGAATTGCAATTGCGGGAAATCTAGTGAACGAGGTTCTGAAGTAAGGGGAGACCAAGAGTCCTCAGACTGCTCATTAGAAAAAGGAGAAGTAGTTCAGTGATTGTGAAGAGTCCAGTGAAGTGAATTTCTGAGTGTGTCAGGGCAGTGTCGCCATTTTGTGAATCCTGGCTGTGAGGCAAAGTCGCCATTTTGAGTTTCTGAAGTGCAGCAAGGTGACGTCGCCATCTTGTGACTCTTGTGATTCTTGGTTGCCAGGGCAACGCCACCATTTTGTGGTTGTTCCAGTCAGTGTTAAGGCCCCCCTCCTCCTTTTAGTAAGCAGCCATCTTTGAAAAGTTCTGTAATAATTTCATTTATTTTATACCTTTTAAAATTAATTACTATTATTTTTATTAGCTACTATCTTTATTAGTACATTAATTGGCCACCTCTATAGACATTTTTAAAGAATAATTTTTAAAGTCAAATAATTTGAAAATTATATTATTATATCATTTATTTTAAACTAGTAATTATTATTTTTCCCACAAGCCTCCATATTTAGTTTTCCCACGAGTAGCCATCTTTAGTTTTCCCATGGGTAGCCATATTTTTTTTTTCCCCCACGAAAAACCATATTTGTTTTTCTCACAGTATATTTGCTTAAGCAAAGATTGCAATTAACATTATCACATTTGTACAGTAACTCTAACAGTATTTAAAGGTTTAGTTGAGATTACCACTTGAGTATTTAAGATGGGGAAATGTGTAAGTAAGAATTCAACAAGAACAAAGGAAGAAAGAGAAGTAAGAGGTATTCCTCCAAATAGTCCTCTAGGAGAAATGCTAGAAAATTGGGAGGAATATAGTAATCTAAAGGATTTGAACAAAATAACAATGATAAAATACAGCATGGAAATTTGGCCAAAAGAAAGTATCCATGAAGGACCTGTTTATTGGCCCTGGGATGAATCTAAAGAAAAGTGGCTATGTGCTGCTCTAAATAAACATGTAAGATTAAAGAAGTCTCAAAATGAAGAGGAAATACAATATGCAGCATGTTGGTTAGAGAATGAAATTTGGGACAAGAAGGTAAGAGTATATAAAGTCTCAAAGGAACCAGAAAATGACAAAGATAAGAGAACAGAAAAGAAATGGGATCCCTTAGATTGTCTTCCCCCACCTCCACCATTAACTCCACCTGTAGCTCTTTCCCCTAGCCCTTATACATCCTCTCAGATTCAATCTCCACCTCCCTTAGCCCAACCTCTACAACCCTCATTATCCCTAGCCCCTCCTCCAATCTATCCCACAACACCCCCAGCTGTGCCTCCAGTCCTTTCCCCAGCATCTCCAGCCCCACCTTCAGCTCTTCTCCCAACTCCTTCTGTGGCATCCCCAACTCTTGCCTCAGTTCCCCCAGTCACACCTTCAGCTATTTCCCCTGTATCCTCAGTAGCACCCCAAGTTCCTTCCTCAGCCTCACAGGTAGGGACCCTGGTCCCTCCCACAGTTCCACCCGTTGAGTGCCCAGTTCCTCACCCTTCAAACTCTAACCCAAGTCCCCTGTTCGCCTCAACAGTTACTCCATCGCCATCCTTAAACCCCACTATGTCCACAACCTTTTCTTCAGCCCCTCCAGCCACTCTTCCAAATTCCTCCCTGATACACCCTACCAATTCAGTTCCTTCCCCTACACCCACTGCAATTCCCTTACCTCCTCCCAACTGGGAATCGAGCCAACCGAATACTGTATCCCCTAGTACACTCCGAGGAAATAGTCAAGCAGAAGGGCCTTATTGTAACACAAGGTCAAAAGTAACAAAAGTAGAGAGGCTCTTCCCTCTTAGGGAAGTCCCAATGGGTGGAGTAGTAGGAGGCATTGGATTCGTGAATGCACCCTTGACAGCCTCAGAAGTGAGAAACTTTAGAAAGGAATTAAAGACTTTGTTAGAAGATCCTATTGGGATTTCAAATCAGTTAGATCAGTTCTTGGGTCCCAGTATTTATACCTGGGAAGAGTTGAATTCAATATTAAATATCCTCTTTTCCCTAGAAGAAATTCAATTAATTCGAGCAGCAGGGATGAGGATATGGGAGAGAGAAAACCCAGTTGGTCCACGAGGAGAAACTAAGCTGCTGCATAATCCACCAGACTGGGACCCCAATGATGAACTTGGAAGAAGGAACATGAGGGATTACAGGTCTTTGATAATAAGAGGGATAAGGGAGGCTGTCCCGAGAACAAATAATGCCAAACTGGCATTTGACAGCCAGCAAGAAAAAGATGAGTCACCTAGTGTGTGGCTCGAGAGACTGAAGAGAAACTTCCAATTGTATTCCAGTGTTGACCCAGAAAGCTCGGAGGGGCAAGTGTTAGTAAAAGTGCGATTTGTAACTCAAGCATGGGCAGATATCAGAAGGAAATTAGAGAAATTAGATGATTGGCATGAGAAAGGACTGAATGAGTTGTTAAGAGAAGCACAGAAAGTCTATCTAAGGAGAGAAGAGGAAAAAGCAAGGACAAAAGCAAAGGTGATGATAGCGGTAGCTAGGGAAAGTGTAAGAGACAAGAGAGATGAGCCAAAAAGAGATGAACCAAGGAACAATAAGCCAAGAGGACATGGACCGAGAGAAGAAGTAGAGAAGAGAAGGGAGTCAGAGAGAAGAAGTTACCCTGGGCAGACAGTGACTCTGGTATCACCTGTTATTATTGCCAAGAGAAAGGGCACATACAGAGATTTTGTAGGAAGAAAAAGATGGATAAAGCCATTGCAAGGGAACAAGACACCTTAGAATGGATCCTCAGAGGAGATGGAGGAGATGACGACTAGGGGTGTCGGGGGCTCTGTGCTCTGGGGGAAGAGAAAGAAGATTGAGATGAGCCCTGGGTAAAATTAGAAATTGGCCCCCAGAGCGAAGAATATGAATTTTTAGTTGATACTGGAGCTGACAGATCGAGTGTTTGCATGATTCCAAAAGGATGTGTAGTGAGTGACAGGAAGTGTAAAGTTAAAGGTGCAGAGAGCAAACCATTTGAAGTACTGATTATAGAACAGGTTCTTGTGAAAGGGAGCTTTAGAGAAAGGTGTGTAGATATGTTGTACATGCCAAAAATAGGCGGTAATCTTCAGGGCAAGATTTGCAAATACAACTAAATATTGGTGTAGTGCCAGAAGAAGGTCGGATGGTGGCAAAAATGATGGTTTTAAAACAAGAAGATGAGGGAGAAATAGATCCAAGGGTATGGGCAGAAGAAGGGGGTCGAGGATTACTGGAAATTCCCCCAATAGAGGTCAAGATGAAACCTAATATACCCCCAATTAGGAAGAAGCAATATCCCATCTCAGCAGAAGGAAAACAAGGGTTAAACCCAGTAATAAAAGAATTAATAAAAGATGGAATCTTAGAACCATGCATGTCCCCTCATAATACACCAATTTTACCAGTTAAGAAACCAGATGGTACCTATCGCTTAGTGCAAGATCCGAGGGAAGTAAACAAGCAAACCATTGCTCATTATCCAGTAGTAACCAATCCCTATACGTTATTGAGCAGAGACCCATCAGATCATGCATGGTTCAGTGTTATAGATTTAAAAGACGCCTTTTGGGCCTGCCCCCTCGAAAAACAAAGCCGAAGTTGGTTTGCCTTTGAATGGCATGACGAGAGCACGGGAAGAAAACAACAACTACAGTGGACCCGACTCCCTCAGGGGTTTACTGAATCCCCTAATTTATTCCGTCAGGCATTAGAAGAGATACTGCAACCATTCGTTCCAACTGAGGAAGTCCAAATTCTACAGTATGTGCATGATCTTTTAGTCTCAGGAAAATTAGAAGAAGAAGTTAAACAGACAACCGTTAAACTGCTAAATTTCCTAGGCGAAAAAGGGTTGAAAGTCTCTAAAAAGAAGTTGCAATTTGTAGAGCCCGAGGTTCGGTATTTAGGACACTTAATTGGGAGAGGTTATAAAAAGTTAGATGTAAACCGAGTACAGAGCATTCTATCATTACCAACACCAAAAACCAAAACAGATATAAGAACATTATTAGGTCTAATTTGGTACTGTAAAATGTGGATCGATAGGCACACCCAATTAGTAAAATTTTTATATGAAAAGCTAGTAGGGAGTGAACCTCTGACATGGAGTGAAGAAGATGAAGAGAAACTGAAGGAACTGAAAGAGAAGTTAGTTACACCTCCAGTGTTAAGTTTGCCAGATTTAAATAAGTTGTTTGAGTTATATGTAAATGTAGAAGAATGATGCAGGCAGCATCAAAACCACGAGCCTGGATTGGTAGGGGCAACGGACCAATCACTCGACGCCCTGGCAGAATGATTGGTCCAGGATGACTCTCATTATAAACCAATCAAACCCTAGACAACTGGCCAGTCAGAGAGAGGATCCTGAGCGCCCCAATCAGAGGAGGACAGGAGCGGATAAAAGGGAGTGTTGGAGCTCTGCCAGCGTTCTCTGGCGGACACAACCTATGCCAAGGAGCATCCGGTGTACTGAATTGTTACACTGTTGTTTTGGATGTGTTCTCTGGCTTGTGGTGAGGAGCGTGGGCTTATCCTGGGCTCCCGTCTTTAGTAGTTAATAGAAGAAACGAGGAATCTTTTTATTTTTTTCCATCCGAGTCCTGGCCTCGTTTGTAAAAGTATCACTCTGGTCCCCTTGGTTCCATGTGTCCCCACAGTGTCACTCTGGTCCCCTTGGTTCCATGTGGCCCCATAGTGTCACTCTGGTCCCCTTGGTTCCATGTGGCCTCACAGTGTCACTCTGGTCCCCTTGCTCACACCAGGCCCCGCAGTGTCACAGGGCACCTTTGGTTCTCTGGGGCTGCAGTGTCTGTTCTGCCCCTGAGCAGGGTCAGCACCAAAGACACAGACACAAAGTTCAGCAATGGTGTGATTTATTCTAATGCAAAACTGCAAAGAATCACAAAAGGAGAAGCTCAGCAATGCACCCAATCATCACTACCAAGGATTGCCTGCAGTGATTAAGAAAGAGACAGCAGCAGTCACCCTCAGACTTTGCCATCACCCAGACCCACACATCAGCTGGGGGAGCTGTCACAGCCAAGGACTGCAGAGCCACTCCCGGACACTGGGAATTCCTGCAGGGGCCTCCAGACACAGGTGAGGCTCCAACCTGGCTGGGAGAGGGCCCAGCTCTGACAGTGCTGAATAAACAAACTGACAGCACTTCTAGTGCAGGAACATCTGGTTTCATTCTCCTCTTGGGTTCCTCCCAAAGCCTGGCCGGGGCTCAAGGAAGAACCAAGGGAGCTGACTCTGACCATACAGCCCCAAACAAGGCCAGATGTCAGATTTCATGGCCTTGTCCGGTTTCTAACTACAGAAAGGTCAATCCATGTTTAAGTGATGAGTGATCAATTTATCACAGCACTAATGACCATGCATATTTCATTATGGAGCAGATACAAAGATAACCTTTGGTTGGAAGGTTCATCCAGAGGTCACCTTTGGCTCAGGGCCTGTTGTTCAGGCCTCACTCAGGGCCTGTTGTCCAGGCCTTGGCACTTTCAGGGACATGGTTTAGTGCTGGGCTTGATAGTGCTGGTGAACGGCTGGACTGGATGTGCTCAGAGGTCTTTCCCAACAGAAAGGATTCCATAATTCCAGGATTCCATCTGCTGGATTCATCCAAGACCATGTTAGCAGCATTACTTTGGTCAAAAAGTTTCCTCTTGCTCAGCTCTTGTGGCCTAAGGCTTCAGCTCCTTCAGCTCCTGGTGCTAAGCTGCTCATGCTGAACGAGATGACTCGGAGAGAAGAATAGAGTTCATGCAATTCCTTCATGGACACTGAGAGGGGAGGGTGTGGAAACAGGAGCATTGTTTGGTGTGGCCTCCCCTCTACCCTTCACACCTTTCAGTGCTTTGAACCAGCCCAGAGCTTTCTCCAAGAGTGCAATGGAGCAGCTGTTCCTGCTCCCAGCTCTGGCTCTTCCCAGGCTCTGACCTTGCCTGCTTTTGTCCCTCTTGCTGTGCCCTCTGTTCCCCTGTGCTCGGTGGCTGCTGCCCAGGGCTGTGGGACTGGCACAGATCCAGTGGTCGAGCCCCTCCTTTCTCTGCCCTTGGAGCTGCCTGGGCACAGCAGCCTTTTCCATCTGGAAGCTGCACATGGAGAGGGAGTCCCCACCTCTGTTCCTTGCACAGCCCCCAGGAGCCCAGGGCTGCCATCTCAAGGCCCTGCTGGCCCTGAGGGCTCCAAGGTGCCTCAGGCTGCTGTGACACCCCCGCACACGGGAGGGAAGAGTGGCAGGGCTGTGCTCAAAGTCAGCTCCATGTGCTGCTGCTGCTGCTGTGGGGGTCATTTGTGCAGCCCTGGCCCAGAGGGAGGGATCAGCTCCAGGCCCTGCTGCTGCTCCCTGGGCTCAGCCCCAGGTTGGTTGTTGCTGGCAGTGCCAGCAGAGGCAGTGGCTGCAGCAGCGGGTGCTGACAGTGCCCCAAGCCCCGGGGCCGCAGGGGTCCCTGGGCTGGGGCTGGCAGGGAGCTGCCCCTTGTTCTCCCTCTGCCCTGCAGAGCTGGGCTGGGCACAAGTGGGGCAGCACAGCAAACAGGGAGCCTGCCAGACTCCTGCAGCCCTGTCTGCTCAGAGTTTGGGCCTTGGAGCTGCAGGTGGGCAAAGGCAGCTGCTTCTGCTCCCTCTGTGTGTGCCCGTGTCCAGCAGTGCTGCTCCATCAGTCTGTGCCCAGCAATGGGGAAAAGCCTCAGCCCTGCAGGGCCAGGAGCTGCCGGGCTGTGCCTGAGCAGCTCAGCCAGCGGGAAGGGAGCTCCTCCACACGGGAACCAGCAGCAAAGCACTGGAGCACCTCGTTCTTGGCCACAGCCCAAATTCTGGGAGGGAATAACAGAGTTATTCACGTGCATTGGTGCGTCAGCACTGCAGGTGCTGTGCCTGCAAACACATGGTTCGAGATGTGCAAAGGAATTCTGCAACTCTTGACTGGATCAGGATGTCACCAGTGCTGAACTCCAGTTTAGCCCAAAGCAACCACTTTCCACCTCTGCTGGTCTCTGCTAGATCTTTTTCTTCAGGGTATCCAGACAGAAGCAAACAGAGGAGGAGCCCATATTTTCATTGTTTATCCAAAATGTATCTCATTTTGCTGTACATTCCTCTTTTAGGATGTGTTATCTGCTTAACAAGGAAAAGAAAAAAGCAAAAAACAGGGAAAAAAGAAAGGGAGAACAAAAAACAAACATGGAGTGAAAAATCTTCTGTAACTTTAGATTAAGAGGTAGCTGATCTTCTTAAAAAGACAACTAAATTACTTAATTTGTGAATGTTTTGATGGCATGGATCCATCTCACTGACCTCAGTATCCTTTTTTAAAAGTATATGGGTTTTCTTTCCAATATTAAGTTATTTGAAATTGTTGTTGAAGCATTAAGAAACTGACCTATGGATTGTGCATGACTGTATCTTGAGGGTAAAAAATACTACAGTTTGACACTTCGACCTAGAGTTGCAACTGAAAGTTGTAAATCCCAGTGGATTGTGTGGCAGCAGCCTTTCCTTGAGAATTTGCAGCATCACAAAGACTTCATCAGTGGGCTTGGGGGTGCTTGGAGCTTTGTCCTGTTCTACTCTAGGATTTCATGAAACAGGACTTCACCTGCCAACATGCCAGGTCACGTTCTGCCACCCCAGCTCCTTGGACCCTGTATCCCCCAAAGCAGACACAAAGTGTTTCTGCTGCTCCCCCCTTGACACAAATCCACAGAGCTGGGATTTTCCCAAATCTCGTGTCTCAATTGCTCCATATTCCTAAAGAACCAGTAGAGTCCATCCCGATAAATACAGTGAGTTACACGGATGGTGTAACTTCCTGCCTAGAAATCCTGAAACTGCTTCTGAATGATGCTCCCTTCAGCTCTTGGACACCTACTCACACTGAGCTGGGACAAAAATGCCCTGGTCATTGGCTTAAAAGTTAGTTATGCCAAAGTTAGAGCTCAGTGGGAAATCTCTATCTATCCCTGTCCTTTTAGTATATCCATACATGGGGGTGTGCATGGATGTGTCTTGTGCAAAGAGGAAGGAGTGTGCAAGCAACGTGACTGACACTTTCACTCTCTGTGTTCATTCCATACCCATGGGTACAAAGACATTATGGAAACCCTGGCACACACAGACCCTTCTGTCCATGGGTACAGACACATCCCAGAGCCCCTGGCACACACAGACCCTTCTGTCCCTGCAGACAGAGACATCCCAGAGCCCCTGGCACACACAGACCCTTCTGTCCATGCACACAGAGACATCTCAGAGCCCCTGGCACACACAGACCCTTCTCTCCATGCACACAGAGACATCCCAGAGCCCCTGGCACACACAGACCCTTCTGTCCCTGCACACAGAGACATCCCAGAGCCCCTGGCACACACAGACCCTTCTGTCCATGGGTACAGACACATCCCAGAGCCCCTGGCACACACAGACCATTCTGTCCATGCAGACAGAGACACCCCAGAGCCCCTGGCACACACAGACCCTTCTGTCCATGCACACAGAGACATCCCAGAGCCCCTGGCACACACAGACCCCTCTGTCCATGCAGACAGAGACATCCCAGAGCCCCTGGCACACACAGACCCTTCTGTCCATGCACACAGAGACATCCCAGAGCCCCTGGCACACACAGACCCTTCTGTCCATGCACACAGAGACATCCCAGAGCCCCTGGCACACACAGACCCTTCTCTCCCTGCAGACAGAGACATCCCAGAGCCCCTGGCACACACAGACCCCTCTGTCCCTGGAGGACGCAGCACAGCGGGTGGAGCCGGTTGGTGGCAGCGAGTCCCGCACAGCAGGCCAGACCCGGCTCCAGCCCTGCCAGGCCCTGACAAGGATCAGTGCCGGCTCCTCTGCAATGGGAAAGCCCTTCAGCCTTGTCCCTGCCCACAGGAGCACTGCTGGCCTGGCAGCACAGCTTGTTTCCCCCACAGGCTGCAGGAGATGAGAACACAACGCTTGCAAACACTGACTGGAAGCCACAGCTCTGGGTGCTCCCCATTGTCACCATGAGATTCTCCCAGTTTTCTGAGCATTCATACTAAAGTAGAAGTGTGCACCTTCTCACGCTCATTCATGTAAACAAGGAGATTGTGTTTTGTAAATATTGCTATTGTTTTGAATTCCTTCTCCAAGAGAAGGGGAGGTTGAATGACAGTCCTTCTGACCAATGCCGTTGAGAGGTGGGAATGCCACTCTCCAATCCATGGGCACCTTGCTAAAAGTATATAATAGGAAGTAATAAACAAAGCAGGAGATTCTCCCTGCTGCTCTGATCTCCCCAGATTCGTGGCTCTGTGTGTCTTTTAGGGCGAGGCTCCCAGTGACAGCCCATGAACCTCAGCCCTGGCACCACTGCCTGCCCCAGGCTTCAGGGGATGCAGTGGGAGCCCGGCTGGGCTCTGCCCTGGGGCCATCCTGCAGGGAGAGCTGCAAACAGGGAGCATTTCCTTGCCACAAACAGCCAAGCCAGGGGTGCAGGGCAGCTGCTCCAGCCCGCACTGCACTGCTGTGTGCTGTGCCCTGGGGCTGGGGCTCCCTGCAGAGGGGACTGCACTGGTGTGCCAGAGGAGACAAAGAAGCTTCAGCTTAACCTAAGTGAGGTGGGTGGGTGGGCTGGGAGAGTGAGGAGGCTCAAGGGGATTCACAGAGCTCATCCTGCTGGAAGGACAAGGAAAAGGGAGGGGGAACTCAGCACTGAGGAGAGATGAGGGCTGGACAGCAGCTCTCACTGACACTAAAATGCCACGGGACCTCGGAGATATTGCTGCTCTTCAGCCAGTGACAGGATGAGGCCCTAAACCTGGGGTTTGGTCTTCCTTGTGGTGAAGGCCATCAAGGAAGGCAACAGTGTGACGGAGACTGTGATGGGCTGGGAATTCACTGGGGGAAAGGAGGGAGCAGTTGTGAAATTTAGAAGTAGGTGGGGGAGAGAAATCTTCAGGGAAGGGCTGAGCTACACCTTGGGCAAGTTGATAAATGTCATTTGGGGTCATCCCAGATTGATTGCATTTCAGAAGTTCTTGATCAAGTTAAATTTTGAAGGGTGTGATGTTTTCCCTCGGAGATGTACACTCTGCAAACTTGAGCTGCATTGCCCAAGTGCTCAAGCAAGTCTCTGCTGCAGGTCACACCATTTCTTCTTTGGCTGATTCTGGCCTGGGGCTGAGCTCCAGCAGAGCCCTGGCAGAGCCCAGAGCAGCCTCAGCATCTGCAGAGCCCGGCTGCAAGGAGAGAAATCAGAACCCGCCTGTCAGCTGAAGGCTCCTGTCCCCCTTGTCCCAGTGCCCGCCGTGCCCAGGCCATGCTGGCCATGCCCAGAGCGGTGCCCAGAGCTGCCCATCATTGCTGCCCTTGGCAGCAGAGCAGGAGGGCAGGACATGTGCCCAGCCTGCAGCCAGCCGTGGCACATCCACCTCCTCAGCAGCTGCCCACAGCAGGATGCTCCTGTGCTGGCTGCCATCTCCCAAAAGCTCTGATCCCACCCAGGCCAAGAAGACGGGACCCACCTGACGCCATCCGCCGCTGGAAGAAAAGCTGCTCCCAAACGATGTCCTCAGCCTTCTCCAAGGGCACGGCCCATCCACGGCACGGCTGGTCCCAAGCACTTCCCCATCCAGACTGGACACCACCTAGAACGCTTCCTTTAGAGAAACAAACAGCAAATTAACGAAAATAGACTACAGACAAAAAGGGAAAATGAGGGAAATGGCACAGTGGATACTGGGGGCTGTTGGCAGGGCCAGGACCCCACACCCATTTCACACCCACCCCAGCTCATGCCCCCCAGCCCTGCCAAAATGCAGCTTGGCAGCCCACTGAAAAATCAGTTGCTTCCACCCCAGCAAAAGGGGGAACCTTTGTTTCCCGGCCAGCCTGTGCAATGCCCAAATCTGGGAGCATCCCCCTGTGTGTGCACTCATCTGCAAATTCACTGTGGAGCCTGGCTTTGAAGAAGGTGCCACAATCAAAGTCCATCATCTTCAGCTTTGTGGTGGCCTGGTCGAGGAAGAGGTTTTCATCCTTGATGTTGTCCTGGCTGTCTCCAGCAGCAGCAGCCCCACCTGGCACAGCTTCTCCAGGGGCTGCTTCTCTTTCCCTGGGAGTGAGACCAGGCTGTCAGTGTTCTGCCCAGGGCCCCAGCTGGCAGTGACCCAGGACAAGCCAAAGCAGCTGGGATGGCAGCCAGCAGTGCTGGGCAGAGCAGCTCAGCTCCAGCACAGGGGCTGTGTGTTCCCATCTGATGACCCCTGTGCAGTGACACAGGCAGGACAAAAAAGTCTGGGTCCTTTGCTTCTGATTGCCAAGGCATGTGTGGAGCTGGAACTTACCAGGGCCCTGCATCGCTGTTTCTGTGGCTCTCTCCCTTCTTCTATGGCAGATGACTATCCTGCATCCAGGGATGACACAACAGGTCTTCTACTGAAGGCCGGTCCACATCCAGCATGGATAAACACCGCCGGATGACATCTTGGCACTCTGGCGAGAGAAACCAGAAACCGCTGGTCAGTTGGAGAAGGCTCCTGTCTGCCCCACTGTTCCCATTCTCAGGCCATGCTGCATTTGCTCAGAGCTGGGCCTAAACTTTCCCAGGAATTCCCTGTTTTGGAGGAAAGCAGGACAGCAGGACACGTGCCACCTCCTCAGCAGCTGCCACAGCCCACTGTTGTCTCCCAGCACTGGCATTTCCCCCGTGCCCAGAGATGAGGATTCACCTTGAGAGAGCCGTGGTGGCAGCGAGAGCTGATGGTCCCAGCTGATCTTGTGGCCCCTCCTGAAAGGGTGCTCCCCACACACCATCTGGTGCAGCAGGATGCCCAGGGACCAGACGGTAGCTGGCTGTCCATAGTACCAGCCAAACTGGTTCCATTCCGGGGGGCTGTATGACGGTGTTCCTATGGAATACAGATGGAGTTCATCAGGGGGATGCTGCTGCTCCCAGAGCCTGGCCCCAGCATCCCTGGGCGTGCAGGGGCTGCCCCAGTGGCACGTGGTGTGACCTGCTGCCCTCTGGCCAGCACCTGGGACTTGTGTACAAACTTAGGGTTGGAAAAGAAGCCACTGGTGTCGGAAGGTGGCAGTGGAAGCCCTGGCAAGGCCCAACCATGACAAGCAAAACCCACTCAGTGCTGGGGGAAAACCATGCCTTACTCGTCCCTGCCTGCATTGCCCCAAAAACCATTATGAACCCAAAGCAAACCAGGCAATCACAGCAGTCCAAGCCCTTTCTCACCTGCTCCCCAAACTGGCTGGTGCACATGTTCTGGCTCCCCTCTCAGCCACCCCCACCCACGGGTGCTTCTGTTGGGCTGGCTGCCCCAGCCCCAGCCCCAGTCCCAGGCAGAGTGGCTGGCAAAGGCTGCCAGCAGGGCTGGAAGCTGGTCCCCCCACCCACTTGTGTTCAAAAGCAGCTGGGCTGAAGACTCAGTGCCATGAGTGGCAGGGAAAGGGAGAATCCCCAGAGCCACACCCAGGCTGGGCTGTGAGATGTTGGGCCAGGAGATGTCTGGAATGGGGAGCACACCCCTGCGATGGCTCACCTGCAAAGTGAGTATAGGCTGTGTCTTGTAGGTAGGTGCCACAGCCAAAATCGATCAATTTGGCCTGCCCGGTGGCCAGGTCAAGCAGGATGTTCTCTGGCTTGAGGTCGCGGTGCAGGACCCCGCAGCTGGTGCAGTGCCGCACGGCCTCCAGCACCTGGCGGAACAGCTCCCGCGCCACCTCCTCGCACAGGAACCGCCGTGCCCGAATGAAATGCTGGAGGTCCTGAGAACACTCCGGGCGCTCCATGATGATAATGATGTCTTTGGGGAGCTCCAGCCACTCCAGCAGCTGGACGACACCAGGGAAGCCAGTGGAGACCTTGTGCAGCAGCACGATCTCCAGTGGTGCGCTGGTGCCGTTGGGCTGTGGGAGGAGCACAATGTTGTCAGTGGGGCTGAGGCTGTGCCAGGGGTCAGGGACCCCTCAGCCAGCCCGGGATGCTCTGCACCCTTTGCTGGCCCCATGCCCGCTCTCCCTCCAGGCGTCCTGGCGGCTTCCACCCTGCCAGGCCTCAGCTCATCCCCGCCCGGCATGGCCCAGCTTCTCCTGCTGGCCCCGCTCACTCACCAGCTCACCCCAATGCCGGACACGGTTCCGTGGCACCCTTTTGATGGCCACCTGCAAGCCAAGGGGAGCAGCAGGCTGAGCTCACTGCCTGCCCTGCCCAGCCCCAGCCTCCTTCTCCTTCGCCCTCCTCCTGCACCCCCTCCTCGTGCACCCACCACCGGCCCTGCCGCTCACCGGGGCACGGTCTGAGAGCCGTGTGGCCGCCCAGACGCTGCCGAAGCCGCCGTGGCCCAGCAGCGAACCCAGGCGGTTCTGCTCCTGGAGGGCCTGCTGCGCCTTCCCTGCCGGCGAGACGCGGCTGTCAGCGCTCGGCCCGGGGCCAGGAACGGCCCCCGACCGACCCTCGAGCGGCCCGGGCTGGGCATCCCCAGGCATTTGCTCCTGGCAACGGGACAGCAGCGGCTCAGGGCCAGCGGCCGCGCTGCCAAGCGGAGGAGCTTGGGCCGGGGAAGCCGCAGTGGAGGCGGCGGGAGCGGCCGCGCCGCCTGTGTCCTCTGCGGGCCCAGGGACGAGCCGGGGCCGGGGCCGGGGCCGGGGCCGGGGCCGGGGCCGGGGCCGGGGCCGGGGCCGGGGCCGGGGTCGGGGCCGGGGCCGGGGCCGGGGCCGGGGCCGGTGCCGGGGCCGGGGCCGGGGCCGGGGCCGGGGCCGGTGCTGGGGCCGGGGCCGGGGCCGGGGCCGGGGCCGGGGCTCGGGCCGGGGCTGAGGCCGGGCTCGGTAAAGGCGCAGCCAAAGGCCAGCAATGCTGCCCCAGCCCCAGGCACTGATGCCCGCCCAGCAGCGCCATCGCCAGCACTGCCAGAGCCGGGCGAAGGCGAGACCGCGGCGGGACGCCCGGGGGCAGGGACGGGGCAGCCCCGCCCGGGGCCGGGGGTGGGCCCGAGGCATGGCCCGGCCCAGCAGGGGAGAGGGAGACTGGGTTGGGAGGGGGACACTGGGAAAGGGAGAGGCTGCGGGACTGTGGGAGAGGGAGAGGGAAAGCACGGGTTTGTCAACAAAGCCGCTTTTTTCTTTTCTGCTGCTGCCGCTGCTGCCGCTGCTGCCGCTGCTGCTGCTGCAACTGAAGCTCCAGGGCCGTTTGTCCCCTTGTCAGTTTTTTCCGTTGCCCCCTCTGCCTCGCACCGAGCCCTGCACTCCCCGGGGCAGCCCCTGAGCCTGTCCAAACACGGGAACTTCGCCGTTTTCAGTCAGGGCCCAGTCTTGACTCCTGCACAGTGACAGAGGAATCCCCTTGGCTGCTGCTGTGCATTGTCCCTGCTGAGGGTCAGACACTGTCACAGCACATTCCCTGAATGCAGAATTTGTACCTGACCCAAGCACTGCACTTGTGTCTCTGGCACTGATTTCCAAGAAAAACAGGGGAAGGCAAACTGGATGTAGCTCATGGTATTTTACAGTGTCTAAATCTTGCCAAGTCTTGGATGTCAGAGGTGTGACCCATTTAGAATTAATGAGATGGAGAAGTAGTTTAAGATGGAAAGGGTGACACAGAAATAGAGAAAAACATCTTGGATTGTTTCTTTCCACTTTCATTTTTATTTTAAAAGCTGTTTCAGCTTTCCCAGAATCTTCTCCACAGTCCTGTCTGCTCTTTCCAAGAACCTTTCCTGGAGAATGAGTTGCACCATCTGTCACAAGATATCCCACCCATGCAGCTTCTCTTGACTTTCCACAACATGTGTGAAGCAGGAGTCTTGCAGCAAAGCAGGAGAAAGGTTTTGAGAACTTGACAACTTTTTCTTTCCTTTCCCCATGTGGGCTGGGGAGTTGTGCCATTGGGAAGGTTTTCATTGTTCCTGTTCTACCCAAAGCAAACAGGACGGGCTCCCAGGGGTACCTACTGGGAGTCTGTTATCGTCCACCCAAGCAGGAAGAAGAGGTGGACAACTTCTTCTCTAAGAAGCTGGAGAATGTTTCAGGATCACCAGCCCTTGTTCTTGTAGGTGACTTTAACCTACCAGACATCTGCTGGGAACTCAGTACAGCGGCAAAGAGGCAGTGCAGGAAGGTTTTGGAGTGGATGGAAGACAACTTTTTTTGACAGTGGGTGAGTGAGGCCAGCAGGGGAGGGACTATGTTCGACCTGTTGTTTGCAAACAGAGAAGGGCTGGTGGGAGATGTGGTGCTTGGAGGCTGCTTGGGGCACAGGGATGATGAAATTACAGAGTTCTCAATATGTGGTGAAATCAGGAGGGACATCAAAAAGATTTTTGCATTGGACTTCTGGAGGGCAGACTTTGGCCGTTTTAGGAGACTTATTCCGAGAGTTTCTTGGGAAGAAGCCCTTAAAAACAGAGGAGTCCAGGAAAGGTGGGTGTGCTTCAATGCAGAGATCTTGAGGGCACAGGAACAGACTGTCCCTGTGTGCTGAAAGATGAGCTGACAAGGCAAACGTCCAGCCTGGATGGGCAAGGAGATTTCAAAGGAACTTAGGAATAAAAAGAGGATGTATCATTTTTGGAAGGAGGGTCAGGCCTTTCAGGAAGTATTTAAGGGAACATGTAGGAAAAAACTATTAGGGAGGCCAAAGCTCAGTTTGAAGTCATTTTGGCAACTTTTGTAAAGGATAATAAAATATGTTTTTACAAATAAATTAATGGCAAAAAGAAGGGTAGGACCAACCTTTGTTCTCTATTGGATGTGGGAGGGAACTTAGGAACTGCAGATGAGGAGAAGACAGAAGTGCTTAACACCTTCTTTGGCTCAGTCTTTACTGGGAAGAAGGCTTGTCCTCATAACAGCTGCCCTCCTGGGCTGGCAGATGGTGTCAGGGAGCAGAATGGTGCCCCTGTTATCCAGGAGGAGGAAGTCAGAGAACTGCTGAGCCACTTGGATGTTCAAAATCCATGGGCCCAGATGGGATCCAGCCCAGGGTGTTGAGGGAGCTGGCAGATGAGCTTGTGAAGCCGCTCTCCATCATTTCCCAACAGTCCTGGCTCACTGGTGAGGTTCCAGAGGACTGGAGGTTGGCCAATGTGTTGTGTGACCCCTACACCAGAAGGGTAGAAAGGAGGATCCTGGTAATTATAGGCCAGTTTGATATGGGAAACATATCTAAAATTCAGATATTTAGAAGCATTTAATGTGCTTAAGCAGATGGAGGGGAAGCAGAAATATACAGCTTATTTAGCAATCCTGTAAAAGCAGAAAAACAACTTGTAACAGAACACATGAGGATTCAGTTGCTAGGTAAAGGCCATAGAGATAAGATGTATATTGTGTATATTGTGAAAACTCAGTAAAGCAAGACTTAGGTATAGTGAAAACCCCATAAAGCAGAACCTGCGGCTTAAGAAATCAGAAAGAACCAGGCTCGTGGTTTTGGCCAGGACAAAGTGACCTGGGAGTTAGCCAAACCTTCACTGCACCTGCCCAGAGGAAGAGGTCAAACAGTGAACAACTGAGGAAGACCTCTTACTTCATCAGAAGACCCCAGCCTGCAGCCACCAGGAGATGTGGCACCAGAGAAAGCTAATTATAATAGGAAGTGCAAGGAGGCGGAGAGTGGGCAGAGAATGGGCGGGGAGGGAGGGGTTGTTTTGTGGGATCTGAGTGTATTTAAACCTTAAACCTGTCTCAACCAGGTACGCAGGTATGGTGGAAAATCCCCCTTGTGTCCCAGATGGAAATAAAACTGCTTTACAGTTTGAATTGTTAAATCCTTATCCCACAGCTCAAGTCAGCCTGACCACAGTACCCAGTAGGGTACTGCAGCAGTTTATACTGAGTGTCATCACACAGCACCTACAGGATGGCCAGGCTATCAGACCCGGCCAGCACGGGTTTAAGAACAGAAGGTCGTGTTTGACCAACCTGGTCTCCGTTTATGACCAGGTGACCCGCCGGGTGGGTGCGGGAAAGGCAGTGGATGTTGTGTACCTGGATTTCAGCAAGGCCTTGGACACTGTCTCCCACAGCACCCTCCTGGAAAAGCTGGCAGCCCACAGCTTGGACAGGAGCACTCTGTGCTGGGTTAAGAACTGCCTGCATGGCTGGGCCCAGAGAGTGCTGGTGAAGGTTCTGCATCCAGCTGCTGGCACCAGTGGTGTTCCCCTGGGGTCTGTGCTGGGGCCAGTTCTGTTCAATATTTTTATTGACGACATGGATGAGGGGATCTAGTCTTTCATTAGTAAATTTGCAGCTGACACTAAGCTTGGACCGTGTGTCCATCTGTTGGAGGGTAGGAGGGCTCTGCAGAGACCTGGAATGACTGGATGGATGGGCAGAGTCCAATAGGATGAAGTTTAATAAGTGCAAGTGCTGAGTCCTGCATTTTGGCCACAAAAACTTCCTGCAGCACTCCAGGCTGGGGACAGAGTGGCTGGACAGCAGCCAGGGAAGGGGACCTGGGGCACTGCTGGACAGCAGGCTGGACATGAGGCAGCAGTGTGGGCAGGTGGGCAAGAAGGCCAATGGCTCCTGGCCTGGATCAGGAATGGCGTGGCCAGCAGGAGCAGGGCAGTGTTTCTTCTCCTGTACTCGGCACTGGTGAGGCTGCACCTCGAGTGCCGTGTCCAGTTCTGGGCCCCCAATTTAGGAAGGACATTGAGACGCTTGAGCACGTCCAGGAGAGGGCAACAAGGCTGGTGAGGGGCTTGGAACAAAAACCCTGTTAAGAACGGCTGAGGGAGCTGTGGTTGTTTCGCCTGGAGAAAAGGAGACTCAGAGGTGACCTAATCGCTCTCTACAATTCCCTGAAGGGTAGCTGTAGTCAGGTGGGGTTTGGTCTCTTTCTCCAGACAGCAGCTGACACAACAAAAGGACACAGTCTTCAGCTGCCCCAAGGGAAATACAGGATGGATATTAGGAAGAAGTTTTTCACAGAGAGAGTGATAAAGTACTGGAATGGTCTGCCTGGAGAGGTGGTGAAGTCACCTTCCCTGGATGTGTTTAAAAAAAGATTGGATGAGGCACTCAGAGCCATGGTTTAGTTGAGGTGTTGGAGCATGGATTTGATGATCTTGAAGGTCTCATCCTACCCAGTCATTCTGTGAATTCTGTAAGAAATTTAGGCTCAGTTCTGGTGGCTCATTCCATCCTGGCCCAGGGCACAGCATCAGGAAGGTCTTTGCATTCCAAGGCTTTGCTGCAGCCAAAGAAATCTCCTGGCTCAGGGTCACCTTTCCTGCTCAGCCAGACCCAAGAGTGCCCCAGCAACAGCAGAGAATGGCAGCATTGCCACGGGCTGGCACAGCAGGGGGAGATTTCCCCCTTGAGAGTGGCTCATATTGCAGTTTTTGCATTCAGGCAGCTGCAGATCCCTCCGCTTTGGTTGCACAGCAGCTGGAAATGCAAGTGCAGGAGCTCTGTTCATGCCCAGCCACAGCAGGTGACAGCAAGGACAGGCTCCTGGCAGCGTGACATTGGTAGGCAGCTCCTTCAACTAAAGCTGGGGGCTGGAACTCTGTGCAGAAAATGCCCTGATGGTCTCTGCACCCAGGCAAAAGGAACAAAGTTTCAGTTCTGGCCTCTCTAGAGAGCACCAAAATGATTCCTTTACAGAACAAGGTTGCATTGCCGGCTGTTCCCCAACCCCCAGAGGAGAGCCCAGGGGGCCCAAGGAACTGCGAGCGGGGACTCTGCAGGAGCCGGGACAGCGAGAGAGCCCGGGCTGAAGGTCAGCCCCGGGGCGGGCAGGGCCTGGGAGGGGGCACAGCCCGGGGGTCCCGCAGAGCCTCCCTGCTGCAAAGGCCCGGCTGGGACAGCGGGGCAGCTGCCGGGAGCCGTGTGCCAGGGCCGGGCCGCGGGTGGGTGTTCAAAGCGCCTCCAGGGGAGCAGCTTTTTGTCCCGGCCCGGGGGCATTCCCGCGGGGTCGGGGTCCCTGCGAAGGCGCCGGAGGGCAGGGTGGAAGGGGTTAGTTTGTGGGTTTGTTTGTGGATTATTTTTTGTGGGGATCGATGGCTGGTTGGGATTTTATTGTTTTGGGAGGGGATACGGGCAATGTTTTTTGTGAGATGCCCCCGGCAGTTTGAACCCCCTTGGGTGCGGGGAGCGCTGGCGCAGCCCCGGCACGGGCGGGGCGGCCCCGGGCGGGCTGTGGGAGCCGGGAGCGGCCGCCCGGGCCCGGAGCCGCCGCCTTGGGCCGGGAGCCCCCCGGGCAGAGCTCTGTGCTCGGGGCCCAGGCCCGGGCGGCCCGGGGAGCTCTCGGTGGCCCGTGGGCCCCGGCGCAGGTGGGTCCGTGTGGCCGGGCTCGCAGGGGAGCGGAGCGGCCCGGCCGTGGCCGTGCGGGGCCAGTTGGGGCTCGGGGGGCCGGGCTGGGCCGGGCAAAGGCTGAGGGAGAGCGGGGGAAGCGTTGGCACAGAGGCCCCGGGCTCCCCGTGCCCCCCTGGCCACGCAGCCGGGCTCGGGGGCCGCCTCGCTCAGACCCGGCCCCGGCTGCGGGGGTCCCCGGGGGCCCTGGGGAGGGGGCGGCGGGGGCTGGCGGAGCTCTGTGCCCGGGGCTGGGCGCGGCTGCCCAGGGAGCGGGGGATGCAGGGTCCCCCCGTGGTGGGGCTTGCTCTGCCCGGCTCAGGGGCTGCATTGTCAGCCCAGAGACACGTGGGGATCGCCCGGTACCAGCAGCGCTGGGAGGCAAACCCGGGAATGGGGGGAGCAGAAACGGGCAGTGCGAGAGCTGGGGCTGTTCCAGAAGCCTGGACAGGTTGGGAGCAAGGACAAGGGGGACCCATGGATACCCCAGGACTCTGAAAGAGGGACTCTGGATAGTGCTGAGCCCAGGGACACCTGTGATCCCTAAGTGGTGAGCCCAGAGAAGGGGAACCTCGTGGATTCTCAGGAGCCACAGCAGCCCAGAGAGGGCCAACACCAATACAAACTTGACCTGGGGCAACACAGACAGGGGGGCCTCCAGGACCCCAAAGTGGAGAGATGAGAGAGAAGAAACTCATGGTTGGGTGTTTTTGCTGAACCTTGGTCACTTGGTTATTTTGGAGAAATGAATCTTTGTGTTTTGGAGGTTTATATGGGCACCAGATGGCCGGTGACTTCTAGAGATGGACTTGGGCAGGAGGAACCCCCCAACCCAATGTGCTCATATACTGTATTTTTCCCCAAAGCAGAATTTCCCACTCCCAGACCTTGACCAGATGGAGAAGGCAGCTGCAAGGAAGAGGAAGATGGCCAGGGACAGCCAGGCAGGTGAGGAGGAAGTCAGTGCCCCTTTGCCCCTCTCTCCTGCTCCATCTCCCAGCCCAGCCTGGCCCCGGCTGCAGGACAACCCCGCTGCCGACGCCGTCCTGCCGGGGATGCACTGGGGGGATCTCCTTGGCCTTCCCTCTGGCACGGAGGCAAATCCCATCCACTCCTTGTGCTTCCTCCCCTGGACAAAGAGCTGAGGACAGAGACAAGGGAGGACAAATCCCCACGGCAGAACCTCATGGAAGAGGCTGTTTTGAGCGGCTCCATGGTGCAGGAATGCAACGGGGAAGAAAAGTCACAGAGATCCCGCAGGAGGAGCGGCTCCAAACCCATCTCAGAGTACTCAGAGGAGGAAAGACCCACGCAGTGCCAGGAAGGTGGACAGAGCTTCAGCCAGGGCTCTGAGCTGGTGGTGCATGAGCAGCTTCATGATGGGGAGAAGCCCCACAAGTTCTTGGAGTGTGGGAAGAGCTTCAGCTGGAGCAACACCCTGATCCAGCACCAGATGATCCACACCAGGGAGAGGCCCCATGAGTGTCCTGAGTGTGGGAAGAGGTTTCAGACCAGCTCACATCTTCTCAAGAACCAGTGGATTCACACAGAGGAGAAGCACTTCTGCTGTCCTGTCTGCAGGAAGGGCTTCAAGAACAACTCCCACCTCGTCACCCACCAGCGCATCCACACCGGAGAGAGGCCCTGTGAGTGTCCCCAGTGCAGGAAGAGCTTCACCCACAGCTCTCCCTTGACCAGGCACTGACAGAGGCACTGGTAAGGGAAGCCCTGTGAGTGACCCGACTGTGGGGAGAGCTTTGTGTGCTGCTCCAACTCTATCCTGCATCAGGGGATCACGTTGGGCAGAGCCCTGATGACCCACATTCCCTGTGATCTGCACTGGGGAGACACTGGGCTGGTGGTCCTTTTGTTTGGTGGTCCCTAATATTCTTTTGATTCCTCTTCATCCCTGTAAAACAGACAAAATTGGGATAAAAATGAACAAATTCATCAAAGGCATCTAAAGCCTCACTTTTTGCTAGTTTTTCGAGGGGATCTGGGATTCAGGGGGATACTTGGTAGGATTTAGGGGTTTGGGGGTATTTGGTGTCATTTTCTCCATTTCTTGGCACTCAAAGAGATGAGAAGGTTTGATCTGTTACCTCAAAACCACTCAATGCCACAGAAAGCTATTCAATCCCACCCCAAAATTACTTGATTTCAACAGCCCCTCAGGGTGGAACGGGGTTGGAAGGACTTTGGTGAAGTGTGCTGCAAATCAGGAGGGGTGAGATGGGCATTGGGTGGAGCAGGATGGGTGGGATGGGGTTTGGGAGGGGTGGGATGGGGGAAATATGTCTTGGGAAGGGGATCCTGATGTCCAGGAGAGGTGGGATGGCTTTGGTGGGGGATCTGGAGGGTGTGGTGAAATCTGGAATGAGAAAGCCGAAGGCTGGGAATGATGAAGGGAGAGGGAACCCATTCCTCAGGGAGTTTTTGGGTATTCCACATTCCTAAAGGCATTTTGGTGCATCCCAGGTTTCTGAGGTGGTTTGGGGGCACTCCCCAATTCTTGGCAGGGGGTTCCTGAGAGCAGCTCCATGGAGCCCCATTGCCAGGTGTGGTTGCCTTGGGCACGAACTCAGAGCTGCAGCCAGAGTCCATTGCCTTGGTCCTGGAGAGCAGAGAAATGATGAATGGCCCCCGACATCTCCAGGGTGTGTTTGGGGGCCCAGGACAAGTTCTGCATAGGTGGGACAGTCACTGCCCCAGCCCCAGCCACTGCAGCCTCTGGGCCAGCCCCAAAGTGTCTGCCAAGCCCCTGGCACCCCCAAAACCCCACCTGTGAGAGGGACCAGAGCAGGTGAGGCTGTGACACGGCTGTGACACTGACACATCCCACAGCCCCAGAGCTCACAGCAGCTGAGATGGGCTGGATCCAAGGTCCTGGCTGTGGATGTCTCTCTCTCTCTCTTATCCTGACTTCCTCTTCTCAAAATATGGATAACTTGAAGTTGTAGGGTTTAGCGTTTTCTGAGTCAGTGCTTTGTCAAGTGCCTTACCATAATTCCAGGTTTAATATAATTTATAAGCTGAGTACCATTTCTGTGTAAATGTTTACATCATAGGTTATAACTTAGGATAAATACTGTTCAGTGCTGTTCTTTTGTTAAATTGTGTAAGGTGTAAGTTAAGGTTAAGGTAGAAGCTAAGTCCTGTTAGTTTGAGCTCTGTTCAGCTAAAGGCCATGTTCCTTTTATCCTTGCCCTCACTGTCCTCTTGTCACACACACACAGAGGGACAGTTCTCGGTTTGTTTGTGGTTTGATTGCTGGATTTGGTTTGGCTGTGTTGATGCTTTCCTTCCTTGCTGTGCCTAAAGTGTCCAGTCAGGGGTGGAGTGACTCTTGCCAAGAAACTTGGTCATGCCTCACCACCTGTGCTCCTAATTGGTGACTTCTGTCAAATATGCTAATCTGCTAAACTTATAAAACTGTATTGACTTCATGGGGGGGTTGGGCGTTTTGTGGACATTATCTGTATCTGCCCCTTGGAGGCCTCCAATAAAGATCAACCTTTCTGTTACCTCCTCTATAATATTATCTCCAAAGGGTGTTACTTTATTTCTAGGTTCTGTAAGGCATCAACACAGCGGGGTCTCAGGGCACCCAGGAGACCACAGTGAGACAATGACATCTTGGGGAGCCAAGTGCCAGCTGCAAACACAGCGGGGCCTGATGGAAGCCAGGAGCCACTTGGAGAGTGCCAGGGCACGTGGAACTCAGTGCCCGCTGTGACACAGCACAGCCCCATGGAGCTCAGCAGACCACTGTGACAACGTGGAATCCCATGGATGCAAGGCTCTACTTGGGCAGAGTGGGGTCTCCTGGGACACAGGTGCCACTGGGGCACTGCCAGCTCTTGTATAACCCAGTGCCCCTTGTGACACAGGGCAGCCTCATGGAACTGTCCTGGGGATGGTTCATAACCCATCACCATTTTGGGTTGTTTTTTGTTTTGTACCAGGAATGGTCACTGCCTCCCCTCCCTGCCTCTGGGAGTGCTGCAATGGGTGGAGGGGCAGCCCGGGGTCCTGCAGGGGTTGGGGGACGGGGGCTGCTCTTCCTTCTGCTTGGGGCCATTGACTCAGTGGCCACGTGGCACAGCGCATCTGATTTGAGGTCTTGTTGCCCTGTGGTTTTGGTCTTTTGCTTTTTTCCTCTTGTTTTTTTTCTCCTTCAACACTGTTACTGGGGCTTGCCAGCTTGCTTCTCTGCTCCTCTGCTGCTTGGGAGAGGAAAAATTCTCTGCACCTGGTGGGCTCCCGCAAGGCTTTATCCTCAAACCTGTCCTGGGGGTGGATCAGGGATGGAGTCTCCCAGGATCATTTGTTCTTAGCGGGCGGACTGCCTGACAGCTCCAGCTGACCATGGAATGTCGAGGGTCGCTTCTCATCTGCCCCTGGACCTCTGGGGATCCATGACTTCCTTCCTGTGAAAAAGAACTGTTCTTCTCTTCCAGGGACCCATGGCCAAAAATGGAATTTGGCCTCGAAAATTCTGTTTATCCAAAGAATACTTCCAGCCAAAAGCTTCCAGGAGGGAAAAGTCTGTCTGGCTTGGCCTCCTGGGGGCCATGTCTGGCCACCAGATCTCCTCTGGTGATCTACCACCAAACCACTGGGGCTCTGTGCTTTTCTTCCTATGGAAAAGGACTGTCGTTCTTGTCCATGAGCCCATGGTCAAAATCAGGATTTTAGCCCCCAAATTCTATCCAAGGATTGCTCCCAGGGAAGAGCTGCAAGGACAGACAAGTCTTGCTGGCCTTGGCCTCCTTGGAGCCACCTGTGATCTGCCTTCAAAACATTGGGGCTCCACCCTTTCCTTGCCATGGAAAAGAACCGTCATTCCAGGTGTCCATGGTCAAAATCCAGAAGATTCCACTTCCAAATTTCAGTATATCCAAGGACTGTTATCAGATCAAACCTTCTGGAAAAGACAGATCTGCCTGGCTTGGCCTCCCAGGGGCCACCTCTCATCTGCCTTCAAAACACTGGGGCTTTGTGCTTTTCCTCCTATGGAATGAAACATCGTCCATGTCCAAGTTCCCATGGCCAATACTGAGAATCCATCTCCCAAATTCCATATATCCAAGGATTGTTCCAAGACAGAAGTTGCCATGACAGACAGGTGTGGCTGCCCTCACTTACTGTGGCCACCTCTCATCTTCCAAACCTCTTGGACTTTGTGCTTTTCTTTCATATGGAAAAAACCCATCCTTCTTGACAGGGCACCCATGGCCAAAACTGGGATTCCACCTCCCAGATTCCATCGCTCCAGGGATTGCTCTCAGACAAAAGCCACCAGTACTGTCAGGTCTGGCTGGTCTGGCCTCTTGAGGGCCAGCTCTCACCTGCCTTCCAAACACTGGAGCTCCGTGCTTTCCTTTTCATGGAAAAGACTCATCCAGCTCGTCCAGGCACAAATGGCTGAAAGTGGGATTCCACATTCCAAATCCCCAATATCCAAGGGCTGCTCCCTGACAAACCTGCCTGGACAGATGGATGTGGCTGGCCTTGGCCTCTGGTGGCTGTGTCTCATCTGTCTCTGAAACACTGGGACTCGGTGCTTTCCTTCCTCTGGAGACCACTGTGACCCTGCGTGGGCTGGTGGAACCCAGGGCCATGGGGACACTGCAGGGCTTGTGTGACCAAGGGGCCACAGTGATCCTGTGGTGTTCCACGGAACCAAGGGGGTCACAGTGATCCTGTGGTGTTCCATGGAACCAAGGGGGTCACAGTGATCCTGTGGTGTTCCATGGGACCAAGGGGGTCACAGTGATCCTGTGGTGTTCCATGGGACCAAGGGGGCCACAGTGATCCTGTGGTGTTCCATGGAACCAAGGGGGCCACAGTGATCCTGTGGTGTTCCATGGAGCCAAGGGGTCACAGTGATCCTGTGGTGTTCCATGGGACCAAGGGGATCACAGTGATCCTGTGGTGTTCCATGGGACCAAGGGGATCACAGTGATCCTGTGGTGTTCGATGGGACCAAGGGGGTCACAGTGATCCTGTGGTGTTCCATGGATCCAAGGGGGCCACTGTGGCACTGAGGGGCCCCAAAGAACCATGGGGCTTTGTGACACTGCAGGGCCCCATGGAACCAAGGGAACAGGGAACAGCTCTGGCTGGCTTGGGCTCCTGGGGCTGCCTGAGGGGTCCGGCTGACCTTGGAATGGTGAGAGCTGCTTCTCCTCTGCCCCTGGAGCACTGGGGCTCTGTGCTTTCCTTCCTATGGAACAGAACCGTCCTTCTTGTCCAGGCTCTTGGCCTCAACCTCTTGACCACAATACAGGGACAAAGGAGCTCTGTGCTCAGTGGAGTGGAGAATGAGGACAGGGGATGAGAGCCCTGGAAGGGACTGAAGGCTGGATTCAGAGCTGATGTATCCTATTAACCTAGTAGAAAACAGCCAGAGAAAGAAATTATTGCTGCAAAGGGCAGCTGGGGAGGCACAGAGTAGACATGAGGAGAAAGGAATTTCCCTGCCAGGGCAGGGCTGTGGTGCAACACATCCCCCAGAAGGAGTCTGGAGCAGCCCAAGGCTCTGTGTGCCCAGGCAGAGGCAGGCAGGACGCAGAGCTGTCAGCAAAGGAAGGGACCAGCCAGGTGGGGCAGCCGGGGGATGAGGACAGCCTGCAGGGACAGAGGCGCAGGGCATGGACACCCTAGGACAGCCTGGGCTGCACAGGGCACAGGGATGGGCAGCAGCTGAAAGGCCCTGACACAGCCAACTGCTGCAGCACTTGGGCCATGGCTGCTGGCCCTGGGCCTGAGGCATCAGAGGAGACAAGTGACCCTTGCAGGCCTGGGGCCTCATTGCCTCCTTGTCCCTGCTCAGCAGCCTGGCAGGGGCCGGCCTATGGTGCTGCCCTTGGCATTGCACATCCCCACATCCCAGGGGCCCGGGAAGAGCCCTGAGCTGTGAGGGAGGGACAGGATCTGCCTTGGCAGGGGCTGGGGCTCAGGCTTTGTCCCTGTGCATTCCTGAAACACATCCAGATTTGCTCAGCATCAGAGACACCTTTGCCTTGTTTGTCCCCACCTGTCATCACTGCCTGCAGTGTTCTGCTCTGACTGGAACCTGGGGACACTTTCTCAGTCGTGTCTCTTAGTGGGACCCATTAAAACTTGAAGAGACTTCAGTATTTCAATATAATTTTGAATTCCTGAGAAGTTTCTTGAACACTCTGTCAGGGACTGAGTCTCATGTAAACAATACCAAACCTCAAGAGACTAATTGAAGTCCTTAAGCTGTCGTCTGTGCTGCTGAGCTGGGCTGGGCTCCTGGCACAGAGGCAGCTCCTGGCAATCAAGAAGACCTTCAAAACGCCATTTCTCCTGAGGAGCAGCTCCTCTCCCAGCCCAGCAGGGCTGAGGGTGCTGTCTGCAGGCACTTCAGAGCAGTGAAGCAGACAGAGGCTTAAAGAAACTGGAAGGACAATTACGAGGTCATTCATGGAGAAATGTTCACCACTTGTGACACAGTAAGTCTGTGGCTGCAGGGATCTCCTCAAGCTGACCCAGGACAGCACTGAGGTGACTGTAAGGATGGCTCTGCTGCCCTTGCTGCTTTGGGGGAGGATGTGCTCCAGAGCGGGGCTGCCCTGGGCACCGTCAGAGGGACAGGGCAGGAGCTGGGGCTGCAGCCAGGGCTGCCCAGTGCTGTGGTGCAGAGCAGGTCCTGCAGCCCTGAGGGCTCTTGGCCAGGCCAGGGGATCTGCCACCTGCCAGGGGCAGCTCTCAGCCTGCCTGGGAGCTCCCCATGGACTGTGGAGAGAAGTTGGAGGTGGAAGGAGCCACCCCCATCAGGGCAGATTCCTGCTGCTGTGGAGATGGTGCTGCATGGCCAGGGCTGCTCTCAGCTTTCTCATAAAGGAAAGGGAAAGGGGCTGTCAGGGTTGTCTGTGCCACTTACACTCCTGCACTGTCACCCTGGGGATCAGCAGATCTGCCTCAGATCTCCCTCAGAAAGTGCCTCCTCACCTTGCTCTAGCTACAGACAGTAGCAGCAGCACTTTGGCTTGCAGCATCTCTGTTTGTCTGAGCGGCCCTTAAGGCCCTGGTGCCAGGGAGATGCCCCTGGGCAGTGCCCTGTGCTGGGAGGGGTGTGCAGGGCAGAGCTGAGCCCCCAGGGCAAGGCTGGGCTCTGGGAGCACTGGCAGGGACAAGGCTTGGATAGAGAGAAACAGCTCCCAGGAGGCACAACTACAGGCAGCAGAGAGCCAGACCAATCCTAAATATCCTTCCCTGTTCAGCAACACAAAAAAAAAAAAAAAGGAGAGATGGGTTTAGGGATATTTTTTTTTCATTTCAAGCTTTCAGAAATTCTACTCTTTTTTCAGGCTTGTTTTAAGTGGTATCACCCTGAACTAGAAGCAGGTGTAATCAACAAAGGACACCTGTGTGGGGCCAGCAGTTCTGACTGCACTGAGGCACAGGGAGCCCTGTTTTCCCTCTGGGCTCCCCAGTGTTCAGGCTGAGAGCAATGCTGAAGATGAGGCAGGAACTCAGCAGAACAAACCCAAACTCAAAAAAGTTTAGAAAAATTCCCTTGTGATAAGTAATTTTGAGGGGATTACAAATACAATATATAGGATTGACAGAAGGAATATGATACCACTTTGTCAGTGTCTTCTTTCAACAGTCCACAATGCCCAGAGTGAAGAAATGTCCAACAGCAGCTCCATCAGCCACTTCCTCCTGCTGCCATTGGCAGACACGTGGCAGCTGCAGCTCCTGCACTTCTGCCTCTTCCTGGCCATCTCCCTGGCTGCCCTCCTGGCCAACGGCCTCATCATCAGCGCCGCAGCCTGCGGCCACCTCCTGCACAGCCCCATGTTCTTCTTCCTGCTCAACCTGGCCCTCAGCGACCTGGGCTCCATCTGCACCACTGTCCCCAAAGCCATGCACAATTCCCTCTGGGACATCAGCACCATCTCCTACTCAGGATGTGCTGCACAGCTATTTCTGTTTGTATTTTTCATTTCAGCAGAATACTCCCTTCTCACCATCATGTGCTACGACCGCTGCGTGTCCATCTGCAAACCCCTGCACTACGGGACCCTCCTGGGCAGCAGAGCTTGTGCCCACATGGCAGCAGCTGCCTGGGCCAGTGCCTTTCTCAATGCTCTGCTGCACACAGCCAATACATTTTCCCTGCCCCTGTGCCAGAGCAATGCCCTGGGCCACTTCTTCTGTGAAATCCCACAGATCCTCAAGGTCTCCTGCTCACACTCCAACCTCAGGGAATTTGGGCTCACTGTGCCAAGTGCTTTCCTATATTTTGGTTGTTTAGTGTTCATTGTTTTCTCCTGTGTGCAGATTTTCAGGGCCGTGCTGAGGATCCCCTCTAAGCAGGGACGGCACAAAGCCTTTTCCACCTGCCTCCTCACCTGGCCGTGGGCTCCCTGTTTGTCAGCACCTCATTTTTTGCCTACCTGAAGCCCCCCTGCATCTCCTCCCCATCCCTGGATCTGGCCCTGTCAGGTCTGTACTTGGTGGTGCCTCTGGCTCTGAATCCCCTCATCTACAGCCTGAGGAACCAGGAGCTCCAGGCTGCAGTGTGGAGACTGATGACTAGACGATTTCAGAAACACTTAACTGCTGGCCAATTTCTTGCAAATCACTTGTAATAGAATTGATATTTCATACTACTTCTTGGTTTCATTTTTGAGGTTCTTTTTATTTGTTTTACTTTTTAAATCTTATCCAGAAATTAAAGTCATTGTTTCTGCCACTTCTCATTTTTTTTCTCTCCACCTCTGCTGCCATGAGATTTTCCTAGTTTGCTGAGCGTTCATATTAAAGTAGAAGGTTTGCACCTTCTCATGCTCTTTCATGTAAACATCAGTTGTGTTCTATAAACATTGCCATTGTTTTCACATTCCTTGCTGGAACAGACAAGACTGTGTGACAGTCTCTTTGACCAATGTGGTGAGAGGTGGGAATGCCACTCTCCAATCCATGGTCACCTTGCTAGAAGTATATAATAGGAAGTAATAAACAAAGCAGGAGATTCTCCCTGCTGCTCTGATCTCCCCAAATTCGTGGCTCCATGTGTCTTTTCAGGTGAGGCTCACAGCGACATCTGGTGCCCACGTGGTCAACTTGCAAGCTGTGAGACGAGAAAAAAAGAAGAAAAAATCCTGTCTTCCATGGCTGCAATTAGAAACTCATGATGTTCTCGGAAGATCAACTCCTAATAGAACTTCTCTGATCATTTTTGGTGTCCCGTGAAGCCGAGCTACCCAATGGACACGTAAGAGTACTGTACACTTGGGGCAAGACGTGGAATTTTTTATAGTGCTGAAAAGCACTTTCAATCACCCCATGGAAAACCCTAGGGAAAAGCCTTTTTCCATCTGTCCTTGACGAAGATTCCAATGCGGGCATGCTCTTGGGGTCTTGGGGCACAGTCTTTCTGTTTCTAAGACAGACTGTTCGAGATTGGGATTCGGATTCGGGTATTGAGATAGACAGCAGATTGGTTCCCCTGCCAGCAGCTCTGTCCCTTTCGACGATGAATGCTCTGAAGCAGGGTTCGAGCCACCGCGGGAGGTCCCGACCCCCATGTCAGGAGCTGAGTGTGGCCAGTGCGAATTTTGGGAGGGCTGTGAAGTTTTTTCAAGTCCTTTTGCTGGGTCAGCCTGTGCTGGGGCGGCCGGTGGGCCATGGGAGCAAGGAATCCCGGCCCCTGGATCGGCAGCGCCTTCTGCAAGGGCGCTGGGTGCAGAGGCATCCCTCCCCCTCGGCCCTGGAGTGGGGACAGACGCGCTCCCTGCTCCTGCACCGTTGGCGGCCGTGCTGGAGGGGGCCCCTGTGGAGGCAAACCCCCCCCGCCCTGCCCCGTTCGTGAGGCGCTGGGACACCCCCATGGCCCGGCCCTCCCCAGCCTGGCCCGCCCGGGGCCACCCGGTGGCCGAGCGCGGTCCCGGGCTCCCCGCGGCGCTGCCGCCGCCACCCCCCGCCTTGGCCCTGGAGTGGGGACAGGGGCGCCGCCTGCGCCATTGGCGGCCGTGCCAGTGAGGAGAGACCCTGCGGAGGCAAATCCCTCACGCCCTGCCCTTCCCGTGCGGTGCCAGCCCGGCCCTGCAGCCCGCCCCCTCCCCACACAACCCACCGAAAGCGGGCTGGGTGCCACGGCAGCCGTGCCACTGCCACCCCCCCCGGGCCGGGACCTGCCCAACTGGTCCCGGCCCCCCCAAACCGGCAGGGGGCTGAGCACTGTGGCAGATCTGCCGCCCCTCCCTGCCCCGTGTGGCGAATTCCTCCCCGCACAGAGCTGGGGGGCTGAGCAACCATGCCGCTGCCCCCCCCGCTCCCCCGGCCAGCACTTGCAGGCTGAGCGGGGAGCAGGGGCGGCAGCCGTGCCGCTGCCATCGCCCCCCGGCCGGGACTTGTCTGCCCGGTCCCGGGCCCCCCTAGACTGGCAGGGGGCAGAGCGCTGTGGCAGACCTGCTACACCCCCCTGCCCAGTTCAATGTACACGCCCCTGCACACAGCGGAGACTGAGGCGGCGTCTCTGCGCCACCCCCGCTCCCCTGGCCAGCCCAAGCCAGCTGTGAGAGAGGCGAGCGAGGCTGAAGCGTTGTCAGATGTGCACGCTCGCCCTGCCCTGAATTGGGATGCAATTTCTGGTCCTGCATTGCAGGCGAGCCCGGTTGCTGATGTGGTGGAGCTGTGCTCGAGCCCATCCCGAGAGCTGTGGACGTGGTTTCACAGCCTCACGGCCACGCTGCCCTGTCCTGGGCAGATCTGCCTCCCTTCCGAGGGGAGGTAGTCAAGTGTGATCTCAGTTTTTCTGATGTCATGCAATTCATCAGTGTTAAATTTGTGGATTTGACCTTTCCATATGAAATTAGATGCCTGGCTTTGGCGTTATTTGGACCTGTTCAGGTTTCTAGCTTTGAAGACAATTGGGAACGACTGGCCACAGAAGTGGCTGTCCAAAACAGTCAATTGTCTCAAGAAGATCCTTGGTTTGGGGTCAGAGCTGATTTGCTTACCAGGAGAAGCGAATATGCTCACCCCGATGTGCAGTTGGCTTTTCTCAGACTGTTCTGAATCTGTGCAGACACATAGGTATATCTGCACTGGTAAAAACTATGTTATCCTCCTCTCTAAAGCAGGAGTTCTTGGGTATAGTCCAGAAGCCAGACGAGACCTTTGTTCAATTTGTAAAGTGTCTGATGCATTCTTTGGAGAAGCAAGTTGAGGATAGCACTTTGAAAGTAATTTTGCTAGAACAATTTGCAAGGAGCAATGCTAACGCAGCTTGCCAGAGGCTCCTTGGAAGCCTTCCCGAGACTTCTGATGTCCTGGAAATGATCCAGGTCTATGCGGTTTTGGACACCTCTGACTTTAAGGTGTCTGCCCTGGCTGCTGCCCCACAGCCGTCCCATAAGGGGCTGAAGAGTGAGCAGCAGACACAGGCCAGTGGAAAACAGGGAAAGGAGGCACAGAAAGTGACTCCCTTGTTCTTCTGCACACGGTGTGGCGGGCCAGACCATACTGCAGACATATGTAAAGCAGTGGTTCATGTTGATGGCCAGCCCTTGCCAAGCCTGAAAAGTCGGAAGCGGAGAAAGCGCCAAAGACGTCTGGGGAACAAAACAGTTTCCTAAGCCCTGGAGCAAGAGCAAGTTTGTTTGGCTGGCTTGCAGCCAGCACCTGCAGTTCAGGAGGTGTTGATGTCACCACAGTAGCAATGGTCATTTTTGGACTCTTGAGAAGTGCACGCTTATCACCGGGGAGGCCCAACCAGGAAAAACAGACTGGGGACACAGATCTGGGTGCAACAACAGCAGCAGGGCAGAAGACCTCCTTAGTTTATTTTTCCATTATATATCTGTGGCAAGGTGACCATGGATTTGAGAAAGGTATCGCCACCTCTCCTGTCACATTGGTCCAGGAGGCTGTCATTCAACCTCCCCTTCTCTTGGAGAAAGTATTCATAACATTGCCAATATTTACAAAACATGGTCCTGTGTTTACAATTCACCAGCGTGAGAAACTGCACATTTCTCCTTTAATATGAACGCTCAGCAAACCAGGAAAATTCATGGCAACACACGCTTGTGCAGTGGTTCCCAAACCCACCTCCCATGTCGCATTCTTTGAGAAAATTCAATTGCTCAATTTGTGTTTTTTAAGTTTTCTGTCCTCAGGTTCGGGGATCGGTGTCATGAAGGCGGCCGCTCAAGTCTGCTGAGCTGCCTCAGGTGCACTGGACTGATCCTGTCTGATCCTGAAACCTTGTGTACTCTGTGCCACCCTGGTGCCACCCATCAGAGATGGCTCTTCGAGATCTGATTGACATGGACACGGATTTGGCCATCCTCTCCTTTCCTGTATGGCCTCCATAGTGGTTTTGGATCCTGTGGAGCTGCCTGTTGCAGGATGGGGTGGAACAGCGTGATGCTGTGGGAGCCAGCAGGCTGTGTTAATCGAGGATTCAGAGGAACTGTTTGCAATGGTTCAGTTTTATGTACTGTAGCCACTGTGCCCTTTGTGGGGAATGTGCACGAGGTTTGGGGGTGCGGTTTAGGCACAACCCCTGGGCACAACCTGCTGCCCTCTGTGCCCCAAAGCCTGCGTGCTCCAGAGGCTGCTCTGGGTGCCCCTGGGCCCTGCCAGCTGTGGGGGGACATTTCAGGCTGTCCCAACCTGCCCTGCCCAGGGCACCAGGCAGGGGGGAAGGGACAGAGAGCCCTGGCAGCCCCCAGAGTCGCTCTGCTCATGGGGGGGGAGGAAGCAGAGCCTGGCAGGGCTGAGAGAAGGACAAGGAACACACAGGGACAGGGAACGTGGAACACACACAGGGACATGAGAACAAGGCCACACGGAGAGCCAGAGCTGCTTTGCTGAAGCCATTTATTGATTCTTGCAGGGACATTCCCAGGGCTCCCAGGGGGTCAGGGCCTTCTCCAGGGATGATCATCTCTTCATGCTGCTGCAGGGGGACAGGACACGAGTGTCACCACCAATTCCAGACCTGAAAGGATGAACCCAAATTGTGACCCCGGTGTCCACTGGGACATGAGAGGGCCCTTGTCCCCAGCCCTCTCTGCAGGGCCCTGCAGCAGGAGAAGGGATTTGGAGCCCTGCATACACCTGGCACTGCACTTGGCTCTTGAGCTCCATGTGGCTCCCAGAGCCCCTCAGCCTGGAATATCCCAAAAGCTCCCACAGCCCTCCCTGCTCCCACAGGGACACTGGGTGTCCCCAGAGCCCCCCAGCGCAAGGAAAGCCTTGGGGACAGCTCTGTCCACCTCAGCCCAGCACATGGATCAGGGACAGTCCCCTGCATGTCCCTCTGCCATCGCCAAGGTCTGCACAGCCCAGAGGGCTCAGGGGTGTGCCCTGGCCCCCGAGGATCTTTGGTGGGGCTGGAGAGTCCCACAGATTTCTCACCAGGGCATCCAGAGGGGCAGCCGGGCATCACTCCCGCAGAAGCTTCACCTGTTCAGCCACAGGGGGCTGAGGGAGAAAGGCAGGGTTAGAGCCACACTGGATGATACTGGGGCACGTTGGGAGATAGTGGCGTATGCTGGGGTGTACTGGGGTGTACTGGGGTACCCTGGAGGGTCATGACCAGGAGAGGGGAAGCTCTGGGCCCAGCAGAACTTCAGGTTCCCATGTGAAAGCTCTTAACTTATGGGAAGCCAATCGGTTTTTTCAGAGACATGGGCAGATGTCCCTGGTCACTGGGGTGTCCCCAGTCCCAGCAAGGCACAGGGGGACCCAAATGGCTCCAGTTCCCACACTGGTGCCCCAGTTCCAGGACTTACCTTAACGCATATACCCCAACCTGCTACTGCACCTCCCTGTGGAAGCAGAGCAAAGGATTAGTCCATAATGGCCCTTGTGGGGCTCAGGGGATCACAGGCGTCCCCAAGCCCCATGGCTGGCCCCGGTCTGAGAGGGAAAATCCCTTCTGCTGCCCCCAGTCCCACTCCAGCCAGTTTCCCCTGATCCCTGTTCCTGCAGGGACCATGGTGGGGATGGAGACAAGGAGAGCGAGGGGACTTTGGGGCCTCCAAGGAGGAGGGGAAGGAGTGGGATGTGGGGAACCCAAGGACAGTGAAAGGGGGGAGCTGGGGGTCCCAAGGGATGGGGCTGGTGGTGTTGAAGGGATGGGAATTGGGGAATGTGGGTGGGGAGGCAGGAATTCCAGTGGGGGGCCATGGGGGCTGAAGTGGGGGGTGCGTGGGGGCAGGAGGAATCGGGGGCAGAGGAGCAAAATTGCTGGGTTTGGGAGGGGCTTTGGGAGTGGCAGTCAAGGAGGGGGATTGGGGGACACCACTGCCATGGGCAATGAGAAAGGGAAAGGACTGGAGGGCAAGAGGAGAGGGAATGGAGTGGCCATGATGCTCTTTGGGGGTGACTGAGGTGCACTGGGCTGGGTGGGAATGCAATGGGGAGCCTGGGGGAAGGGGCAGCCTTGGGAAGCCCTGGGGTGCACTGGGATGGCCTGGAGGGTGATGACCATTAGAAGGGAGGGTCTGGGCTCAGCAGAAGAACTCGGGGTACCCACCTTATCATTCCAATGCAACCAACTTGCTGTGGAGAGAGCATGAGATGTCAATGGTCACTGGGGTGTCCCCAGTCCTGGGAAAGGTTGGGGGTGACCAAAGTTCCCCCCAGTTCCCACACTGGTGCCCCCAGCTCCAGGACTTACCCCAGCACACACAGTTTCACCACTGCCATCCATGTCGGCCTGGGGAAGGAGAGCAAAAGGTTGGTGAGGATTGGCCCTGGTGGGGCTGGGGGCACACAGGTGTCCTCAGCCCCCCGGCCCAGGGCTGTCCCCTGCTCTGGGCAGGGCTGCAAGGCAGAGCCCGGCAGAGCCCCTGCCTTGGGAAGAGCCCCCAGCGCCGAGCCCAGCCCGTGGCCCTGCAGCCTCACCTGGCTCTGTGCTGGGAGGCACAGCAGCACGGAGAAGAGCAGGGCCACGCCGAGCACAGCCACCTTCATCTTCCTCTGGCACTGGGCAGCGCTGCCTGAGGCTGCAGCAGGGCACCAGCACCTTTATCCCTGCCGGGACTCCTCCCTGCGCCCTCCCCAACAGCCCCCAGGCCAAAGCCCGGCTTGGCACAGCCCCCAGCCCTGGCCACAAGCCCAGCCCTGCCCAGAGTCCATCCCAGCTGCGGCACGGATCCAGTCCCCCTGCCCGAATCCCTGCAGCTTCCCGCACGGGGCAGCTGCCCCTGCAAGGGCCCAGGAAACCCGGGGGGGCCAAGGGGGGCCAAGGGGATCCAAAGGCAGCTGGGGACCCTGTGGGGACAAGCCCCGCTCCAACACCATCCATCCTCCAGCAGCCCCCAGTGCCACAGCCCCCATCTCCTGTTGTCCCTGCCCTGCCAGAGCGTTCCTTGCAGGACAGCCCGGAGCTGAGCCCGGCCCCAACCCTGGTGTGTCACAGCAGAATTGTCCCTGTTGCCACTGCAGCCTCTGGCCTGAACGGGGAGCTGCCCTGAGCCCTCTTCTCGGGGCCCCAGGAGCCCGCGATCAGGGAGAACGGGGACCTGGGAGCACAGCGGGGTCCTGGGCCATGGCAACAGCTGGGAGACTGGGATCTGCAGGCTCTGCAGGCACTGGAGAGCGCTGGGCAATGCTGGCACTGGCACACAGCTCCCGCAGCGCCCCTGGCCCCAGGGATGGCCCTGCCCTGCCCTGCTGCCAGCGCTGGCCCTGAGCAGGGCTCACCTCCCCAGCCGAGGCTCCCGCGCTCCTGGCCCAGCTCAGAGCCCCTGGCAGGGGGAGCCCCGAGGGCACAGATCAATGACAGCCCCTGCCCAGGGCTCCCACCAGCTGCCAGCGCCTCCATTCTCCACTGACAGGCCCTGACATTTCCAGCAAATGTTCCCTCCTCACGGCACACTGACCACACAGAAGGCACCTCTTGTGGCACAGGTGGCAAAACCCTGCAGACACCTGACTTGACTGTTTGCCTTGGATTTTCCCCAGGAGCCAGCAGGAAGATTTTCCTTTGGCCTCTTGGTGCTTTGTGCCTCCTTTGTTGGAGGATTGAGGAGCGCTGACCCAGGAGGGGCCCAGGGGAGGTGAAGCTGCTCAGCAGAGGAATTTCCAGCCCCTGCACACCTGAGGGGCCATTCCAGGTGCCCCCAGGTGGGGGTTGATGAGCTCCTTTTGCAGATCAGCACTTCACTGAACAGGCCTCAGGGCTGATTGAGTCTGACAGCACCAAATTCATGGAAAACACCAAGCTGGGTGGGCCTGTGGATTTGCTGCTGGGCATCAAGGCTCTGCAGAGGGATCTGGGCAGGCTGGATCGATGGGCTGAGGCCAAAGGCGTGGGGGTCAATAAGGCCAAGAGCTGGGTCCCAGCCTGGGCTCACAAGAACCCCATGGAATGCTGCAGGCTGGAGGAAACTGTCTGGAGAACTGGGAAAGGTCCTGGGGGTGCTGGTGCCAGTGTCTGAAGATGAGCACAGGTGTGCCCAGGTGTGTCAGAGGCCAAGGGCTGCTGCGCTGTGCCAGCCATGGGGTGGCAGCAGGAGCAGGGCAGTGACAGTCCCTGTGCTGGGGCTGCTGAGGCCCCTGCAGGGCTGTGTCCAGTTCTGGCTCCGCATGGCCAGAGAGACCCTGAGGGGCTGGAGCACGTCCAGGGAAGGGAACGGAGCTGTGCAAGGTGCTGGAACACCAGGAGTGTCTGATGGAGCCAGAGGGGCTCAGCCTGGAGAAAAGGAGGCTCAGGGGGGAACCTTCTCACTCTGCACAACTCCCTGACAGGAGGGGCAGCACGGTGGGGTTGGGCTCTGCTGCCAGGGAACAGGGACAGGATGAGAGGGAACAGCCTCAGGCTGTGCCAGGGGAGTTTCAGCTTGGACATCTGGATGAATTTTTTCCCTTTCCTGGAAAGGGTTGTCAGGCCTTGGAAGGGGCTGCTCAGTGAGATGATGGAGTCCCCATCCCAGAGGTGTCCAAGGAACGCCTGGACGTGGCACTCAGGGCTCTGCTCTGGTGACAAGGTGGGGATCACTCACAGGGTGGCCTTGATGGTCCTGGTTGGCATTTCCAACCTCAGTGATCCCAGGATTCTGGGGTTGTCCTGGAGAAATGCTTTTTGTCTATTTTTTTCCCCTTCCAAGTTCTGGACTCGAGCTTCTAGTCTCCAGGGAGGTTCCCCATCCCACTTCCTCCTGTGCAAGCCCCTGTCCCACAGACAGAACCATGGGGTGACACATGGGCTGTGGCACCAGTGCCCCTCCCTAGAGCAGAAATTCTGCATGGCTGAGACTGTGGTCAGTAGGAGCAGGAAAAACATCCTTCATTAAAAGCTGGGGTAAGTGTGGGGCCAGTCTCTGCACAGCTGAGACACATTCCCGAGGGAGGCAGGGACATTCCCAGTTCCTGGAGCTGGGTGGCCTGTCCAGCTCATTATCCCCCCGCTCTTGGTGAACAACATCAGTGCCCTTTGCACAAACTCTCTCTGCATGGACAGCGTGTTCTGGATTCCATCCAGGATTGGGATGGCTGCTTGTTCTCTAGGGTGCTGTGAACTGCCTCCACAGAGGTGATTCCCTCAGATCCTGGGTACATCCCTAAGCAGGAGCTCCCAAGATCTTGCTCCAAGGGATTCCTGTCCTTCCCAGTGAGCAGGAGCATCTTCCACAGGCTGAGGACTGCTGCCCTATTCCCAATGCCACTGGCAGTGCCCATATCTCCATCAGGGAATGCCCAGCTGGGTTCTGTATCCTCAAATTCCTTTACCCTTGGCCCTGGTATCTGGCACTGGAGTACCCAGCTGAGGGTTTGCTCTGCTAGAGAGGGGCTGGAATCAGAGAGAGCAGAGCCACGATGGAGGCCCAGGTGGGGCAGGTGCCATTCTGTGTGACCTCTGCTGAAAGCACCGGGGAGGACAAAAGGCAAGAAGGAAAATGGGGAATTGATTTGGAACCTGAGTGTGGAAAACATCCGACAGAAAGGATAAGAGGAAAATCAGAAATGTCCCAAGTTGCTCAGAGTCCTTCTCAGGGAGAGGAAGGGACACAACCCAGGACAGATCAGCTGCACCTCAGATCCCCCTGGTCAATTCTCTAACCCCTCCCTGCATCAGGCACCAAAGGGGGAACATTTCCCTGTTCCACTGAGCTGCTGATGTGCAAACAGGAGCACGTCTGTGCAGAGCCCATGAAGCCCCAGCTGGGCTCACCCACAATGGCCCCTCAGGTGTGCAGGGGCTGGAAATGTCCCTGGGCCCCTCCTGGGTCAGCGCTCCTCAATCCTCCAACAAAGGAGGCACAAAGCACCAAGAGGCCAGAGGAAAATCTTCCTGCTGGCTCCTGGGGAAAATCCAAGGCAAACAGTCAAGTCAGGTGTCTGCAGGGTTTTGCCACCTGTGCCACAAGAGGTGCCTTCTGTGTGGTCAGTGTGCCGTGAGGAGGGAACATTTGCTGGAAATGTCAGGGCCTGTCAGTGGAGAATGGAGGCGCTGGCAGCTGGTGGGAGCCCTGGGCAGGGGCTGTCATTGATCTGTGCCCTCGGGGCTCCCCCTGCCAGGGGCTCTGAGCTGGGACAGGAGGGCGGGAGCCTCGGCTGGGGAGGTGAGCCCTGCTCAGGGCCAGCGCTGGCAGCAGGGCAGGGCAGGGCCATCTCTGGGGCCAGGGGCGCTGCGGGAGCTGTGTGCCAGTGCCAGCATTGCCCAGCGCTCTCCAGTGCCTGCAGAGCCTGCAGATCCCAGTCTCCCAGCTGTTGCCATGGCCCAGGACCCCGCTGTGCTCCCAGGTCCCCGTTCTCCCTGATCCCGGGCTCCTGGGGCCCCGAGAAGAGGGCTCAGGGCAGCTCCCCGTTCAGGCCAGAGGCTGCAGTGGCAACAGGGACAATTCTGCTGTGACACACCAGGGTTGGGGCCGGGCTCAGCTCCGGGCTGTCCTGCCAGGAAGGCTCTGGCAGGGCAGGGCCGGCGGGAGATGGGGGCTGTGGCACTGGGGGCTGCTGGAGGATGGATGGTGTTGGAGCGGGGCTTGTCCCCACAGGGTCCCCAGCTGCCCTTGGATCCCCTTGGCCCCCCTTGGCCCCCCCGGGTTTCCTGGGCCCTTGCAGGGGCAGCTGCCCCGTGCGGGAAGCTGCAGGAATGTGGGCAGGGGGACTGGATCCGTGCCGCAGCTGGGATGGACTCTGGGCAGGGCTGGGCTTGTGGCCAGGGCTGGGGGCTGTGCCAAGCCGGGCTTTGGCCTGGGGGCTGTCGGGGAGGGCGCAGGGAGGAGTCCCGGCAGGGATAAAGGTGCTGGTGCCCTGCTGCAGCCTCAGGCAGCGCTGCCCAGTGCCAGAGGAAGATGAAGGTGGCTGTGCTCGGCGTGGCCCTGCTCTTCTCCATGCTGCTGTGCCTCCCAGCACAGAGCCAGGTGCGGCTGCAGGGCCACGGGCTGGGCTCGGCACTGGGGGCTCTTCCCAAGGCAGGGGCTCTGCCGGGCTCTGCCTGGCAGCCCTGCCCAGAGCAGGGGACAGCCATGGGCTGGGGGGCTGAGGACACCTGTGTGCCCCCAGCCCCACCAGGGCCAATCCTCACCAACCTTTTGCTCTCCTTCCCCAGGCCGACATGGATGGCAGTGGTGAAACTGTGTGTGCTGGGGTAAGTCCTGGAGCTGGGGGCACCAGTGTGGGAACTGAGGGGCACTTTGGTCACCCCCAACCTTTCCCAGGACTGAGGACACCCCAGTGACCGCTGACATCTCATGCTCTCTCCACAGGCAGCTGCTAAATTTAGGGGTGTCTTGGTGAGTACCCTTAGTTCTTCTGCTGAGCCCACACCTTCCCCTGTCATGGCCATCATCCTCCAGGGCATCCCAGTGCACCCCAGTGCATGCCAGTGCACCCCAGTGCATGCCAGTGCACCCCAGAGCTTCCCAAGGCTGCCCCTTCCCCAGGCTCCCCATTGCATTCCCCCCCAGCCCAGTGCACCCCAGTCACCCCCAAAGAGCATCATGGCCACTCCATTCCCTCTCCTCTTGCCCTCCAGTCCTTTCCCTTTCTCATTGCCCATGGCAGTGGTGTCCCCCAATCCCCCTCCTTGACTGCCACTCCCAAAGCCCCTCCCAAACCCAGCAATTTTGCTCCTCTGCCCCCGATTCCTCCTGCCCCCACGCACCCCCCACTTCAGCCCCCATGGCCCCCCACTGGAATTCCTGCCTCCCCACCCACATTCCCCAATTCCCATCCCTTCAACAACCCCAGCCCCATCCCTTGGGACCCCCAGCTCCCCCCACTTCACTGTCTTTGGGGTCCCCACACCCCACTCCTTCCCCTCTGCCCTGGAGGCCCCAAATTCCCCTTGCTCTCCTTGTCTCCATCCCCACCATGGTCCCTGCAGGAACAGGGATCAGGGGAAACTGTCTGGAGTGGGACTGGGGGGAGCAGAAGGGATTTTCCCTCTCAGACCGGGGCCAGCCATGGGGCTTGGGGACGCCTGTGATCCCCTGAGCCCCACAAGGGCCATTATGGACTAATCCTTTGCTCTGCTTCCACAGGGAGGTGTAATAGAACCCTATGGTGGATGTTTACAGGTAAGTCCTGGAATTGGGGCACCAGTGTGGGAACTGGAGCCATTTGGGTCCCCCTGTGCCTTGCTGGGACTGGGGACACCCCAGTGACCAGGGACATCTGCCCATGTCTCTACAGATACCGGAACACCTCCGGCGAGGGAAGAGGTCTGAGGTGAGTACCTGGAGTTCTGCTGGGCTCAGAGCTTCCCCTCTCCTGGTCATGACCCTCCAGGGCACCCCAGTATACCCCAGCATGCCCCAGTATCTCCCAACGTGCCCCAGTACCCTCCAGTGTGGCTCTAACCCTGCCTTTCTCCCCAGTCCCCTGTGGCTGAGCAGGTGAAGCTTCTGCGGGAGTGATGCCCGGCTGCCCCTCTGGATGCCCTGGTGAGAAATCCTCAGGGCTCTCCAGCCCCACCAAAGATCCTCGGGGGCCAGGGCACATCCCTGAGCCCTCTGGGCTGTGCAGACCTTGGCGCTGGCAGAGGGACATGCAGGGGACAGTCCCTGATGCATGTGCTGGGCTGAGGTGGACAGAGCTGTCCCCAAGGCTTTCCTTGCACTGGGGGGCTCTGGGAACACCCAGTGTCCCTGTGGGAGCAGGGAGGGCTGCAGGAGCTTTTGGGATATTCCAGGCTGAGGGGCTCTGGGAGCCACATGGAGCTCAAGAGCCAAGTGCAGTGCCAGGTGTATGCAGGGCTCCAAATCCCTTCTCCTGCTGCAGGGCCCTGCAGAGAGGGCTGGGGACAAGGGCCCTCTCATGTCCCAGTGGACACCGGGGTCACAATTTGGGTTCATCCTTTCAGGTCTGGAATTGGTGGTGACACTCGTGTCCTGTCCCCCTGCAGCAGCATGAAGAGATGATCATCCCTGGAGAAGGCCCTGATCCCCTGGGAGCCCTGGGAATGTCCCTGCAAGAATCAATAAATGGCTTCAGCAAAGCAGCTCTGGCTCTCCGTGTGGCCTTGTTCTCATGTCCCTGTGTGTGTTCCACGTTCCCTGTCCCTGTGTGTTCCTTGTCCCTCTCTCAGCCCTGCCAGGCTGTGCTTCCTCCCCCACCATGAGCAGAGCGACTCTGGGGGCTGCCAGGGCTCTCTGTCCCTTCCCCCCTGCCTGGTGCCCTGGGCAGGGCAGGTTGGGACAGCCTGGAATGTCCCCCCACAGCTGGCAGGGCCCAGGGGCACCCAGAGCAGCCTCTGGAGCGCGCAGGCTTTGGGGCACAGAGGGCAGCAGGTTGTGCCCAGGGCTCGGGGAGCCCCATGCCCAGGGAGCACAGCTTGGGCTGGCGGCAGCAGTGGAGCACGGCCAGGAGCCTGGAGCCCTGGCTCCTCTGCTGCCGCTGGGAGCCACAGCGCTTCCCTGCCCAGAGATCAGCACTGCTGGGCTCATGCCTGTGGGCAGGGAGGGCCTTAAGGGCACTGAAAGGGTCCCCGGCTGTTCAGATGCCATCCTTGAGGTTCCTCTGCCCAAATTCAGGGGCAAACGGGACCAGGAGCCCAAGTCAATAGTATGAAATTCAGTGAACAATCCAATGTGAGGGGGAGAAAGGAGCAAGGGCAGGAAGAGCGGGAGAGGAAGGGATGGAGATTGTCGCTGTTAACCTCGCCTGAAAGACACACGGAGTCCAGAGTTTGTGGAGATCAGAGCAGCAGGAGAGAATCCCCTCCTTTGTTTATTACTTCCTATTATATACTTTTAGCAAGATGTCCATGGATTGGACATTGGCATTCCCACTTCTCAACCACATTGGTCAAGGAGGCTGTCATTCAACCTCCCCTTCTCTTGGAGAAGGAATTCAAAACAATGACAGTATTTACAAAACACAGTCTCCTTTTTTACGTGAATGAGTGTGAGAAGGTGCACACTTCTACTTTAATATGAACGCTCAGCAAAGTAGGAAAATCGCATGGTGACATCTCACCCTTTTAACTGTTGCAAAAAAGAAAACAAAAAAAGAAAAATGAGCATATGTACAACGGGAAAAAAGAAAACAAAAAAAAAAAACCCGTACAAAGTTCACCGACCTTCATTTTGGTCATGGTGTGAGGGTTGCTCGTTGGCCTGATTCTGCCTGTGCTGTGCAGGGCTTTACCCTGAATCCCCTTGCAGTTACCTGCTCAAAGTACCCCGAGCATGTTCTACAATGGTTCAACCAGACAACCCTCATTTTTCAAATTTTATATGATGCAAAGGCAATATTATGCAAAGGCAATATGATGCAAAGGCAGGAGCATTCCAAGAAAAAAAAAATCACTCAAATCAAAGTTCTGTCTCAAACCACACCCCCAAACCTCGTGCACATTCCCCACAAAGGGCACAGTGGCTACAGTACATAAAACTGAACCATTGCGAACAGTTCCTCTGAGTCCTCGATTAACACAGCCTGCTGGCTCCCACAGCATCACGCTGCACCACCCCATCCTGCAACAGGCAGCTCCACAGGATCCAAAACCACTATGGAGGCCATACAGGAAAGGAGAGGATGGCCAGTCTGTGTCCATGTCAATCAGATCTCGAAGAGCCATCTCTGATGGGTGGCACCGGGGTGGAACAGAGTACACAAGGTTTCAGGATCAGACAGGATCAGTCCAGTGCACCTGAGGCAGCTCAGCAGACTTGAAGCGGCCGCCTTCATGACACCGATCCCCGAACCTGAGGACTTAAAAAACACAAATTGAGCAATTGAATTTTCTCAAAGAATGCAACATGGGAGGTGGATTTGGGAACCACTGCACAAGTGTGCACTTCTCAAGAGTCCAAAAATGACCATTGCTACTGTGGTGACATCAACACATCCTGAACTGCAGGTGCTGGCTGCAAGCCAGCCAAACAAACTTGCTCTTGCTCCAGGGCTTAGGAAACTGTTTTGTTCCCCAGACGTCTTTGGTGCTTTCTCCGCTTCCGACTTTTCAGGCTTGGCAAGGGCTGGCCGTCAACATGAACCACTGCTTTACATATGTCTGCAGTATGGTCTGGCCTGCCACACCGTGCACAGAAAAACAAGGGAGTCACTTTCTGTGCCTCCTTTCCCTGTTTTCCACTGGCCTGAACATTTACCTGGGTCTGCTGCTCACTCTTCAGCCCCTTATGGGACGGCTGTGGGGCAGCAGCCGGGGCAGACACCTTAAGGTCAGAGGTGTCCAAAACCGCACAGACCTGGATCATTTCCAGGACATCAGAAGTTTCAGGAAGGCTTCCAAGGAGCCTCTGGCAAGCCGCGTTAGCATTGCTCCTTGCAAATTGTTCTAGCAAAATTACTTTCAAAGTGCTATCCTCAACTTGCTTCTCCAAAGAATGCATCAGACGCCTTACAAATTGAACAAAGGTCTCATCTGGCTTCTGGACTATACCCAAGAACTCTTGCTTTAGAGAGGAGGATAACATAGTTTTTGCCAGTGCAGATATACCTATGTGTCTGCACAGATTCAGAACAGTCTGAGAAAAGCCAACTGCACATCGGGGTGAGCATATTCGCTTCTCCTGGTAAGCAAATCAGCTCTGACCCCAAACCAAGGATCTTCTTGAGACAATTGACTATTTTGGACAGCCACTTCTGTGGCCAGTCGTTCCCAATTGTCTTCAAAGCTAGAAACCTGAACAGGTCCAAATAACGCCAAAGCCAGGCATCTAATTTCATATGAAAAGGTCAGATCCACAAATTTTACACTGATCAGCTGTATGACATCAGAAAAACTGAGATCACACTTGACTACCTCCCCTCGGAAGGGAGGCAGATCTGCCCAGGACAGGGCAGCGTGGCCGTGAGGCTGTGAAACCACAGCCCACAGCTCTCGGGATGGGCTCGAGCACAGCTGCACATTCAGACAGCGGCTCCGTCAGCTCAGCAACCGGGCTCGGCTGCAGTGCAGGACCAAAAATTGCATCCCAATTCAGAGCAGGGCGAGCGTGCACATCTGACAATGCTTCAGCCTCGCTCGCCCCTCTCACAGCTGGCTTGGGCCGGCCAGGGGAGCAGGGGTGGTGCAGAGACGCCTCACTCAGCCTCTGCTCAGTGCAGGGGCGTGTACATTGCACTGGGCAGGGGGGTGTAGCAGGTCTGCCACAGCGCTCTGCCCCCTGCCAGTTCGGGGGGGCCCGGGACCAGGCAGACAAGTCCTGGCTGGGGGGCGATGGCAGCGGCACGGCTGCCGCCCCTGCTCCCCGCTCAGCCTGCAAGTGCTGGCCAGGGGAGCGGGGTGGCAGTGGCATGGTTGCTCAGCCCCCCAGCTCTGTGCGGGGAGGAATTCGCCACACGGGGCAGGGAGGGGCGGCAGATCTGCCACAGTGCTCAGCCCCCTGCCGGTTTGAGGGGGGCTGGGACCGGTTGGGCAGGTCCTGGCCTGGGGGGGGTGGCAGTGGCACGGCCACCGAGGCACCCAGCCCGCTTTCGGTGGGTTGTGTGGGGAGGGGGCGGGCTGCAGGGCCGGGCTGGCACCGCACGGGAAGGGCAGGGCGTGAGGGATTTGCCTCCGCAGGATCGCTCCTTGCAGGCACGGCCGCCAATGGCGCAGGCGGCGCCCCTGTCCACACTCCAGGGCCAAGGTGGGGGGTGGCGGCGGCAGCGCCGCGGGGAGCCCGGGACCGCGCTCGGCCACCGGGTGGCCCCGGGCGGGCCAGGCTGGGGAGGGCCGGGCCATGGGGGTGTCCCAGCGCCTCACGAACGGGGCAGGGCGGGGGGGGTTTGCCTCCGCAGGGGCCCCCTCCAGCACGGCCGCCAATGGCGCAGGAGCAGGGAGCGCCTCCGTCCCCACTCCAGGGCCGAGGGGGAGGGATGCCTCTGCACCCAGCGCCCTTGCAGAAGGCACCACCGATCCAGGGGCCGGGATTCCTTGCTCCCACGGCCCACCGGCTGCCCCAGCGCACGCTGACCCAGCAAAGAGACTTAAAAAACTTCGCAGCCCTCCCAAAATTTGCGCTGGCTACACTCAACCTCTGACATGGGGGTCAGAACCTCCCGCGGTGGCTCGAACCCTGCTTCAGAGCATTCATCGTCGAAAGGGACAGAGCTGCTGGCAGGGGAACCAATCTGCTGTCTATCTCAATACCCGAATCCGAATCCCAATCTCGAACAGTCTGTCTTAGAAACAGAAAGACTGTGCCCCAAGACCCCAAGAGCATGCCCGCATTGGAATCTTCGTCAAGGACAGATGGAAAAAGGCTTTTCCCTAGGGTTTTTCATGGGGTGATTGAAAGTGCTTTTCAGCACTATAAAAAATTCCACATGTCTTGCCCCAAGTGTACAGTTCTCTTACGTGTCCATTGGGTAGCTCGGCTTCACGGGACACCAAAAATGATCAGAGAAGTTCTATTAGGAGTTGATCTTCCGAGAACATCGTGAGTTTCTAATTGCAGCCATGGAAGACGGGGTGTTTTCTTCTTTTTTCTTTTTTCTCGTCTCACAGCTTGCAAGTTGACCACGTGGGCTCCAGATGTGGCTGTGAGCCTCGCCTGAAAAGACACATGGAGCCACGAATTTGGGGAGATCAGAGCAGCAGGGAGAATCTCCTGCTTTGTTTATTACTTCCTATTATATACTTCTAGCAAGATGCCCATGGATTGGAGAGTGGCATTCCCACCTCTCACCACATTGGTCAAAGGGACAGTCACACAGTCTTGTCTGTTCCAGCAAGGAATGTGAAAACAGTGGCAATGTTTACAGAATACAACTGGTGTTTACATGAAAGGAGCATGAAGGTGCAAACCTTCTACTTTAATATGAACGCTCAGCAAACTAGGAAAATCTCATGGCATAAGAGGTGGAGAGAAAAAAAATGAGAAGTGGCAGAAACAATGACTTTAATTTCTGGATAAGATTTAAAAAGTAAAACAAATAAAAAGAACCTCAAAAATGAAACCAAGAAGTACTATGAAATATCAGTTCTATTACAAGTGATTTGCAAGAAATTGGCCAGCAGTTAAGTGTTTCTGAAATCGTCTAGTCATCAGTCTCCATACTGCAGCTTGAAGCTCCTGGTTCCTCAGGCTGTAGATGAGGGGATTCAGGGCTGGAGGCACCACCAAGTACAGACCTGACAGGGCCAGATCCAGGGATGGGGAGGAGATGGAGGGGGGCTTCAGGTAGGCAAAAAATGAGGTGCTGACAAACAGGGAGCCCACGGCCAGGTGAGGAGGCAGGTGGAAAAGGCTTTGTGCCATCCCTGCTTAGGGGGGATCCTCAGCATGGCCCTGAAGATCTGCACATAGGAGAAAACAATGAACACTAAACAACCAAAATATAGGAAAAGCACTTGGCACAGTGAGCCCAAATTCCCTGAGGTTGGAGTGTGAGCAGGAGACCTTGAGGATCTGTGAGATTTCACAGAAGAACTGGCCCAGGGCATTGCTCTGGCACAGGGGCAGGGAAAATGTATTGGCCATGTGCAGAAGAGACGTGAGAAAGGCACTGGCCCAGGCAGCTGCTGCCATGTGGGCACAAGCTCTGCTGCCCAGGAGGGTCCCGTAGTGCAGGGGTTTGCAGATGGACACGCAGCGGTCGTAGCACATGATGGTGAGAAGGGAGTATTCTGCTGAAATGAGAAATACAAACAGAAATAGCTGTGCAGCACATCCTGAGTAGGAGATGTTCCTGGTGTCCCAGAGGGAATTGTGCATGGCTTTGGGGACAGTGGTGCAGATGGAGCCCAGGTCGCCGAGGGCCAGGTTGAGCAGGAAGAAGAACATGGGGCTGTGCAGGAGGTGGCCGCAGGCTGCGGCGCTGATGATGAGGCCGTTGGCCAGGAGGGCAGCCAGGGAGATGGCCAGGAAGAGGCAGAAGTGCAGGAGCTGCAGCTGCCGCGTGTCTGCCAATGGCAGCAGGAGGAAGTGGCTGATGGAGCTGCTGTTGGACATTTCTTCACTCTGGGCATTGTGGACTGTTGAAAGAAGACACTGACAAAGTGGTATCATATTCCTTCTGTCAATCCTATATATTGTATTTGTAATCCCCTCAAAATTACTTATTACAAGGGAATTTTTCTATCTTTTTTTGTGTTCGGGTTTGTTCTCCTGAGTTCCTGCCTCATCTTCAGCACCACATTCAGCCTGAACACTGGGGAGCCCAGAGAGAAAACAGGGCTCCCTGTGCTTCAGTGCAGCCATAACTGCTGGTCACACACAGGTGCCCTTTGTTCATTACACCTCTCTCTATTTCAGAGTGATAATACTTAAAATGTGCTTGAAAAAAAGTGGAATTTCTGAAAGCTCCAAAGTCAAAAAAAATTTCCCTAAACTCTTCCCTCCTTTTTTTTCCCTCTTTGTTGTTGTTGTGGTTGTTGTTGTTGTGGTCGTTGTTGTTTTTGTGTTGCTAAACAGGAAAGGCTATCCAGGGTTGGTCTGCCTCTATGCTGCCTGGAATTGCACCTGCTGGGAACTGAGAGACTTTCTCTCTATCCAAGCCTTGTCCCTGCCAGTGCTCCCAGAGCCCAGCCCTGCCCTGGGGGCTCAGCTCTGCCCTGCACACCCCTCCCAGCACAGGGCACTGCCCAGGGGCATCTCCCTGCCACCAGGGCCTTAAGGGCTGCTCAGACAAACAGAGATGCTCAAGCCAAGGTGCTGCTGCTGCTGTCTGTAGCTAGAGCAAGGTGAGGAGGCACTTTCTGAGGGAGATCTGAGGCAGATCTGCTGATCCCCAGGGTGACAGTGCAGGAGTGTCAGTGACACAGACAACCCTGACAGCCCCTTTCCCTTTCCTTTATGAGAAAGCTGAGAGCAGCCCTGGCCATGCAGCACCATCTCCACAGCAGCAGGAATCTGCCCTGATGGGGGTGGCTCCTTCCACCTCCAACTTCTCCCCACAGTCCATGGGGAGCTCCCAGGCAGGCTGAGAGCTGCCCCTGGCAGGTGGCAGATCCCCTGGCCTGGCCAAGAGCCCTCAGGGCTGCAGGAGCTGCTCTGCACCACAGCCTTGGGCAGCCCTGGCTGCAGCCCCAGCTCCAGCCCTGTCCCTCTGACGGTGCCCAGGGCAGCCCCGCTCTGGAGCACATCCTCCCCCAAAGCAGCAAGGGCAGTAGAGCCATCCTTACAGTCACCTCAGTGCTGTCCTGGCTCAGCTTGAGGAGATCCCTGCAGCCAGAGACTTACGGTGTCACAAGTGGTGAACATTTCCCCATGAATGACCTCATAATTGTCCTTCCAGTTTCTTTAAGCCTCTGTCTGCTTCACTGCTCTGAAGTGCCTGCAGACAGCACCCTCAGCCCTGCTGGGCTGGGAGAGGAGCTGCTCCTCAGGAGAAATGGCGTTTTGAAGGTCTTCTTGATTGCCAGGAGCTGCCTCTGTGCCAGGAGCCCAGCCCAGCTCAGCAGCACAGACACAGCTTAAGGACTTCAATTAGTCTCTTGAGGTTTGGTGTTGTTTACGTGAGACTCAGTCCCTGAGAGAGTGTTCAAGAAAATTCTCAAGAATTCAAAATTATATTGAAATTCTGAAGTTTCTTCAAGTTTTAATGGGTCCCACTAAGAGACACGACTGAGAAAGTGTCCTGAGGTTCCAGTCAGAGCAGAACACTGCAGGCAGTGATGACAGGTGGGGACAAACAAGGCAAAGGTGTCTCTGATGCTAAGCAAACCTGGATGTGTTTCAGGAATGCACAAGGCCAAGGCCTGAGCCCCAGCCCCTGGCAAGGCAGATCCTGTCCCTCCCTCACAGCTCAGGGCTCTTCCCGGGCCACTGGGATGTGGGGATGTGCAATGCCAAGGGCAGCACCATGGGGCGGCCCCTGCCAGGCTGCTGAGCAGGGACAAGGAGGCAATGAGGCCCCAGGCCTGCAAGGGTCACTTGTCCCCTCCTGATGGCTCAGGCCCAGGGCCAGCAGCCATGGCCCAAGTGCTGCAGGAGTTGGCTGTGTCAGGGCCTTTCAGCTGCTGCCCATGCCTGTGCCCTGTGCAGCCCAGGCTGTCCTACGGTGTCCATGCCCTGCGCCTCTGTCCCTGCAGGCTGTCCTCATCCCCCGGCTGCCCCACCTGGCTGGTCCCTTCCTTTGCTGACAGCTCTGCGTCCTGCCTGCCTCTGCCTGGGCACACAGAGCCTTGGGCTGCTCCAGACTCCTTCTGGGGGATGTGTTGCACCACAGCCTTGCCCTGGCAGGGAAATTCCTCTCTCCTCATGTCTACTCTGTGCCTTCCCAGCTGCCCTTTGCAGTAATAATTTCTTTCTCTGGCTGTTTTCTACTAGGTTAATAGGATACATCAGCTCTGAATCCAGCCTTCAGTCCCTTCCAGGGCTCTCATCCCCTGTCCTCATTCTCCACTCCACTGAGCACAGAGCTCCTTTGTCCCTGTATTGTGGTCAAGAGGTTGAGGCCAAGAGCCTGGACAAGAAGGACAGTTCTGTTCCATAGGAGGGAAAGCACAGAGCCCCAGTGCTCCAGGGGCAGAGGAGAAGCTCTCACCATTCCAAGGTCAGCCGGACCCCTCAGGCAGCCCCAGGAGCCCAAGCCAGCCAGAGCTGTTCCCTGTTCCCTTGGTTCCATGGGGCCCTGCAGTGTCACAAAGGCCCCGTGGTTCTTTGGGGCGCCTCAGTGCCACAGTGGCCCCCTTGGATCCATGGAACACCCCAGGATCACTGTGATCCCCTTGGTCCCATCGAACACCACAGGATCACTGTGATCCCGTTGGTCCCATCGAACACCACAGGATCACTGTGGCCCCCTTGGTCCCATGGAACACCACAGGATCACTGTGGCCCCCTTGGTCCCATGGAACACCACAGGATCACTGTGATCCCCTTGGTCCCATGGAACACCACAGGATCACTGTGGCCCCCTTGGCTCCATGGAACACCACAGGATCACTGTGGCCCCCTTGGATCCATGGAACACCACAGGATCACTGTGGCCCCCTTGGCTCCATGGAACACCACAGGATCACTGTGGCCCCTTGGTCCCATGGAACACCACAGGATCACTGTGGCCCCCTTGGTCACACAAGCCCTGCAGTGTCCCCATGGCCCTGGGTTCCACCAGCCCACGCAGGGTCACAGTTGTCTCCAGAGGAAGGAAAGCACCGAGTCCCAGTGTTTCAGAGACAGATGAGACACAGCCACCAGAGGCCAAGGCCAGCCACATCCATCTGTCCAGGCAGGTTTGTCAGGGAGCAGCCCTTGGATATCGGGGATTTGGAATGTGGAATCCCACTTTCAGCCATTTGTGCCTGGATGAGCTGGATGAGTCTTTTCCATGAAAAGGAAAGCATGGAGCTCCAGTGTTTGGAAGGCAGGTGAGAGCTGGCCCTCAGGAGGCCAGACCAGCCAGACCTGACAGTACTGGTGGCTTTTGTCTGAGAGCAATCCCTGGAGCGATGGAATTTGGGAGGTGGAATCCCAGTTTTGGCCATGGGTGCCCTGTCAAGAAGGATGGGTTTTTTCCATAGGAAAGAAAAGCACAAAGTCCAAGAGGTTTGGAAGATGAGAGGTGGCCACAGTAAGTGAGGGCAGCCACACCTGTCTGTCATGGCAACTTCTGTCTTGGAATAGTCCTTGCATATATGGAATTTGGGAGATGGATTCTCAGTATTGGCCATGGGAACTTGGACATGGAAGATGTTTAATTCCATAGGAGGAAAAGCACAAAGCCCCAGTGTTTTGAAGGCAGATGAGAGGCGGCCCCTGGGAGGCCAAGCCAGGCAGATCTGTCTTTTCCAGAAGGTTTGATCTGATAACAATCCTTGGATATACTGAAATTTGGAAGTGGAATCTTCTGGATTTTGATCATGGACACCTGGAATGACGGTTCTTTTCCATAGCAAGGAAAGGGTGGAGCCCCAATGTTTTGAAGGCAGATCACAGGTGGCCCCCAGGAGGCCAAGGCCAGCAAGACTTGTCTGTCCTTGCAGCTCTTCCCTGGGAGCAATCCTTGGATAGAATTTGGGGGCAAAAACCCTGATTTTGACCATAGGCTCATGGACAAGAACGACAGTCCTTTTCCATAGGAAGAAAAGCACAGAGCCCCAGTGTTTTGGTGGTAGATCACCAGAGGTGAGCTGGTGGCCAGATGTGGCCCCCAGGAGGCCAAGCCAGACAGACTTTTCTCTCCTGGAAGCTTTTGGCTGGAAGTATTCTTTGGATAAACAGAATTTTCGAGGCCAAATCCCATTTTTGGCCATGGGTCCCTGGAAGAGAAGGACGATTGAATAGTTTTCAGTGGCATTGAGTGGTTTTGAGGTAACAGATCAAACCTTCTCATCTCTTTGAGTGCCAAGAAATGGAGAAAATGACACCAAATACCCCCAAATCCCTAAATCCTTTCAAGTATCTCCCTGAATCCCAGATCCTCTCGAAAGACTAGCAAAAAGTGAGGCTTTAGATGCCTTTGATGAATTTGTTCATTTTTATCCCAATTTTGTCTGTTTTAAAGGGATGAAGAGGAATCAAAAGAATATTAGGGACCACCAAACAAAAGGACCACCAGCCCAGTGTCTCCCCAGTGCAGATCACAGGGAATGTGGGTCATCAGGGCTCTGCCCAACGTGGGTCCCCTGATGCAGGATAGAGTTGAAGCAGCACACAAAGCTCTCCCCACAGTCGGGTCACTCACAGGGCTTCCCTTACCAGTGCCTCTGTCGGTGCCTGGTCAAGGGAGAGCTGTGGGTGAAGCTCTTCCTGCACTGGGGACACTCACAGGGCCTCTCCCTGGTGTGGATGCGCTGGTGGGTGACAAGGTGGGAGTTGTTCTTGAAGCCCTTCCTGCAACAGGACAGCAGAAATGCTTCTCCTCTGTGTGAATCCACTGGTTCTTGAGGAGATGTGAGCTGGTCTGAAACCTCTTCCCACACTCAGGACACTCACAGGGCCTCTCCCTGGTGTGGATCATCTGGTACTGGATCAGGGTGTTGCTCCAGCTGAAGCTCTTCCCACACTCCAAGAACTTGTGGGGCTTCTCCCCATCATGAAGCTGCTCATGCACCACCAGCTCAGAGGCCTGGCTGAAGCTCTGTCCACCTTCCTGGCACTGCATGGGTCTTTCCTCCTCTGAGTACTCTGAGATGGGTTTGGAGCCCCTTCTCCCGCGGGATCTCTGTGACTTTTCTTCCCCATTGGAATCCTGCACCATGGAGCCGCTGAAAACAGCCTCTTCCATGAGGTTCTGCCGTGGGGATTTGTCCTCCCTGGTCTCTGTCCTCAGCTCTTTGTCCAGGGGAGGAAGCACAAGGACAGGATGGGATTTGCCTCCGTGCCAGACGGAAGGGCAAGGAGATCCCCCCAGTGCATCCCCGGCAGGACGGCGTCGGCAGCGGGGTTGTCCTGCAGCCGGGGCCAGGCTGGGCTGGGAGATGGAGCAGGAGAGAGGGGGAAAGGGGCACTGACTTCCTCCTCACCTGCCTGGCTGTCCCTGGCCATCTTCCTCTTCCTTGCAGCTGCCTTCTCCATCTGGTCAAGGTCTGGGAGTGGGAAATTCTGCTTTGGGGAAAAATACAGTATATGAGCACATTGGGTTGGGGGGTTCCTCCTGCCCAAGTCCATCTCTAGAAGTCACTGGGCTTCTGGTGCCCATATAAACCTCCAAAACACAAAGATTCATTTCTCCAAAATTACCAAGTGACCAAGATTCAGCAAAAACACCCAACCATGAGTTTCCCCTCTCTCATCTCTCCACTTTGGGGTCCTGGAGACCACCCCTGTCAGTGTTGCCCTAGGTCAAGTTTTTATTGGTGTTGGCCCTCTCTGGGCTGCTGTGGCTCCTGAGAATCCACGAGGTTCCCCTTCTCCGGGCTCACCACTTGGGGATCACAGGTGTCCCTGGGCTCAGCACTATCCAGGGCCCCTCTTTCAGAGTCCTGGGGTATCCATGGGTCCCCCTTGTCCTTGCTCCCAACCTGTCCAGGCTTCTGGAACACCCCCAGCTCTCGCACTGCCCGTTTCTGCTCCCCCCATTCCCGGGTTTGCCTCCCAGCGCTGCTGGTACCGGGCGATCCCCACGTGTCTCTGGGCTGACAGTGCAGCCCCTGAGCCGGGCAGAGCAAGCCTCACCACGGGGGGACCCTGCATCCCCCGCTCCCTGGGCAGCCGCGCCCAGCCCCGGGCACAGAGCTCCGCCAGCCCCCGCCGCCCCCTCCCCAGGGCCCCGGGGACCCCCGCAGCCGGGGCCGGGTCTGAGCGAGGCGGCCCCCGAGCCCGGCTGCGTGGCCAGGGGGGCACGGGGAGCCCGGGGCCTCTGTGCCAACGCTTCCCCCGCTCTCCCTCAGCCTTTGCCCGGCCCAGCCCGGCCCCCCGAGCCCCAACTGGCCCCGCACGGCCACGGCCGGGCCGCTCCGCTCCCCTGCGAGCCCGGCCACACGGACCCACCTGCGCCGGGGCCCACGGGCCACCGAGAGCTCCCCGGGCCGCCCGGGCCTGGGCCCCGAGCACAGAGCTCTGCCCGGGGGGCTCCCGGCCCAAGGCGGCGGCTCCGGGCCCGGGCGGCCGCTCCCGGCTCCCACAGCCCGCCCGGGGCCGCCCCGCCCGTGCCGGGGCTGCGCCAGCGCTCCCCGCACCCAAGGGGGTTCAAACTACCTGGGGCATCTCACAAAAAACCATTGCCCGTATCCCCTCCCAAAACAATAAAATCCCAACCAGCCATCAACCCCCACAAAAAATAATCCGAAAACAAACCCACAAACTAACCCCTTTCCACCCCGCCCTCCGGCGCCTTCGCAGGGACCCCGACCCCGCGGGAATGCCCCCGGGCCGGGACAAAAAGCTGCTCCCCTGGAGGCGCTTTGAACACCCACCCGCGGCCCGGCCCTGGCACACGGCTCCCGGCAGCTGCCCCGCTGTCCCAGCCGGGCCTTTGCAGCAGGGAGGCTCTGCGGGACCCCCGGGCTGTGCCCCCTCCCAGGCCCTGCCCGCCCCGGGGCTGACCTTCAGCCCGGGCTCTCTCGCTGTCCCGGCTCCTGCAGAGTCCCCGCTCGCAGCTCCTTGGGCCCCTGGGCTCTCCTCTGGGGGTTGGGGAACAGCCGGCAATGCGACCTTGCTCTGTAAAGGAATCATTTTGGTGCTCCCTAGAAAGGCCAAAACTGAAACTTTGTTCCTTTTGCCTGGGTGCAGAGACCATCAGGGCATTTTCTGCACAGAGTTCCAGCCCCCAGCATTAGTTGAAGGAGCTGCCTACCAATGTGACGCTGCCAGGAGCCTGTCCTTGCTGTCACCTGCTGTGGCTGGGCATGAACAGAGCTCCTGCCCTTGCATTTCCAGCTGCTGTGCAACCAAAGCTGAGGGATCTGCAGCTGCCTGAATGCAAAAACTGCAATATGAGCCACTCTCAAGGGGGAAATCTCCCCCTGCTGTGCCACCCCATGGCAATGCTGCCATTCTCTGCTGTTGCTGCAGCGCTCTTGGGTCTGGCTGAGCAGGAAAGGTGACCCTGAGCCAGGAGATTTCTTTGGCTGCAGCAAAGCCTTGGAATGCAAAGACCTTCCTGATGCTGTGCCCTGAGCCAGGATGGAATGAGCCACCAGAGCTGAGCCTAAATTTCTTACCGAATTCACAGAATGACTGGGTAGGATGAGACCTTCAAGAGCATCAAATCCAACCCATGCCCCAACACCTCAGCTTAACCTGGGTTAGTGCCCTGAGTGCCTCATCCAATCTTGTTTTAAACACATCCAGAGATGGTGACTCCACCACCTCCCCAGGCAGACCATTCCAGTACTTTATCACTCTCTCTGTGAAAAACTTCTTCCTAATATCCATCCTGTATTTGCCTTGGGGCAGCTGAAGACTGTGTCCTTTTGTTGTGTCAGCTGCTGTCTGGAGAAAGAGACCAAACCCCACCTGACTACAGCTACCCTTCAGGGAATTGTAGAGAGCGATTAGGTCACCTCTGAGTCTCCTTTTCTCCAGGCGAAACAACCACAGCTCCCTCAGCCGTTCTTAACAGGGTTTTTGTTCCAAGCCCCTCACCAGCCTTTTTGCCCTCTCCTGGACGTGCTCAAGCGTCTCAATGTCCTTCCTAAATTGGGGGCCCAGAACTGGACACGGCACTCGAGGTGCGGCCTCACCAGTGCCGAGTACAGGAGAAGAAACACTGCCCTGCTCCTGCTGGCCACACCATTCCTGATCCAGGCCAGGAGCCATTGGCCTTCTTGCCCACCTGCCCACACTGCTGCCTCATGTCCAGCCTGCTGTCCAGCAGTGCCCCAGGTCCCCTTCCCTGGCTGCTGTCCAGCCACTCTGTCCCCAGCCTGGAGTGCTGCAGGAGGTTTTTGTGGCCAAAATGCAGGACTCAGCACTTGCACTTATTAAACTTCATCCTATTGGACTCTGCCCATCCATCCAGTCATTCCAGGTCTCTCTGCAGAGCCCTCCTACCCTCCAATAGATGGACACACGGTCCAAGCTTAGTGTCAGCTGCAAATTTACTAATGAAAGACTCAATCCCCTCATCCATGTCGTCAATAAAAATATTGAACAGAACTGGCCCCAGCACAGACCCCGGAGGAACACCACTGGTGCCAGCAGCTGGATGCAGAACCTTCACCAGCACTCTCTGGGCCCAGCCATGCAGGCAGTTCTTAACCCAGCACAGAGTGCTCCTGTCCAAGCTGTGGGCTGCCAGCTTTTCCAGGAGTGTGCCGTGGGAGACAGTGTCCAAGGCCTTGCTGAAATCCAGGTACACAACATCCACTGCCTTTCCCGCACCCACCTGGCGGGTCACCTGGTCATAAACGGAGACCAGGTTGGTCAAACACGACCTTCTGTTCTTAAACCCGTGCTGGCCGGGTCTGATAGCCTGGCCATCCTGTAGGTGCTGTGTGATGACACTCAGTATAAGCTGCTGCAGTACCCTACTGGGTACTGAGTTCAGGCTGACTTGAGCTGTGGGATAAGGATTTAACAATTCAAACTGTAAAGCAGTTTCATTTCCATCTGGGACACAAGGGGGATTTTCCACCATACCTGCGTACCTGGTTGAGACAGGTTTAAGGTTTAAATACACTCAGATCCCACAAAACAACCCCTCCCTCCCCGCCCATTCTCTGCCCACTCTCCGCCTCCTTGCACTTCCTATTATAATTAGTTTTCTTTGCTGCCACATCTCCTGGTATGAAGTAAGAGGTCTTCCTCAGTTGTTCACTGTTTGACCTCTTCCTCTGGGCAGGTGCAGTGAAGGTTTGGCTAACTCCCAGGTCACTTTGTCCTGGCCAAAACCACGAGCCTGGTTCTTTCTGGTTTCTTAAGCCACAGGTTCTGCTTTATGGGGTTTTCACTATACCTAAGTCTTGCTTTACTGAGTTTTCACAATATACACAATATACATCTTATCTCTATGGCCTTTAGCTAGCAACTAAAACCTCATGTGTTCTGTTACAAGTCGTGTTTCTGCTTTTACAAGGTTGCTAAATAAGCTGTATATTTCTGCTTCCCCTCCATCTGCTTAAGCACATTAAATGCTTCTAAAATTCTGAATTTTAGATATGTTTCCCATATCAAACTGGCCTATAATTACCAGGATCCTCCTTTCTACCCTTATGGTGTAGGGGTCACACAACACATTGGCCAACCTCCAGTCCTCTGGAACCTCACCAGTGAGCCAGGACTGTTGGGAAATGATGGAGAGTGGCTTCACAAGCTCATCTGCCAGCTCCCTCAACACCCTGGGCTGGATCCCATCTGGGACCATGGATTTTGAACATCCAAGTGGCTCAGCAGTTCTCTGGCTGCCTCCTCCTGGATAACAGGGGCACCTTTCTGCTCCCTGACACCATCTACCAGCCCAGGAGGGCAGCTGTCCTGCGGACAAGCCTTCTTCCCACTAAAGGCTGAGCCAAAGAAGGCTCAGTTAAGCGCTTCTGTCTTCTCCTCATCTGCAGTTCCTAAGTTCCCTCCCATATCCAGTAGAGAACAAAGGTTGGTCCTACCCTTCCTTTTGCCATTAATATATTTGTAAAAACATATTTTATTATCCTTTCAAAAAATTGCCAAAATGACTTCAAACTGAGCTTTGGCCTCCCTAATATTTTTTTCCTACTTGTTCCCTTAAATACTTCCTGAGAGATCTGACCCTCCTTCCAAAAATGATACATCCCCTTTTTATTCCTAAGTTCCTTTGAAATCTCCTTGCCCATCCAGGCTGGACGTTTGCCTTGTCAGCTCATCTTTCAGCACACAGGGACAGTCTGTTCCTGTGCCCTCAAGATCTCTGCATTGAAGCACACCCACCTTTCCTGGACTCCTCTGTTTTTAAGGGTTCCTTCCCAAGGAACTCTCGGAATAAGTCTCCTAAAACGGCCAAAGTCTGCCCTCCAGAAGTCCAATGTAAAAATCTTTTTGATGTCCCTCCTGAATTTACCACATATTGAGAACTCTGTAATTTCATGATCCCTGTGCCCCAAGCAGCCTCCAAGCACCACATCTCCCACCAGCCCTTCTCTATTTGCAAACAACAGGTCGAACATAGTCCCTCCCAAGCTGGCCTCACTCATCCGCTGTCACAAAAAGTTGTCCTCCATCCACTCCAAAACCTTCCTGCACTGCCTCTTTGCCGCTGTACTGAGTTCCCAGCAGATGTCTGGTAGGTTAAAGTCACCTACGAGAACAAGGGCTGGTGATCCTGAAACATTCTCCAGCTTCTTAGAGAAGAAGTTGTCCACCTCTTCTTCCTGCTTGGGTGGACGATAACAGACTCCCAGTAGGTACCCCTGGGAGCCTGTCCTGTTTGCTTCGGGTAGAACAGGAACAATGAAAACCTTCCCAATGGCACAACTCCCCAGCCCACAAGGGGAAAGGAAAGAAAAAGTTGTCAAGTTCTCAAAACCTTTCTCCTGCTTTGCTGCAAGACTCCTGCTTCACACATGTTGTGGAAAGTCAAGAGAAGCTGCATGGGTGGGATATCTTGTGACAGATAGTGCAACTCGTTCTCCAGGAAAGGTTCTTGGAAAGAGCAGACAGGACTGTGGAGAAGATTCTGGGAAAGCTGAAACAGCTTTTCGGAAATGAAATGAAATGAAAGTGGAAAGAAACAACCCAAGATATTTTCCTCTGTTTATTTCTCTGTCCCACTTTCCATCTTAAACTACTTCATCTCATTAATTCTAAATGGGTCTCACCTCTGACATCCAAGACTTGGCAAGATTTAGACACTGTAAAATACCATCAGCTACATCCAGTTTGCCTTCCCGTTTTTCTTGGAAAGCAATGCCGGAGACACAAGTGCAGTGCTTGGGTCAGGTTCAAATTCTGCATTCAGGGAATGTGCTGTGACAGTGTCTGACCCTCAGCAGGGACAATGCACAGCAACAGCCAAGGGGATTCCTCTGTCACTGTGCAGGAGTCAAGACTGGGCCTTGACTGAAAACGGCGAAGTTCCCGTGTTTGGACAGGCTCAGGGGCTGCCCCGGGGAGTGCAGGGCTCGGTGCGAGGCAGAGGGGGCAACGGAAAAAACTGACAAGGGGACAAACGGCCCTGGAGCTTCAGTTGCAGCAGCAGCAGCGGCAGCAGCGGCAGCAGCAGAGAAGAAAAAAGCGGTTTTGTTGACCAACCCGTGCTTCCCCTCTCCCTCTCCCACAGTCCCGCAGCCTCTCCCTTTCCCAGTGTCCCCCTCCCAACCCAGTCTCCCTTTCCCCTGCTGGGCCGGGCCATGCCTCGGGCCCACCCCCGGCCCCGGGCGGGGCTGCCCCGTTCCTGCCCCCGGGCGTCCCGCCGCGGTCTCGCCTTCGCCCGGCTCTGGCAGTGCTGGCGATGGCGCTGCTGGGCGGGCATCAGTGCCTGGGGCTGGGGCAGCATTGCTGGCCTTTGGCTGCGCCTGTGCCGACCCCAGCCCAGGCCCCGGCCCCAGCCCCGGCACCGGCCCCGGCACCGGCCCCAGCCCCGGCCCCGGCCCCGGCCCCGGCCCCGGCCCCGGCCCCGGCCCCGGCCCCGGCCCCGGCCCCGGCCCCAGCTCGTCCCTGGGCCCGCAGAGGACACAGGCGGCGCGGCCGCTCCCGCCGCCTCCACTGCGGCTTCCCCGGCCCAAGCTCCTCCGCTTGGCAGCGCGGCCGCTGGCCCTGAGCCGCTGCTGTCCCGTTGCCAGGAGCAAATGCCTGGGGATGCCCAGCCCGGGCCGCTCGAGGGGCGCTCGGGGGCCGTTCCTGGCCCCGGGCCGAGCGCTGACAGCCGCGTCTCGCCGGCAGGGAAGGCGCAGCAGGCCCTCCAGGAGCAGTACCGCCTGGGTTCGCTGCTGGGCCACGGCGGCTTCGGCAGCGTCTGGGCGGCCACACGGCTCTCAGACCGTGCCCCGGTGAGCGGCAGGGCCGGTGGTGGGTGCACGAGGAAGGGGCGCAGGAGGAGGAGGAGGGCGAAGGAGAAGGAGGCTGGGGCTGGGCAGGGCAGGCAGTGAGCTCAGCCTGCTGCTCCCCTTGGCTTGCAGGTGGCCATCAAAAGGGTGCCACGGAACCGTGTCCGGCATTGGGGTGAGCTGGTGAGTGAGCGGGGCCAGCAGGAGAAGCTGGGCCATGCCGGGCAGGGATGAGCTGAGGCCTGGCAGGGTGGAAGCCGCCAGGACGCCTGGAGGGCGAGCGGGCGTGGGGCCAGCAAAGGGTGCAGAGCATCCCGGGCTGGCTGAGGGGTCCCTGACCCCTGGCACGGCCTCAGCCCCACTGACAACATTGTGCTCCTCCCACAGCCCAACGGCACCAGCGCACCACTGGAGATCGTGCTGCTGCACAAGGTCTCCACTGGCTTCCCTGGTGTCATCCAGCTGCTGGAGTGGCTGGAGCTCCCCAAAGACATCATTATCATCATGGAGCGCCCGGAGCGTTCTCAGGACCTCCAGCATTTCATTCGGGCACGGCGGTTCCTGTGCGAGGAGGTGGCGCGGGAGCTGTTCCGCCAGGTGCTGGAGGCCGTGCGGCACTGCACCAGCTGCGGGGTCCTGCACCGCGACCTCAAGCCAGGGAACATCCTGCTTGACCTGGCCACCGGGCAGGCCAAATTGATCGATTTTGGCTGTGGCACCTACCTACAAGACACAGCCTATACTCACTTTGCAGGTGAGCCATCGCAGGGGTGTGCTCCCCATTCCAGACATCTCCTGGCCCAACATCTCACAGCCCAGCCTGGGTGTGGCTCTGGGGATTCTCCCTTTCCCTGCCACTCATGGCACTGAGTCTTCAGCCCAGTTGCTTTTGAACACAAGTGGGTGGGGGGACCAGCTTCCAGCCCTGCTGGCAGCCTTTGCCAGCCACTCTGCCTGGGACTGGGGCTGGGGCTGGGGCAGCCAGCCCAACAGAAGCACCTGTGGGTGAGGGTGGCTGAGAGGGGAGCCAGAACATGTGCACCAGCCAGTTTGGGGAGCAGGTGAGAAAGGGCTTGGACTGCTGTGATTGCCTGGTTTGCTTTGGGTTCATAATGGTTTTTGGGGCAATGCAGGTAGGGACGAGTAAGGCATGGGTTTCCCCAGCACTGAGTGGGTTTTGCTTGTCATGGTTGGGCCTTGCCAGGGCTTCCACTGCCACCTTCCTACACCAGTGGCTTCTTTTCCAACCCTAAGTTCGTACAGAAGTCCCAGGTGCTGGCCAGAGGGCAGCAGGTCACACCACGTGCCACTGGGGCAGCCCCTGCACGCCCAGGGATGCTGGGGCCAGGCTCTGGGAGCAGCAGCATCCCCCTGATGAACTCCATCTGTATTCCATAGGAACACCGTCATACAGTCCCCCGGAATGGAACCAGTTTGGCTGGTACTATGGACAGCCAGCTACCGTCTGGTCCCTGGGCATCCTGCTGCACCAGATGGTGTGTGGGGAGCACCCTTTCAGGAGGGGCCACAAGATCAGCTGGGACCATCAGCTCTCGCTGCCACCACGGCTCTCTCAAGGTGAATCCTCATGTCTGGGCACGGGGGAAATGCCAGTGCTGGGAGACAGCAGTGGGCTGTGGCAGCTGCTGAGGAGGTGGCACGTGTCCTGCTGTCCTGCTTTCCTCCAAAACAGGGAATTCCTGGGAAAGTTTAGGCCCAGCTCTGAGCAAATGCAGCATGGCCTGAGAATGGGAACAGTGGGACAGACAGGAGCCTTCTCCAACTGACCGGCGGTTTCTGGTTTCTCTCGCCAGAGTGCCAAGATGTCATCCGGCGGTGTTTATCCATGCTGGATGTGGACCGGCCTTCAGTAGAAGACCTGTTGTGTCATCCCTGGATGCAGGATAGTCATCTGCCATAGAAGAAGGGAGAGAGCCACAGAAACAGCAATGCAGGGCCCTGGTAAGTTCCAGCTCCACACATGCCTTGGCAATCAGAAACAAAGAACCCAGACTTTTTTGTCCTGCCTGTGTCACTGCACAGGGGTCATCAGATGGGAACACACAGCCCCTGTGCTGGAGCTGAGCTGCTCTGCCCAGCACTGCTGGCTGCCATCCCAGCTGCTTTGGCTTGTCCTGGGTCACTGCCAGCTGGGGCCCTGGGCAGAACACTGACAGCCTGGTCTCACTCCCAGGGAAAGAGAAGCAGCCCCTGGAGAAGCTGTGCCAGGTGGGGCTGCTGCTGCTGGAGACAGCCAGGACAACATCAAGGATGAAAACCTCTTCCTCGACCAGGCCACCACAAAGCTGAAGATGATGGACTTTGATTCTGGCACCTTCTTCAAAGCCAGGCTCCACAGTGAATTTGCAGATGAGTGCACACACAGGGGGATGCTCCCAGATTTGGGCATTGCACAGGCTGGCCGGGAAACAAAGGTTCCCCCTTTTGCTGGGGTGGAAGCAACTGATTTTTCAGTGGGCTGCCAAGCTGCATTTTGGCAGGGCTGGGGGGCATGGGCTGGGGTGGGTGTGAAATGGGTGTGGGGTCCTGGCCCTGCCAACAGCACCCAGTATCCACTGTGCCATTTCCCCTTTTTGTCTGTAGTCTATTTTCATTAATTTCCTGTTTGTTTCTCTAAAGGAAGTGTTCTAGGTGGTGTCCAGTCTGGATGGGGAAGTGCTTGGGACCAGCCGTGCCGTGGATGGGCCGTGCCCTTGGAGAAGGCTGAGGACATCGTTTGGGAGCAGCTTTTCTTCCAGCGGCGGATGGCGTCAGGTGGGTCCCGTCTTCTTGTCCTGGGTGGGATCAGAGCTTTTGGGAGATGGCAGCCAGCACAGGAGCATCCTGCTGTGGGCAGCTGCTGAGGAGGTGGATGTGCCATGGCTGGCTGCAGGCTGGGCACATGTCCTGCCCTCCTGCTCTGCTGCCAAGGGCAGCAATGATGGGCAGCTCTGGGCACTGCTCTGGGCACGGCCAGCATGGCCTGGGCACGGCGGGCACTGGGACAAGGGGGACAGGAGCCTTCAGCTGATGGGCGGGTTCTGGTTTCTCTCCTTGCAGCCGGGCTCTGCGGATGCTGAGGCTGCTCTGGGCTCTGCCAGGGCTCTGCTGGAGCTCAGCCCCAGGCCAGAATCAGCCAAAGAAGAAATGGTGTGACCTGTAGCAGAGACTTGCTTGAGCACTTGGGCAATGCAGCTCAAGTTTGCAGAGTGTACATCTCCGAGGGAAAACATCACACCCTCCAAAATTAAACTTGATCAAGAACTTCTGAAATGCAATCAATCTGGGATGACCCCAAATGACATTTATCAACTTGCCCAAGGTGTAGCTCAGCCCTTCCCTGAAGATTTCTCTCCCCCACCTACTTTTAAATTTCACAACTGCTCCCTCCTTTCCCCCAGTGAGTTCCCAGCCCATCACAGTCTCCGTCACACTGTTGCCTTCCTTGATGGCCTTCACCACAAGGAAGACCAAACCCCAGGTTTAGGGCCTCATCCTGTCACTGGCTGAATAGCAGCAATATCTCCGAGGTCCTGTGGCATTTTAGTGTCAGTGAGAGCTGCTGTCCAGCCCTCAGCTCTCCTCAGTGCTGAGTTCTTGCTCCCTTTTCCTTGTCCTTTCAGCGGGATGAGCTCTGTGAATCCCCTTGAGCCTCCTCACTCTCCCAGCCCACCCACCCACCTCACTAAGGTTAAGCTGAAGCTTCTTTGTCTCCTCTGGCACACCAGTGCAGTCCCCTCTGCGGGGAGCCCCAGCCCCAGGGCACAGCACACAGCAGTGCAGTGCGGGCAGGAGCAGCTGCCCTGCACCCCTGGCTTGGCTGTTTGTGGCAAGGAAATGCTCCCTGTTTGCAGCTCTCCCTGCAGGATGGCCCCAGGGCAGAGCCCAGCCGGGCTCCCACTGCATCCCCTGAAGCTTGGGGCAGACAGTGGTGCCAGGGCTGAGGTTCATGGGGTGTCGCTGGGAGCCTCGCCTGAAAAGACACATGGAGCCACGAATCTGGGGAGATCAGAGCAGCAGGGAGAATCTCCTGCTTTGTTTATTACTTCCTATTATATACTTTTAGCAAGGTGACCATGGATTGGAGAGTGGCATTCCCACCTCTCAACGGCATTGGTCAGAGGGACTGTCATTCAACCTCCCCTTCTCTTGGACAAGGCATTCAAAACAATAGCAATATTTACAAAACACAATCTCCTTGTTTACTTGAATGAGCGTGAGAAGGTGCACACTTCTACTTTAGTATGAATGCTCAGAATACTGGGAGAATCTCATGGTGACAATGGGGAGCACCCAGAGCTGTGGCTTGCAGTCAGTGTTTGCAAGGGTTGTGTTCTCATCTCCTGCAGCCTGTGGGGGAAACAAGCTGTGCTGCCAGGCCAGCAGTGCCCCTGTGGGCAGGGACAAGGCTGAAGGGCTTTCCCATTGTAGAGGAGCTGGCACTGAGCCTTGTCAGGGCCTGGCAGGGCTGGAGCCGGGTCTGGCCTGCTGTGCGGGACTCGCTGCCACCAGGGGAGGTGAATCTGTTCACAAACTAACCCCTTCCACCCGGTCCTCCTGCGCCTTCGCAGGGACCCCGACCCCGCGGGAATGCCCCCGGGCCGGGACAAAAAGCTGCTCCCCTGGAGGCACTTTGAACACCCACCCGCGGCCCGGCCCTGGCACACGGCTCCCGGCAGCTGCCCCGCTGTCCCAGCCGGGCCTTTGCAGCAGGGAGGCTCTGCGGGACCCCCGGGCTGTGCCCCCTCCCAGGCCCTGCCCGCCCCGGGGCTGACCTTCAGCCCGGGCTCTCTCGCTGTCCCGGCTCCTGCAGAGTCCCCGCTCGCAGTTCCCTGGGCCCCTGCGCTCTCCTCTGGGGGTTGGGGAACAGCCGGCAATGCAACCTTGCCCTGAAAAGGAATCATTTTGGTGCTCCCTAGAGAGGCCAGAACTGAAACTTTGTTCGTTTTGCCTGGGTGCAGAGACCATCAGGGCATTTTCTGCACAGAGTTCCAGCCCCCAGCTTTTGTTGAAGGAGCTGCCTACCAATGTCACGCTGCCAGGAGCCTGTCCTTGCTGTCACCTGCTGTGGCTGGGCATGAACAGAGCTCCTGCACTTGCATTTCCAGCTGCTGCGCAACCAAAGCTGAGGGATCTGGAGCTGCCTGAATGCAAAAACTGCAATATGAGCCACTCTCAAGGGGGAAATCTCCCCCTGCTGTGCCAGCCCGTGGAAATGCTGCCATTCTCTGCTGTTGCTGCGGCACTCTTGGGTCTGGCTGAGCAGGAAAGGTGACCCTGAGCCAGGAGATTTCTTTGGCTGCAGCAAAGCCTTGGAATGCAAAGACCTTCCTGATGCTGTGCCCTGGGCCAGGAGGCAATGAACCACCAGAGCTGACCCTAAATTTCTTACAGAATTCACAGAATGACTGGGTAGGATGAGACCTTCAAGAGCATCAAATCCAACCCATGCCCTAACACCTCAACTAAACCATGGCACTGAGTGCTTCATCCAATCTTTTTTTAAACACATCCAGGGATGGTGACTCCACCACCTCTCCAGGCAGACCATTCCAGTACTTTATCACTCTCTCTGTGAAAAACTTCTTCCTAATATCCATCCTGTATTTCCCTTGGGGCAGCTGAAGACTGTGTCCTTTTGTTGTGTCAGCTGCTGTCTGGAGAAAGAGACCAAACCCCACCTGACTACAGCTACCCTTCAGGGAATTGTAGAGAGCGATTAGGTCACCTCTGAGTCTCCTTTTCTTCAGGCGAAACAACCACAGCTCCCTCAGCCGTTCTTAACAGGGGTTTTTGTTCCAAGCCCCCCACCAGCCTTGTTGCCCTCTCCTGGATGTGCTCAAGCGTCTCAATGTCCTTCCTAAATTGGGGGCCCAGAACTGGACACGGCACTCGAGGTGCGGCCTCACCAGTGCCGAGTACAGGAGAAGAAACACTGCCCTGCTCCTGCTGGCCACGCCATTCCTGATCCAGGCCAGGAGCCATTGGCCTTCTTGCCCACCTGCCCACACTGCTGCCTCATGTCCAGCCTGCTGTCCAGCAGTGCCCCAGGTCCCCTTCCCTGGCTGCTGTCCAGCCACTCTCTTGCCAGCCTAGAGTGCTGCAGGAAGTTTTTGTGGCCAAAATGCAGGACAGCACTTGCACTTATTAAACTTCATCCTATTGGACTCTGCCCATCCATCCAGTCATTCCAGGTCTCTGCAGAGCCCTCCTACCCTCCAACAGATGGACACACGGTCCAAGCTTAGTGTCAGCTGCAAATTTACTAATGAAAGACTCAATCCCCTCATCCATGTCGTCAATAAAAATATTGAACAGAACTGGCCCCAGCACAGACCCCGGAGGAACACCACTGGTGCCAGCAGCTGGATGCAGAACCTTCACCAGCACTCTCTGGGCCCAGCCATGCAGGCAGTTCTTAACCCAGCACAGAGTGCTCCTGTCCAAGCTGTGGGCTGCCAGCTTTTCCAGGAGTGTGCCGTGGGAGACAGTGTCCAAGGCCTTGCTGAAATCCAGGTACACAACATCCACTGCCTTTCCCGCACCCACCTGGCGGGTCACCTGGTCATAAACGGAGACCAGGTTGGTCAAACACGACCTTCTGTTCTTAAACCCGTGCTGGCCGGGTCTGATAGCCTGGCCATCCTGTAGGTGCTGTGTGATGACACTCAGTATAAACTGCTGCAGTACCCTACTGGGTACTGTGGTCAGGCTGACTTGAGCTGTGGGATAAGGATTTAACAATTAAAACTGTAAAGCAGTTTCATTTCCATCTGGGACACAAGGGGGATTTTCCACCATACCTGCGTACCTGGTTGAGACAGGTTTAAGGTTTAAATACACTCAGATCCCACAAAACAACCCCTCCCTCCCCGCCCATTCTCTGCCCACTCTCCGCCTCCTTGCACTTCCTATTATAATTAGTTTTCTCTGGTGCCACATCTCCTGGTGGTTGCAGGCTGGGGTCTTCTGATGAAGTAAGAGGTCTTCCTCAGTTGTTCACTGTTTGACCTCTGCCTCTGGGCAGGTGCAGTGAAGGTTTGGCTAACTCCCAGGTCACTTTGTCCTGGCCAAAACCACGAGCCTGGTTCTTTCTGATTTCTTAAGCCGCAGGTTCTGCTTTATGGGGTTTTCACTATACCTAAGTCTTGCTTTACTGAGTTTTCACAATATACACAATATACCTCTTATTTCTATGGCCTTTAGCTAGCAACTAAATCCTCATGTGTTCTGTTACAAGTCGTGTTTCTGCTTTTACAAGGTTGCTAAATAAGCTGTATATTTCTGCTTCCCCTCCATCTGCTTAAGCACATTAAATGCTTCTAAAATTCTGAATTTTAGATATGTTTCCCATATCAAACTGGCCTATAATTACCAGGATCCTCCTTTCTACCCTTAGGGTGTAGGGGTCACACAACACATTGGCCAACCTCCAGTCCTCTGGAACCTCACCAGTGAGCCAGGACTGTTGGGAAATGATGGAGAGCAGCTTCACAAGCTCATCTGCCAGCTCCCTCAACACCCTGGGCTGGATCCCATCTGGGCCCATGGATTTTGAACATCCAAGTGGCTCAGCAGTTCTCTGACTGCCTCCTCCTGGATAACAGGGGCACCATTCTGCTCCCTGACACCATCTACCAGCCCAGGAGGGCAGCTGTCCTGAGGACAAGCCGTCTTCCCACTAAAGACTGAGCCAAAGAAGGCATTAAGCACTTCTGCCTTCTCCTCATCTGCAGTTCCTAAGTTCCCTCCCACATCCAGTAGAGAACAAAGGTTGGTCCTACCCTTCCTTTTGCCATTAATTTATTTGTAAAAACATATTTTATTATCCTTTACAAAAGTTGCCAAAATGACTTCAAACTGAGCTTTGGCCTCCCTAATATTTTTTTCCTACTTGTTCCCTTAAATACTTCCTGAGAGATCTGACCCTCCTTCCAAAAATGATACATCCTCTTTTTGTTCCTAAGTTCCTCTGAAATCTCCTTGCCCATCCAGGCTGGACGTTTGCCTTGTCAGCTCATCTTTCAGCACACAGGGACAGTCTGTTCCTGTGCCCTCAAGATCTCTGCACTGAAGCACACCCACCTTTCCTGGACTCCTCTGTTTTTAAGGGCTCCTTCCCAAGGAACTCTCTGAGTAAGTCTCCTAAAATGGCCAAAGTCTGCCCTCCAGAAGTCCAATGTAAAAATCTTTTTGATGTCCCTCCTGAATTCACCACATATTGAGAACTCTGTAATTTCATGATCCCTGTGCCCCAAGCAGCCTCCAAGCACCACATCTCCCACCAGCCTTTCTCTATTTGCAAACAACAGGTCAAACATAGTCCCTCCCCTGCTGGCCTCACTCACCCGCTGTCACAAAAAGTTGTCTTCCATCCACTCCCAAACCTTCCTGCACTGCCTCTTTGCCGCTGTACTGAGTTCCCAGCAGATGTCTGGTAGGTTAAAGTCACCTACAAGAACAAGGGCCGGTGATCCTGAAACATTCTCCAGCTTCTTAGAGAAGAAGTTGTCCACCTCTTCTTCCTGCTTGGGTGGACGATAACAGACTCCCAGTAGGTACCCCTGGGAGCCCGTCCTGTTTGCTTCGGGTAGAACAGGAACAATGAAAACCTTCCCAATGGCACAACTCCCCAGCCCACATGGGGAAAGGAAAGAAAAAGTTGTCAAATTCTCAAAACCTTTCTCCTGCTTTGCTGCAAGACTCCTGCTTCACACATGTTGGGGAAAGTCAAGAGAAGCTGCATGGGTGGGATATCTTGTGACAGATGGTGCAACTCGTTCTCCAGGAAAGGTTCTTGGAAAGAGCAGACAGGACTATGGAGAAGATTCTGGGAAAGCTGAAACAGCTTTTCGGAAATGAAATGAAAGTGGAAAGAAACAACCCAAGATATTTTCCTCTGTTTATTTCTCTGTCCCACTTTCCATCTTAAACTACTTCATCTCATTAATTCTAAATGGGTCTCACCTCTGACATCCAAGACTTGGCAAGATTTAGACACTGTAAAATACCATCAGCTACATCCAGTTTGCCTTCCCGTTTTTCTTGGAAAGCAATGCCGGAGACACAAGTGCAGTGCTTGGGTCAGGTTCAAATTCTGCATTCAGGGAATGTGCTGTGACAGTGTCTGACCCTCAGCAGGGACAATGCACAGCAACAGCCAAGGGGATTCCTCTGTCACTGTGCAGGAGTCAAGACTGGGCCTTGACTGAAAACGGCGAAGTTCCCGTGTTTGGACAGGCTCAGGGGCTGCCCCGGGGAGTGCAGGGCTCGGTGCGAGGCAGAGGGGGCAACGGAAAAAACTGACAAGGGGACAAACGGCCCTGGAGCTTCAGTTGCAGCAGCAGCAGCGGCAGCAGCGGCAGCAGCGGCAGCAGCGGCAGCAGCAGAGAAGAAAAAAGCGGTTTTGTTGACCAACCCGTGCTTCCCCTCTCCCTCTCCCACAGTCCCGCAGCCTCTCCCTTTCCCAGTGTCCCCCTCCCAACCCAGTCTCCCTCTCCCCTGCTGGGCCGGGCCATGCCTCGGGCCCACCCCCGGCCCCGGGCGGGGCTGCCCCGTCCCTGCCCCCGGGCGTCCCGCCGCGGTCTCGCCTTCGCCCGGCTCTGGCAGTGCTGGCGATGGCGCTGCTGGGCGGGCATCAGTGCCTGGGGCTGGGGCAGCATTGCTGGCCTTTGGCTGCGCCTGTGCCGAGCCCTGCCCAGGTCCCGGTCCCAGCCCCGGCCCCGGCCCCGGCCCCGGCCCCGGCCCCGGCCCCGGCCCCGGCCCCGGCCCCGGCCCCGGCCCCGGCCCCGGCCCCGGCTCGAGCCTCGGCCCCGTCCCCTGCCCCAGCCCCGGCCCCGGCTCGAGCCTCGGCCCCGTCCCCTGCCCCAGCCCCTGCCCCAGCCCCGGCCCCGGCACCGGCCCCAGCTCGTCCCTGGGCCCGCAGAGGACACAGGCGGTGCGGCTGCTCCCGCCGCCTCCACTGCGGCTTCCCCAGCCCAAGCTCCTCCGCTTGGCAGCGCAGCCGCTGGCCCTGAGCCGCTGCTGTCCCGTTGCCAGGAGCAAATGCCTGGGGATGCCCAGCCCGGGCCGCTCGAGGGGCGCTCGGGGGCCGTTCCTGGCCCCGGGCCGAGCGCTGACAGCCGCGTCTCGCCGGCAGGGAAGGCGCAGCAGGCCCTCCAGGAGCAGAACCGCCTGGGTTCGCTGCTGGGCCACGGCGGCTTCGGCAGCGTCTGGGCGGCCACACGGCTCTCAGACCGTGCCCCGGTGAGCGGCAGGGCCGGTGGTGGGTGCACGAGGAAGGGGCGCAGGAGGAGGAGAAGGGCGAAGGAGAAGGAGGCTGGGGCTGGGCAGGGCAGGCAGTGAGCTCAGCCTGCTGCTCCCCTTGGCTTGCAGGTGGCCATCAAAAGGGTGCCACGGAACCGTGTCCGGCATTGGGGTGAGCTGGTGAGTGAGCGGGGCCAGCAGGAGAAGCTGGGCCATGCCGGGCAGGGATGAGCTGAGGCCTGGCAGGGTGGAAGCCGCCAGGACGCCTGGAGGGAGAGCGGGCGTGGGGCCAGCAAAGGGCGCAGAGCATCCCGGGCTGGCTGAGGGGTCCCTGACCCCTGGCACGGCCTCAGCCCCACTGACAACATTGTGCTCCTCCCACAGCCCAACGGCACCAGCGCACCACTGGAGATCGTGCTGCTGCACAAGGTCTCCACTGGCTTCCCTGGTGTCGTCCAGCTGCTGGAGTGGCTGGAGCTCCCCAAAGACATCATTATCATCATGGAGCGCCCGGAGCGTTCTCAGGACCTCCAGCATTTCATTCGGGCACGGCGGTTCCTGTGCGAGGAGGTGGCGCGGGAGCTGTTCCGCCAGGTGCTGGAGGCCGTGCGGCACTGCACCAGCTGCGGGGTCCTGCACCGCGACCTCAAGCCAGAGAACATCCTGCTTGACCTGGCCACCGGGCAGGCCAAATTGATCGATTTTGGCTGTGGCACCTACCTACAAGACACAGCCTATACTCACTTTGCAGGTGAGCCCTCGCAGGGGTGTGCTCCCCATTGCAGACATCTCCTGGCCCAACATCTCACAGCCCAGCCTGGGTGTGGCACTGGGGTTCCCTGCCACTCATGGCACTGAGTCTTCAGCCCAGTTGCTTTTGAAGACAAGTGGGTGGGGGGACCAGCTTCCAGCCCTGCTGGCAGCCTTTGCCAGCCACTCTGCCTGGGACTGGGGCTGGGGCTGGGGCAGCCAGCCCAACAGAAGCACCCGTGGGTGGGGGTGGCTGAGAGGGGAGCCAGAACATGTGCACCAGCCAGTTTGGGGAGCAGGTGAGAAAGGGCTTGGACTGCTGTGATTGCCTGGTTTGCTTTGGGTTCATAATGGTTTTTGGGGCAATGCAGGCAGGGACGAGTAAGGCATGGTTTTTCCCCAGCACTGAGTGGGTTTTGCTTGTCATGGTTGGGCCTTGCCAGGGCTTCCACTGCCACCTTCCTACACCAGTGGCTTCTTTTCCAACCCTAAGTTGGTACACAAGTCCCAGGTGCTGGCCAGAGGGCAGCAGGTCACACCACGTGCCACTGGGGCAGCCCCTGCACGCCCAGGGATGCTGGGGCCAGGCTCTGGGAGCAGCAGCATCCCCCTGATGAACTCCATCTGTATTCCATAGGAACACCGTCATACAGCCCCCCGGAATGGAACCACTTTGGCTGGTACTATGGACAGCCAGCTACCGTCTGGTCCCTGGGCATCCTGCTGCACCAGATGGTGTGTGGGGAGCACCCTTTCAGGAGGGGCCACAAGATCAGCTGGGACCATCAGCTCTCGCTGCCACCACGGCTCTCTCAAGGTGAATCCTCATGTCTGGGCACGGGGGGAATGCCAGTGCTGGGAGACAGCAGTGGGCTGTGGCAGCTGCTGAGGAGGTGGCACGTGTCCTGCTGTCCTGCTTTCCTCCAAAACAGGGAATTCCTGGGAAAGTTTAGGCCCAGCTCTGAGCAAATGCAGCATGGCCTGAGAATGGGAACAGTGGGACAGACAGGAGCCTTCTCCAACTGACTGGCGGTTTCTGTTTTCTCTCGCCAGAGTGCCAAGATGTCATCCGGCAGTGTTTATCCATGCTGGATGTGGACCGGCCTTCAGTAGAAGACCTGTTCAGTCATCCCTGGATGCAGGATAGTCATCTGCCATAGAAGAAGGGAGAGAGCCACAGAAACAGCAATGCAGGGCCCTGGTAAGTTCCAGCTCCACACATGCCTTGGCAATCAGAAGCAAAGAACCCAGACTTTTTTGTCCTGCCTGTGTCACTGCACAGGGGTCATCAGATGGGAAGACACAGCCCCTGTGCTGGAGCTGAGCTGCTCTGCCCAGCACTGCTGGCTGCCATCCCAGCTGCTTTGGCTTGTCCTGGGTCACTGCCAGCTGGGGCCCTGGGCAGAACACTGACAGCCTGGTCTCACCCCCAGGGAAGGAGAAGCAGCCCCTGGAGAAGCTGTGCCAGGTGGGGCTGCTGCTGCTGGAGACAGCCAGGACAACATCAAGGATGAAAACCTCTTCCTCGCCCAGGCCACCACAAAGCTGAAGATGATGGACTTCGATTCTGGCACCTTCTTCAAAGCCAGGCTCCACAGTGAATTTGCAGATGAGTGCACACACAGGGGGATGCTCCCAGATTTGGGCATTGCACAGGCTGGCCGGGAAACAAAGGTTCCCCCTTTTGCTGGGGTGGAAGCACCTGGTTTTTCAGTGGGCTGCCAAGCTGCATTTTGGCAGGGCTGGGGGGCATGAGCTGGGGTGGGTGTGAAATGGGAGTGGGCTCCTGACCCTGCCAACAGCCCCCAGTATCCACTGTGCCATTTCGCTCATTTTCCCTTTTTGTCTGTAGTCTATTTTCGTTAATTTGCTGTTTGTTTCTCTAAAGGAAGCGTTCTAGGTGTTGTCCAGTCTGGATGGGGAAGTGCTTGGGACCAGCCGTGCCGTGGATGGGCCGTGCCCTTGGAGAAGGCTGAGGACATCATTTGGGAGCAGCTTTTCTTCCAGCGGCGGATGGCGTCAGGTGGGTCCCGTCTTCTTGGCCTAGGTGGGATCAGAGCTTTTGGGAGATGGCAGCCAGCACAGGAGCATCCTGCTGTGGGCAGCTGCTGAGGAGGTGGATGTGCCACGGCTGGCTGCAGGCTGGGCACACGTCCTGCCCTCCTGCTCTGCTGCCAAGGGCAGCAATGATGGGCAGCTCTGGGCACTGCTCTGGGCACGGCCAGCATGGCCTGGGCACGGCGGGCACTGGGACAAGGGAGACAGGAGCCTTCAGCTGACGGGCGGGTTCTGGTTTCTCTCCTTGCAGCCGGGCTCTGCGGATGCTGAGGCTGCTCTGGGCTCTGCCAGGGCTCTGCTGGAGCTCAGCCCCAGGCCAGAATCAGCCAAAGAAGAAATGGTGTGACCTGCAGCAGAGACTTGCTTGAGTACTTGGGCAATGCAGCTTGCAGAGTGTACATCTCCGAGGGAAAACATCACACCCTCCAAAATTAAACTTGATCAAGAACTTCTGAAATGCAATCAATCTGGGATGACCCCAAATGACATTTATCAACTTGCCCAAGGTGTAGCTCAGCCCTTCCCTGAAGATTTCTCTCCCCCACCTACTTTTAAATTTCACAACTGCTCCCTCCTTTCCCCCAGTGAGTTCCCAGCCCATCACAGTCTCCGTCACACTGTTGCCTTCCTTGATGGCCTTCACCACAAGGAAGACCAAACCCCAGGTTTAGGGCCTCATCCTGTCACTGGCTGAATAGCAGCAATATCTCCGAGGTCCTGTGGCATTTTAGTGTCAGTGAGAGCTGCTGTCCAGCCCTCAGCTCTCCTCAGTGCTGAGTTCCTGCTCCCTTTTCCTTGTCCTTCCAGCAGGATGAGCTCTGTGAATTCCCTTGAGCCTCCCCACTCTCCCAGCCCACCCACCCACCTCACTAAGGTTAAGCTGAAGCTTCTTTGTCTCCTCTGGCACACCAGTGCAGTCCCCTCTGCAGGGAGCCCCAGCCCCAGGGCACAGCACACAGCAGTGCAGTGCGGGCTGGAGCAGCTGCCCTGCACCCCTGGCTTGGCTGCTTGTGGCAAGGAAATGCTCCCTGTTTGCAGCTCTCCCTGCAGGATGGCCCCAGGGCAGAGCCCAGCCGGGCTCCCACTGCATCCCCTGAAGCCTGGGGCAGACAGTGGTGCCAGGGCTGAGGTTCATGGGCTGTTGCTGGGAGCCTCACCTGAAAAAACACACGGAGCCACGAATCTGGGGAGATCAGAGCAGCAGGGAGAATCTCCTGCTTTGTTTATTACTTCCTATTATATACTTTTAGCAAGGTGACCATGGATTGGAGAGTGGCATTCCCACTGCTCAACCACATTGGTCAGAGGGACTGTCATTCAACCTCCCCTTCTCTTGGAGAAGGAATTCAAAACAATAGCAATATTTACAAAACACAATCTCCTTGTTTACATGAATGAGCGTGAGAAGGTGCACACTTCTACTTTAGTATGAACACTCATGAAACTAGGAGAATCTCATGGTGACAATGGGGAGCACCCAGAGCTGTGGCTTGCAGTCAGTGTTTGCAAGCGTTGTGTTCTCATCTCCTGCAGCCTGTGGGGGAAACAAGCTGTGCTGCCAGGCCAGCAGTGCTCCTGTGGGCAGGGACAAGGCTGAAGGGCTTTCCCATTGCAGAGGAGGCAGCACTGAGCCTTGGCAGGGCCTGGCAGGGCTGGAGCCGGGTCTGGCCTGCTGTGCGGGACTCGCTGCCACCAACCGGCTCCACCCGCCGCGCTGCGTCCTCCAGGGACAGAAGGGTGTGTGTGTGCCAGGGGCTCTGGGATGTGTCTGTGTGCATGGACAGAAGGGTGTGTGTGTGCTAGGGGCTCTGGGATGTGTCTGTACCCAGGGACAGAAGGGTGTGTGTGTGCCAGGGGCTCTGGGATGTGTCTGTCTGCATGGACAGAAGGGTCTGTGTGTGCCAGGGGCTCTGGGATGTCTCTGTGTGCATGGACAGAAGGGTCTGTGTGTGCCAGGGGCTCTGGGATGTCTCTGTGTGCATGGACAGAAGGGTGTGTGTGTGCCAGGGGCTCTGGGATGTGTCTGTCTGCAAGGACAGAAGGGTCTGTGTGTGCCAGGGGCTCTGGGATGTCTCTGTCTGCATGGACAGAAGGGTCTGTGTGTGCCAGGGGCTCTGGGATGTCTCTGTGTGCATGGACAGAAGGGTCTGTGTGTGCCAGGGGCTCTGGGATGTCTCTGTGTGCATGGACAGAAGGGTCTGTGTGTGCCAGGGGCTCTGGGATGTCTCTGTGTGCATGGACAGAAGGGTCTGTGTGTGCCAGGGGCTCTGGGATGTCTCTGTCTGCATGGACAGAAGGGTCTGTGTGTGCCAGGGGCTCTGGGATGTCTCTGTCTGCATGGACAGAAGGGTCTGTGTGTGCCAGGGTTTCCATTATGTCCTTGTACCCATGGGTATGGAATGAACACAGAGTGTGAAAGTGTCAGTCACGTTGCTTGCACACTCCTTCCTCTTTGTACAAGACACATCCATGCACACCCCCATGTATGGATATACTAAAAGGACAGGGATGGATAGAGATTTCCCACTGAGCTCTAAGTTTGGAATAACTCACTTGTAAGCCAATGGCCAGGGCATTTTTGTCCCAGCTCAGTGTGAGTAGGTGTCCAAGAGCTGAAGGGAGCATCATTCAGAAGCAGTTTCAGGATTTCTAGGCAGGAAGGGGAACTCACAATATCTATATAGTTCACTGTATTTATCGGGGTGGGCTGCTGGTTCTTTAGGAATATGGAGCAATTGAGACACGAGACTTGGGAAAATCCCAGCCCTGTGGATTTGTGTCAAGGGGGGAGCAGCAGAGACACTTTGTGTCTGCTTTGGGGGATACAGGGTCCCAGGAGCTGGGGTGGCAGAACGTGACCTGGCATGTTGGCAGGTGAAGTCCTGTTTCATGACATCCCAGAGTGGAACAGGACAAAGCTCCAAGCACCCCCAAGCCCACTGATGAAGTCTTTGTGATGCTGCACATCCTCGAGGAAAGGCTGCTGTCACACAATCCACTGGGATTTACAACTTTCAGTTGCAGCTCTTTAGGTCGAAGTGTCAAACTGTAGTATTTTTTACCCTCAAGACACAGTCATGCACAATCCATCTGTCAGTTTCTTAATGCTTCAACAACAATTTCAAATAAATTAATATTGGAAAGAAAACCCATAATCTTTTAAAAGAGGATACTGAAGTCAGTAAGATGGATCCATGCCATCAAAACATTCACAAATTAAGTAATTTAGTTGTCTTTTTAAGAAGATCAGCTACCTCTTAATCTAAAGTTACAGAAGATTTTTCACTGCATGTTTGTTTTTTGTTCTCCGTTTCTTATTTTCCTGCTTTTTCCTTTTTTTTTTTTTCGTTGTTAAGTGGATAACACCTCCTAAAAGAGGAATGTACAGCAAAATGAGAGACATTTTGGATAAACAATGAAAATGTAGGCTCCTCCTCTGTTTGCTTTTGTCTGGATACCATGAAGAAAAAGATCTAGCAGAGACCAGCAGAGGTGCAAAGTGGCTTTGGACTAAACTGGAGTTCAGCACTGGTGACATCCTGATCCAGTCAAGAGTTGCAGAATTCCTTTGCACATCTTGAACCATGTGTTTGCAGGCACAGCACCTGCAGTGCTGATGCACCAATGCACGTGAATAACTCTGTTATTCCCTCCCAGAATTTTGGCTGTGGCCAAGAACGAGTTGCTCCAGTGCTTTGCTGCTGGTTCCCGTGTGGAGCAGCTCCCTTCCCGCTGGCTGAGCTGCTCAGGCACAGCCCGGCAGCTCCTGGCCCTGCAGGGCTGAGGCTTTTCCCCATTGCTGGGCACAGACTGATGCAGCAGCACTGCTGGACACGGGCACACACAGAGGGAGCAGAAGCAGCTGCCTTTGCCCACCTGCAGCTCCAAGGCCCAAACTCTGAGCAGACAGAGCTGCAGGAGTCTGGCAGGCTCCCTGTTTGCTGTGCTGCCCCACTTGTGCCCAGCCCAGCTCTGCAGGGCAGAGGGAGAACAAGGGACAGCTCCCTGCCAGCCCCAGCCCAGGGACCCCTGCGGCCCCGGGGCTTGGGGCACTGTCAGCATCCGCTGCTGCAGCCACCGCCTCTGCTGGCACTGCCAGCAACAACCAACCTGGGGCTGAGCCCAGGGAGCAGCAGCAGGGCCTGGAGCTGATCCCTCCCTCTGGGCAGGGCTGCACAAATGACCCACACAGCAGCAGCAGCAGCACATGGAGCTGACTTTGAGCACAGCCCTGCCACTCTTCCCTCCCATGTGCAGGGGTGTCACAGCAGCCTGAGGCACCTGGGAGCCCTCAGGGCCAGCAGGGCCTTGAGATGGCAGCCCTGGGCTCCTGGGGGCTGTGCAAGGAACAGAGGTGGGGACTCCCTCTCCATGTGCAGCTTCCAGATGGAAAAGGCTGCTGTGCCCATTCAGCTCCAAGAGCAAAGAAATGAGGAGCTCGACCACTGGATCTGTGCCAGTCCCACAGTCCTGGGCAGCAGCCACCGAGCACAGGGGAACAGAGGGCACAGTAAGAGGGACAAAAGCAGGCAAGGTCAGAGCCTGGGAAGAGCCAGAGCTGGGAGCAGGAACAGCTGCTCCATTGCACTCTTGGAGAAAGCTTTGGGCTGGTTCAAAGCGCTGAAAGGTGAAGTGAATGTTCCCTCTAACAGAAAATAAAGGTTGAAATTGTTAAGATTGTATTTCACTTACCTGTGATAACCAGCCTGTTCTAAGTTGTTGTTTCACAGCCCAAGTTGAGATCCCAGTTCTGTGACCCCAGTTCCTGTTTCCCTGCTGTGCCCTTCCTGCGCTGCCCCGCTGCTCCCCAAGAAGACTCCACCCTCGCTGCTGATACTCTGTTCCCATGGCAACTTTACACTTCATAGACTGTCATGCAGCTGCTGGCTCCACCCAGAATGTAAAAACTTGACAGCTCCCAGAAGACACTGCTCGAGCCGGAGTCCAGTAGAGGTGAACAAGCCTCCTGGACAGTTGACCAGGGCCGAGTAAGGACCTGCAGGGAGCACCACTGAGCCAGGAAGAATGCCCAGCTGCCAATAGGAGCCACTTCCTTCCTCGCCCTCACCTGGACTACACTCGACCAAGGAGACACCCCTAGACCGGGCGAGCTACAGTAGGCTTCCGTGCACTCTCGCGAGGACCGAAGCCCCGGCTCTGCGGCCCAGGCAGCGGATCTGAGAGACTCCTCCTTCGCGGCGTTGACTCCGTGGGAGCAGCGGCGGTGTGTGCAGCCCCCGAGCCCCCTCCCCGCTAAAAGAGCTGATCAATAAAGGCGCTTTAACTGGAGCAGAAGGTCTCCTTGCCCATTTCTAACAAAAGGTGTGAAGGGCAGAGGGGAGGCCACACCAAACAATGTTCCTGTTTCCACACCCTTCCCTCTCAGTGTCCATGAAGGAATTACATGAACTCTGTGTTCTTCTCTCCGAGTCATCTCGTTCAGCATGAGCAGCTTAGCACCAGGAGCTGAAGGAGCTGAAGCCTTAGGCCACAAGAGCTGAGCAAGAGGAAACTTTTTGACCAAAGTAATGCTGCTAACATGGTCTTGGATGAATCCAGCAGATGGAATCCTGGATTTATGGAATCCTTTCTGTTGGGAAAGGCCTCTGAGCACATCCAGTCCAGCCGTTCACCAGCACTATCAAGCCCATCACTAAACCATGTCCCTGAAAGTGCCAAGGCCTGGACAACAGGCCCGAGTGAGGCCTGAACAACAGGCCCTGAGCCAAAGGTGACCTCTGGATGAACCTTCCAACCAAAGGTTATCTTTGTATCTGCTCCATAATGAAATATGCATGGTCATTAGTGCTGTGATAAATTGATCCACTCATCACTTAAACATGGATTGACCTTTCTGTAGTTAGAAACCGGACAAGGCCATGAAATCTGACATCTGGCCTTGTTTGGAGCTGTATGGTCAGAGTCAGCTCCCTTGGTTCCTCCTTGAGCCCCGGCCAGGCTTTGGGAGAAACCCAAGAGGAGAATGAAACCAGATGTTCCTGCACTAGAAGTGCTGTCAGTTTGTTTATTCAGCACTGTCAGAGCTGGGCCCTCTCCCAGCCAGGTTGGAGCCTCACCTGTGGCTGGAAGCACCTGCAGGAATTCCCAGTGTCCGGGAGTGGCTTTGCAGTCCTTGGCTGTGACAGCTCCCACAGCTGATGTGTGGGTCTGGGTGATGGCAAAGTCTGAGGGTGACTGCTGCTGTCTCTTTCTTAATCACTGCAGGCAATCTTTGGTAGTGATGATTGGGTGCATTGCTGAGCTTCTCCTTTTGTGATTCTTTGCAGCTCTGCATTAGAATAAATCACACCATTGCTGAACTTAGTGTCTGTGTCTTTGGTGCTGACCCTGCTCAGGGGCAGAACAGACACTGCAGCCCCAGAGAACCAAAGGTGCCTTGTGACACTGCGGGGCCTGGTGTGAGCAAGGGGACCAGAGTGACACTGAGGCCACATGGAACCAAGGGGACCAGAGTGACAGTGTGGGGACACATGGAACCAAGGGGACCAGAGTGACACTGTGGGGCCACATGGAACCACGGGGACCAGAGTCACACTGTGGGGCCACATGGAACCAAGGGGCCATTGAGGTGCTCAGTGAGGGTCTCATGGAACCAACTGGACCATAGTGACGCTTTGGGGTCTCATGGAACCAGGGTGAAATTGTGACATTGTAGGGTCCCAATGAACCAAGCAGCCATTGTGACTCTTCATGGCCTCATGGAACCATGGAGACCATTCTGACACTGCAGGGACTCGTATAACCAAAGGTCCATTGTTTTCCTCTCCCTGGCACTGCAGAGTCCAGACTCTCCTTGCCCCTGCCCCAGCCCCACAGAGCAGCAGAGTCAGGTCTGGCCCTGCAGGTGGATGCCTGGAGGAAGCTGTGATCCAGTGGGAGACCCAGTGGAGAGAGAGGGCCCTGCTTCCATGCTGGAGCAGCCTGTTCTTGGAGAGCTGCACCCCGTGGGCAGAGAGACCCACCCCACAGCAGTTTGGGAGGACACTGTGCCCGTGGGAGGGGCTCACGGTGCAGCAGGGGCAGAAGGGCTGCTGGTGGTGAGAGTGGACCCACGCTGGGGCAGTTCACAGAGAACTGTCTCCCCTGGGAGGGGCCCCACGGCCTCACAGGGGAAGGACTCGTCTCCCAGAGCAGCAGAAAATCTCTTGATTAAATGAGAAAACTCCTGTGCCCTGTCTCCCTGTGCTGTTAGTGGGAAGGAGAGAGGGACTGTGGAGGAAAGGTGTTTTAGGGGCTTATTTTATTTCTCATTATCCTCCTCTGATTCTGTTACTAATAAAATTCACTTTGCAACTTAAGTTGAGCCTTCCTTGCCTTTGAAATATTTCTCACTCATGAAGTGTTTGTCAATATTTTTTTCCCTTCTCTGCCCAGCGGTGGCAGCAGAGGGCGAGTGAACGACTCTTTTGGGTGCCTTTAATTGCGCCAGTGTCAAACCACGAGCTGTCTGCAAAAAGCTAACTCCTGGCTATTTGAGCAGGCAATCTTCTAGAGCATGTGCAGGAAGCAGGAGTAGTAAGTTCAAGCCCAAGGAAGTTTTCTGAGCCTTCATCAAAACGACCACCAAGAGGCTGACGACCACCTCGTGCAGAGACCCCCCATGTGCTACAGGGGCTTACATATTCATGTGATTAGAAAATATGCTACAGTATGAAGATTAGCAAAGTATAATGTGAACATAAAAAACATGTATAAAAGCTAGTACTGTGTGAAGAATGGATGAGTGAGTTTGTGGTGGAGCTATCCCCCTCACTGCGGGTGTTGAATGAAAAAATACCTGCTCTAAAGGCCTTATACTATATATATGGAGGACTGTTTCCTTGCCTAGTGTTCCAGGTTTTTGTCCACTTCATTGCCTCCAAAGCTGGATGCACCTGCAGGAATTCCCAGTTGCTAGTAGTGGTTCTCCAGTCCCTGGCTATGAAAGCTTCCCCCATCTGATGTGTGGATGTGGATGATGGCAAAGTCTGGGGGTAACTGGTACTGTCTCTTTCTTAATCATCATGGTCAATCTTTGATAGTGATGATTGGGTGCAATACTGAGCTTCTCTATTTGTGATTTTGCTGATTTGCATTACAATAAATTCCATTATTCCTTAGGTTGGTGTCAGTTTTTGGTGCTGCTCCTGCTCAGGGGCAGAACAGACACTGCAGCCCCAGAGAACCAAAGGTGCCTTGTGACACTGCGGGGTCTGGTGTGACCAAGGGGACCAGAGTGACACTGTGGGGCCACATGGAACAATTGAGATAGTCCTGACACTTTGGGGACTAATGTAACCAAGCTTCCATTGTTTTCCTCTCCCTGCTCAGCCCCACAGAGCAGCCCAGCCCTGTCTGGCCCTGCAGCAGGAACTGCTGGCACTGGAGCTCAGGGACAGCCACTCTGTGTCTGCAGTGCTCAGGAGATGCTCAGCTCAGGCAGCTCCTGCAGCCCCAGGGCCAGCCCCGCTGGCCAGCACAGCAGCAGAGAGTTCACCCTGGGGCTCCTCAGGCAGCTCCTGCTGCCCCAGGGACAGGGCAGCCTCTTGCCAGGGTTCCTCTGCACACCCACGGGCTCCTGCTCTGCTCCTGGCACATGCCAGCTGCCCCCAGAGCCTTTCCCAGGGGAACAGGTCTGTGCTGGCCTGAGCAGCCACTGCTGCAGCCCCTGCCCTGCTGCCCACAGCCCCGAGCTGGGGCTGCTGCTCTGCAGAATTCAGAGTTCTCAAGAATTAAGCAGAAATACTCAGGTTTCCTCTGGTTTAAATAGGTCTCATCGAGGGACACGATTGAGGAAGTGTCCCCAGGTTCCAGTCAGAGCAGAACACTGCAGGCAGTGATGACAGGTGGGGACAAACAAGGCAAAGGTGTCTCTGATGCTGAGCAAACCTGGATGTGTTTCAGGAATGCAAAGGGCCAAGGCCTGAGCCCCAGCCCCTGCCAAGGCAGATCCTGTCCCTCCCTCCTTTCTCAGGGCTCTTCCCAGGCCACTGGGATGTGGAGATGTGCAATGCCAAGGGCAGCACTGTGGGCCGGCCCCTGCCAGGCTGCTGAGCAGGGACAAGGAGGCAATGAGGCCCCAGGCCTGCAAGGGTCACTTGTCCCCTCTGATGCCTCAGGCCCAGGGCCAGCAGCCATGGCCCAAGTGCTGCAGGAGTTGGCTGTGTCAGGGCCTTTCAGCTGCTGCCCATCCTGTGCACTGTGCAGCCCAGGCTGTCCTACGGTGTCCATGCCCTGCGCCTCTGTCCCTGCAGGCTGTCCTCATCCCTCGGCTGCCCCACCTGGCTGGCCCCTTCCTTTGCTGACAGCTCTGCGTCCTGCCTGCCTCTGCCTGGGCACACAGAGCCTTGGGCTGCTCCAGACTCCTTCTGGGGGATGTGTTGCACCACAGCCCTGCCCTGGCAGGGAAATTCCTCTCTCCTCATGTCCCTGTTCAATCCAAGTTCTGGCTGAGGGCTAGAGGGAAGGAAAGGATGGCACCACAACTTTCCATGTCCAACCCAGCAGGGATGTGACAGCTCTTTTAACACAATCCCTCCTTGCCAAGGGCACAATGTTCTTTCTGTGCTGAGGCTTTGCTTTAGCAAAGGAAAACTCCTGTCTCAGGCTCACCTTTCCTTTCTTCACCTTTCCTGCTCAGGCAGACACCTCAGGTTCCTCAGCACAAGAGAATTGCACAGTTCACATGAGCAGGCATAGGAGGAAAAGATCTCCCCCTCGACAGATGCTCCCATTCCAATGTTTGAATTCAAGCATCTCCAGCCCCTCAGTTTCAGTTCTGGCCTTGCTAGTGAGGACCAAAAGCTCTACTTTTCACCCCAAGGTTCCATTGCCAGGTGTTCTATAACCCCAAGAGGAGACCCCTGAGGGGCACTGAAATGAGCCCCTCCCTGTGGTGCAGGAGGGTTCGGGGCAGAGGAGGGGCTGCAGGAGCTGGGACACGGCTGAGATGCAGCTGCCCCAGTGGTGCCTCCGGGCTGGCAGGGCCGTGGTCACTCAGGGTCAGTAGCTGGTCAGTTGTGTTGACTGGACACGGGTGTGGATACTTCCCTTGGAGCATCTCTAGGGATGGAATGTTGGGGCTGTCACTGCTGTGTCACACAGACGGGAACGCTGGGGCTGCCCTGCTCCTGCCCCACCCAACAGCTCTGCCAGCGCCTGGAGGGGACACAAAGGCTGAGCCAAAGGGTGAGAATTGCAGAGTGGGCTGAGCTGGGAGGGAGCCACGGGGATCATGGAGTCCAAGCCCTGGCTCTGTCCAGGACACCCCAACAATCCCAGCCTGTGCATCCCTGGGAGCGGTGTCCAAAGGCTCCTGCAGCTCTGGCAGCTTTGGGGCTCTGACCATTCCCTGGGGAGCCTGGTCAGTGCCTGAGCCCCTCTGGGGGAAGAAGCTTTTGCTGCTCTCCAGCCCAGCCCTGCCCTGGCCCAGCCCCAGCCATTCCCTTGGGAGCTGTCCCTGCTCCCTCAGGGCAGAGGTCGGAGCTTCCCCCGCGCTGCCCCTTGGGAGGAGCCGCAGCCCCTGGGGAGCTCTGAGCTCTGTCTGCTCTGGTGCAGCTGAACAAACCCAACACCCTCAGAGCTCCAGGGAAAGGTCCTGCCCCTGGCTCAGGGCTTGGCCAGTGCCACCAGGAGAAAATCAACTTCCAACTTTTGCCCCACAACAGGGAGGAGCAGCAATTCTTGGATCAGAGAGTGGGGTGGAATGGCGTGTCATTGGTTGGATGGCACGGCCTGGCACGTCCTGGCTCAGTGGCACTCCCAGAGCCCCTTGGAGATGAGTGTCAGCTCCCACGGGGACAGCGCTGGCAGCCGTGGCTTCACCAAATCCTGAGTGGTGCCAGTGGCCACGGTGCTGATGGAGGTGGAGGCCGTGCTGGGCACGGGGCCCCGTCAGCCCCAGATCTGTGGGGCAGGGGCTGCACCCCAACCCCAGGGTCCCCTGGCATGGGGTGACCCCTGTCCTCACCGGAGGGCCCTGCTGGAGGCACAGGCTGGAAACAGCCCTGGCACCCCTGTGGTCATCTCTGAGATGTCAAGGGCCAGGCAGAGCATGGGCTGTGGAGGGAGGGGGCTGCAGAGGGGGGCAGGGCCCTTAGGGTCTCCAAAACCCCCTTGAGCCCTCTCAACTTCAATCCCACTACCTCGGGGGTGCTGAGCGGAGCAGGACCCAGAGAAACCCCAACAGCCTCCCACCTGACTGCCAGGGGCTGGTACCTGGTTGGGAGCAGTGATGGTGCCAGTGAGGAGGGGATCCTCTGATTGGCCATGGGCTCTGGATTCCAGCTCTGGGTTTGTGGTCCTGGCTGTGGATTTGAGGTATCAGCCATGGACTTGAGATCCTGGCTGTGGGCTCAGTGTTCCTTGGCCATCCTCACTGAGCGTCCCAACCCTGCTCTCAGTCCCCAGGCATTCTCTCTGTGTGCCACCTGCTCTTCATCCTGGCCATGAGGATCTGAGCTGCTTCTTTCAGCCCAACCACCTCTGCACACTCGACAAGTCCTGCAGCCACCTGGTGATGTCCAGGATCAGGTACAGCCCCAGCCTGGCTCTGATGGCTGGTTGGGGTTGTGCTTTCTTGGAGATGCAGCACTGAGACCCCTCTGCTGTCCCCATCAGGTTCTTCTTCCCCAGCGGGTGCAGACTGGGACAGTCCCACCATTTCCAGCTGCTGAATGACTGGGCCAGACATATCCTGGACTACCCTGTCATTGATTACCCTTTTTCCCAGGTGAACCCTGCCAGGCTGCCTCCTCCTTCTCCCCTTCCACCTCTTCCTCCTCCTTCTCCACCTGCTCCTCCTCATCCAGAGCCCACCATTGCCTGTGGGACGTGGATCCTCTTACCTGACTCACCTGCAGCTGATCATGGCCATCCCACAGTGGGCACGGGGTACCCCAGATTGCCGAGATGGGCACTGTGTGCCACCCCTGGAACAGCCTGACAGCCCTCAGGACAGCTTGGAACCTGTCAGGGCAGCCTGGTACCCACAGGGACAGCCCAGGATAACTGGGGACAGCCTGGCAGCCACTGGACAGCCTGGCACCCAAGGGGACACTGTGATACCCACAGGGACAGCCCTGCATTGCTGAGATGGCCTGGCAGCCACTGCACAGCCTGACATCCCTGGGGACACCCCACCACACACCTCTGCCTCCTGTCCCAGGCAGCTCCAAGGTGCTGCTGGTGGCTGTGGCACAGGTCTCACCTTGTGGGGACATGAAAGGCAGTGGTGTCACCCCAGGAGTGTCCCCACAGAAGCTGCAGCACTTGTGGGACATCCCCCACATCGCCGACATCAGCACCGAGCAGGCGGCGAGCCGGAGGCGGCCCCGTGGAGAACCAGCTCAGCACCCTCCCTGTGCTGGGGTGACTTGATGGTGCTTGTATCCCCAATTGTCTGTTCTGTTGGTGCTGTGTATTGAGTTCTGTACCTTTCAGACTGGTTCTGAGAGCCAAGGGGGAGAAAGAAGCAGCGCTGAGTTTGTTTGGAGAAACAGCACTCCCTCCTGCACATTCCAGCTCCTGGGCAGTGTTCGTCTGAAGCACGGACAGACTGTGGGACAGAGATTGCCTTTGCTTTCAGTTAGTTTGAGCTAGCTGAGGGAGAGAAGGTCCCTGGACTGTTTTTTCCTTTTTTTCTTGGGACTGTTTAAACTGTCCTGGCCTGAAAACCCCCGAGAGACACTGGGATCTCACACCTGTGTTCCACCAGGGCCTGGACCTGGGCATTTTCCAGCGCCGGTGGAACTGATAAGGGACTGAGTGAGACGAGATACACCCACATCAAGGACTCTCTCAGTGTTACCATCTCTCTTCAGAGCAGCCAGAGGTTTTATTGTTTCATATTATTCATTCTTTATACTTGTGGGCACTTTGTTTTTTAAAGAAATAGTTTTTTCCACTTTTCTCTAAGAAGACTTTTTTGTCCTGGACCAATCGGAGGAGGGGTCATTTTGGTTTGCTTCTCCAGAGGAACCCCATTCAGAGGTCCCAAATTTGCCCTAAACCAGGAAAAATAATTTCTTTTTGGTGCTCAGCAAGTGGCTTGAGAAAGTGGAAAAAACTTGTACTGACTGCATTTTGTTTGTACTTTGTGTGGGGATACAGCAGGCAGTAGCCACATTGCTGCTTGAATTTATAATGTCTCTTGGGGTGGAGTGCTTCCGGTGTTTCTGTTCCCTAGGCTTTTTTGTGGTTTTAATACCTCTCTGGTCCCTAGGTTATTTTCTTATCTGGAAATAGCTCCAGTGTTTTCTCTAACACGGAGCTTTTACAGTAGGGGAGCACAAATTAGGATAGCTGTCCTCCTGGGCTTAGTGATCATGATTCATAGAAAGTTTATAAAGGTACTGGAGTTTGTGCCAGTTATATTTGGTTTATGGTTTCTTCATCCTACCCTGCGTCCTAGTTCCAGCACCATGTTTTGGGGATTTATTAGTAATTGTACCCAGTTTGTTAGAGGAGGAGTAGGGGATGAACCTTTGCAGCCTTTCCTTCTTCTCTTTTGAATCTGTTACATGGAAAATGTTCAGCGCCCCCTGAATGTTAAAGACACCACCTTCCTGGTATTTCATCTGGTGAGCTTCCTCTACACGGTTTGTAGCTTCTCTAGGGTGAGGTCTGAGCTTTCCAGAGGGGCTGATGAGACCCCTGACCCAGAAATAGACCCAGAAGTAGACCCAGGCATGGAAAATCCTAAGTGGTGTGGAGAAAGGGACAGAATGGGCCGAACCTTGAAGGAATTTTCTGATCCCCCAGCTTGGGAATTTTCAAGTGAACAAGTTCAGTACCCAGATGAGGTGGGGAAATATCTGGAGGAGTACTGCCATGATGACTAAGGAGAAAAAACTCATTGCAATAAGCTGGGCCCTGGCATATGCTTGTGGCACACTGCTAGATACTGTAGGGCAGCAAATAGAGGCGGGGGGCAGGGATACAAATCAACGCCTACCGCAGCCAAAACCCCAGTTATGAAGCCAGCAGCTAAACCAGAACTTGAGCCTGAGTTGGCAGCTAAACCAGACAGTAAGCCTAAGCCCGTGGTAATTGCTCCAGCAAAGAAGCACACACACAAAACCCATTGACCAGCAGACCACGACGATCCAGGAGAAGGACCTTCACCAAAATCAGAAGCCAATGCAACTGGCACAGGATCAGAAGCCAATATTGATTCCTTCTCCCTGAAGGACCTTCGGGGCCTAAGAAAGGATTACAGGCAACAACCTGAGGAATCTAGAATTAGTTGGTTAGCCTGTCTTTGGGATGCTGCAGGCGAGGCTACAATTCTGGACAGCACTGAAATGAGACATTTGGGATCCCTGTCACTTGATCCAGTTATCAACCAGGGAATGATGAGGGGGCTCATCCTCACAGTCTCTGGGTATTGGTCCTAGGAAGTGGGGCATAAAGATATCGGTGTGCAGATGATGTCTAGATGCAGCAAACCCAGTGGAAGACCATAGAACAAGGGATTCAACTCTTGAGGGAAATGGCAGTGGCAGTGATTGTCTTCTCAGATGACATCAACACTAGAACTCATGTACATGGTGCCATGTGATGTGGCGAAAACTTGTACGACTTGGGCCACGAGAACCCACTTCTGCTTTAGCAGTAATGAAGCAGGATGACACTGAGGAGACCGTGCAGAATATGGTGAAGGAGCTCTGAGCATATGCAGATGTCATGCATGGCCCAACACATGCCAGAATCGCAGCTGTGGAAACGCGTCTACAGAAACCAGGAGATAAGATGGAGGAGAACCACAAGAAACTCAGGGAGGAGATTAAAGAGGACCTTCTCCAAATCTCAGCAGTACAGAGCAGAAGTTTTTAGAGTCAACTCTGTTTCCATGCAAAAATTTATGGCTTGCAAGGCGAACCAGTGAATATGTACAATAAACACTGCACTGTCTAACGGCAAGCGTGGCTCCCCTCCTACCAGAGCCACCGCTGCCGCTGGCTGATGACAACACAAGAAACTGAGCACCCAACTTGCCACCAGCTACCGGGGACCGTCACCCAGGAGCACGATCGAGAAGGCCTTTGCTAGCACCCATGCCGCCATCACGCAACCACGCGGATTCTACCACTGGTGGAAAAGAACCTGTGCAGGGGAATGACGCCATGCCTGCACCAAATCACACCGTCCTGCCCTCAGCGCCTACGCCGCTGCCTGCTTGCTCACAGCATTTTGTGGACTGCTTCATCATGCTCTCTGCGCGTGCTTCAAACCCCCAACCCTACACAGGACTTGGACAATACCAACACTTCAACAAGAGGGGGGAACAGGGCGGGCACGCACCAAAAAGAAGCAACTACACAGGACATTAATGAGAGACACCACAGGATTGTAATGCACCAAAGCAGAGACATAAATGATATTGCTTCACAGAACACATCGGATTCATCAACTGTAATAAATATTGTATATTAATGCGTGTTTTTTGGTGTCTATAAAATGTGAATATATTTTGTGAAACAAAATACACAAGGTGGTCAGGCACGAAACCGACTAGTTTCAGGATGGGCAACAGCCAGAGGCTGCTATTCTGGGAAAGACAATACCCTGCTGGGAATCGGGAAGCCCACCATTGACACCAGAATAAAGAATAAATCAAGACTGGAATCAGTCCTCTGGGGGCGCTGGAACTGTGAAGTACCTGGCCATTGCAGGAGATATGATTAGGAGAACACCTCTCATTCAGAACTTCACCTCCCATTCATACACCGGAGGAACGAACTTAACATTCATCTTTCTGCGGGAAAACCCATTCAGCACACCGGACGGCAGAGATGAATATGAAGAAACCAACCCAAAGACAAAAGAATTGTGGGGAAATCCTCTGCTGCCGGCCAAATAAACTGTATAAAACAGGGACCCCAAAAAGGGCCAATTCGTGAATGAGGGGAATTACAGTGCGACAGAGGCCGTAACTGAGGTTCACCCAGTGTCAATCCCAGGCATCAGCACTGTGCTTCCGATTGCTGGTTTGCCCAAATTTTTGTCCTGTAATTCTTTAATTAATACAATTTTATTTTATTAATTGGAATTGGCTTGGTATTTATAACATCAACTTCAGACCCACCAGACTTAAATCAGCAAAAAGACTTATCTTCCTCAGATTCGGAACACCCCTCACCTCTGCCTGAATCAAGGCATCCTTCAAGAAGAATTCAGCGTGAGTCCCTGACAGATTGGGCTGTGCTCAGACATCAAGCACTTAGGGAAGGAGATCTTAAGATGGCTGAGAAACCACTTTTTGTTATGCCAGTTAGATATGGCAGAGGAGGGGTCAATCCAAGGTGGGAACCAGTGAACCATGAAGATATTAAAGATTTGAGGAAAGCTATTAAAGACAGTGGACTGGGTTTGCCTTATTTCAAGCAATTATTAAAAGGAGTATTTCAAAATGTGAACTAAACACCACATGACTGTCGTTCCATTGCCAATTTAATACTGACCGAGTCATAATACATGTTATGGGAATCAAAATGGAGAAGATTTTTGATTCAGCTACATGAGAGTTATGCGGGTGGTCCTCACACTGCAGTAATGTTGGCAGATATGGCCAGAGATCACCACATGACAGGCCAGAGGATCAACTAGATCTAGACAGAGCTGTGTTAAGGGACATTAAAAATGCTGCTCGCAAAGCTTTGCTACTCACCCAACCAGTTGGGATCCCTGAGGGAACTTATACAGGAGTAAAGCAAGGAGCAGCTGAACCCTATGCAGCATTTATTGTTTGCTTGATGCAAGCTTTGGAGAGACAATGTGAGGACAATGTGGCCCATCCAATCCTCCTTCGTAATCTTGCTTATGCAAATGCGAATGGGGAATGCAAAAAGGTCATCCAAAATCAAGCTGAACCTACTGTGCCTCAAATATTAGAGGCTTGTACAAAATTGAAACCCCCGAACATATAGCTACGATCCAAGCAGAAGCTCTGGGAGAAACACTTGAAAAAGCTCTCACATTTCAAGCACAAACAAGGTAGGATAAACTTGCTAAAGCCCTTGAAGGCCTCAGCTCAGCACTCCAGCAAAACAAAACATCACAGGACAACAAGAATGACAAGAGACCGTGCTTTCGATGCAGGAAACCTGGACATATATCAAAATACTGTCCCGAGGTTTTCACCAAAAAACACCTTATGGTTGCCCAAGATGTAGGAAAGGGAGGCACACCCCATGAGCTGAGCTGTGGTTCTTCCTGCGCGATTGCGGAGAAAATATGAGGAGATGGGACAGAAAATCTACTGCTGCTCTGACACAACAGGTGCATGAACTGAAGGAAGACAAGACTCTGAGAGGAAGTTCCACCAAAAGGGAAGCAGCTCCAGTTGCCTGTAGCCGAACTGCCAGGTATGATGATGAAGACTTGTCTGATCCCCTTGAAGCAACTTCCAAGACATATGCCCAAGGAAAGAACCAGGCTTAGAGGGGCCCTGCCTCTAGCCAGGTTAGAGGCTAGGGAAAATCGTGTTTTTTGGACTATGTGGATTCGTTGGCCTGGCACATCTGAACCACAAGAATATGAGGCCTTGGTTGACACTAGTGCACAGTGCACATTAATCCCATCAAGACATGGTGGGGCAGAATCTGTCTCTATTGCTGTCACAACAGAGGGATCACAGGATTTTACTTTGGTGGAAGCTGATGTGAGCCTGACTGGAAATGAGTGAAAGAAACACCCTATTGTGACTGGCCCAGAGGCCCCATGCATTTTTGTTGGAGTCGAGGGCATCCCTCTGGTCGCCCTGGAGGGTCAAGGACCCGGTCAAAGGGGTCTGCGACCCGGGCAGGGGGCTTTGGAACGTGTACAGGGGGGTCTGGGATCTGTACAGGGGGGTTGTAAGCCTTGGCACAGAGCCCAGGGAGATGCAGGCTTTGACTTATGTCCATGGGAGAAACTACCTACACTGCAGGAGGAGTTACAAGTCACCAAAGTGTGAAATAGATAGTAACCAGTTTATCACTGGGGGTGCATGTGTTTTGGGTGTATGGATTCGAGAGGACAAGACAGAGGGTTCGGGCCATGCTTCTGTCCTTCTTCTTCTTCTTCTGGTCCGACATTTCTGCTGTGAAGGTGGCACGTTTGGATAGGGTCAAAGCAGATATGACCTGTCTAGCACAGGTGTTGGGTATTGGTGATTAATTGTAAATAATAGAAACATAATATGTAGTATAAGAGGCCAAGACCCTCCCGGAGGAGGGGAGAGCGTCGTTGCCCCTGCTGCTGCACGGAGCTCCACAGGGGATGAGAAGAGCTTGTGAGATAAGAAATAATAAACAGAGAGTGAGACCTTGAACACAAGAAACCTGAAGACTCCGTGTGTTTCTTTGCACCCAGCTCGCGACTCATCAAAGGGCAGAGACGATTTATCACCCTAATCTCAGGGGGTTAAACCTGAGAGTTTGTTTACCTTTGTTCTGGCTTGCTAAGGTTTTTTTTCTATCATGTAATCATCAAGAGTTTGTATCATCATCTTTATATGCCAATCCTCATACCCCCTCCCTGATCCCTTCTCCATCACTTGATGTACTCTTCCCTTATTCTAGAAGGCTCTAAGAAGGGCGTTGAGTGATAGGCTGGAAAGCAAGAGTCCCTTCCCTAATCTACCCTCAGTGGTTATCCTCATCATCTGTTATGTACCCCGTTCCCTCCCCAGCCTTCCCCCATTGGCTGATGAGTGGTTTTCCCCCTTGTACCCTCCTCCCTGTAAAAGGGGCTGTTGGCTCCAAGCCTGGAGTCAGAGCCTCTCTGCACAGCCTTTGCATAGTCTGTACCCTCTGTGTCTAGGGGCTCTCTGGAGTCACCAATAAAGACCTGGATTGATACCAGTGTGCAGAGTCCTCTTTCAGCCTTTGCTTTTTCCTGACCACAGCCCTCCCATGCACAGGGTAACGCCCGTAGCTGCCCCTCGGCACCCCAGGGCACTGAGGAGTGTCCCCAGCTGACTGCTGTGCCTGCTAGCCGGGCTCCCCGATCAGGGTGATCAGAAGGCACAGTCTCAGTCAAACCGGCAACCTTGACATCCACTGTCCTAGAAGACGAGGAGATTACCAGGCAGGCCACACTCCAAAATCGTGCAGCCATAGACTTCCTCCTGTTGCTGCATGGACATGAGTGCCAGGAATCTGAAGGACCCCATTGCCTGAATTTAACATCAAAAGCATCAAATGTCCACACTATCCTCAAAGAACTAAAAGGCTTAGTTGGACGAGTAAAGCAAGAATTTGAAGACTGGTTAAGCGGGATGTTCAAAGGCTGGGGACTCTCGGGGTAGTCGACTTCAATAGCTAAAACAATTCTGTTTTTTTTTATTGTTTCACTCTTAATTGTGTTAGTGTTGGGAGTTCCACGTTGCCTTATTTTAAAAATCCTCAACAGTTTAATCCCTACTACCTCAGAAGTCAATCATGCAGAGTTTGCAGACCAAGAGCAGCCTGACTTGCCCGCAGATCACAAGTGGTGGACAGATTCATATTCTGCATCAAAATAGGCCCAACACTTTTCTTTTAGCTTTGTTTTAACAAAAGGGTGAGGTGTTGAAGTGCACTAAATAGTTAGTTTATTTTTGTTATTATATTGCACTGGGTGGTTTGTCATATTTGCACACAAAAATAGTTTCATTATATTTTGCACATGGTATATTCTGTACTCCCTCTGGGTTTTGGTATCCTCTATTTGATTCCTCCTTATGCCCCCTCCCCCTCCCTGGGTAGTTTCCCATTGGTTGTGGTTCCTCTCCCTCTCCCCACCCTTTTTCCTCGGGCTTAAAACCCCCTGCCATATGGATTTCTGTCTCTTTTCCTTTCTCTTGGAGTTTGGGTTCTACAATAAAGCTGTGGGACTATGGTCCTGAGGAAGAAAAAGAGCTCCTTTGTCTTTTACCTTCGGTCCATTATCGGGTGTTGGAGTCCAGGATATCCCTCTGGCAGCCCTGGAGAATTTGGAAACTGGACAGGGGGGTCTGGGATCTGTACAAGGGCTGTCAGCCAGCCTCACACAGAGCCCAGGAGGACACTGCCTCTGATTCCTGTCCATGGGAGTGGATAGTCACATTGTATGAAGAATCACAAGCCGAAAGAATTTAAAATAAGTAGTAGCTAGTTTATTATAGAATGTAAATATAGAAGCTAGGATTTTTAGTATATGGGGCTGAGGAGACAAGATGGAGGAATTGGGGAGTGGCCCCCGTGCTCCTTGTTCTTGCTCTCGTCCCCCATTTTGTGCTGAGTTGGGTTTTAGAGACTGGTTTAGAGTAGAAATGACATGTTAGCATAGGTAGTAGACATTGGTAAAATCTTATAAATAAAAAGTACTTTTTGGACGGTGGTTGGGTCAAGGGTACAGTACATAAGGTGTGGGGCTCTCTGATCCGCCCCAGTCCTGCCGCGTGTCCTGCTTTGCCAGGGACACCTTGCAAAGCTGGGAAAGAACTGATAGATAATTAAGAATAAACAACCTTGATAACACGGACTGGTGGACTCAGTTTGTCGTCTCTGGATCCGGTGTGAAACACTTAGGGTGAAGAGAAGACAGAAAACCTTATTAACTCAGGGAACAGCAACCCCGAGGAGAATCTCAGGGAACAGCAACCCTGAGAGAGTGGCGCCCAAAAACATCTCAGCAGCCACAGACCCTCAGAACAAGACAAAACTTCATCACTAGAAGATAAGAACAGACTCAGCAGGTTGCTGACGTTGGAACTTCAGCCAGACTGACGTGAACCCAGGGGCCCCGGGCTGCGTCATCCCACAGCTGCGGGACAGCAAGGGACAACACCGGTTCCAGTTCCAGAGGGAGGAAAGACTGAATCTAGGTGAGACTGGTCAAAAACCCAGATCATGGGAGGGAATGTATCCCAAGAGCAGTTACATATTTTATCATCTCTGCAGAGCATCATTGGCGCACAGCCTGCGGCTCTATCTAATAAGGAGCTACGAGCTCTCTTGAAATGGATTCGCCTTGAAATTCCACAATGTAAAACGGAACTACTGTTCCAAACGGAATTTTGGAAAGAGGTGAACAAAAATTATATCAAAGAGGCACAAAGAGAGATAAGATAGCTCTCAAATTATTGGCACCAGCACGAGCACTGCTGGAAATAATAACACAACATACCAGGGAGAAATCAAACCTCCTACAGCAGCAGAGAGGCAAAGAGGAACCAGATTCTCAGGCCTCTGAGCAGCAGCCACCCCAAACCTCGACCATAACCCCAGAAGGTGGAGGGAATGCTGAAGATCAGTCTCTAGCACTTCCCCTAACTCCACCACAATCTATAAGTCTGCCCCAAACTTCATCACCACTTCCAGGTAAATTACAACTCCTCATTCATCCTGCTTGGCAGAAGCACCTTGATATGATATTTTATGAACTTGGTTCCTCTGCACACGAGTATAAACCTAGAGAGAGACATGTAAGTGCTCCAGAGCCCAAACTCCATCGCCCATTCAACGCCCCACCCCGCCCCCCGGCAAGGAAAGCGAGGCGGCCTGCCCGCGGTCCTTCCGCGCTGCCCTCCCCATCCCCCACTGCAAAACAAGGGAGGGAGGGGGAAGGGCGGGGGAAGGAACACCAGCCGCACTGCCAGGGCCAGGGGGGAGCACACAATGCGGGCAGGAGCAGTCCGCAGACTCCCGATACGGGGAGGGAAACATCAGCGGGGAGGAGGAGGGGTTCGAAACAGAGGAGGAAGAAATCGAATGGGGAGAAGGCGAACTTTCACAGTCGCCTTTTGTTGCCATGAGTTTTTCCTAGCTAGTGAGCGTTTCATATTAAGCAGAAGGTTTGTACCTTCTCACGCTCTTTTCATCTAAACACCAGCTATGTTCTATAAACATAGCCATTGTTTTCACATTCCATGCTGGGACAAACAAGACTGTGTGACAGTCTCCTTGACCAATGTGGTAGAGTGGTGGGGATACCACTCTCCAATCCATGGTCACCCTGCTACAGGTATATATTAGGTATAATAAACAAAGGGCGAGTCTTCTGCCCTGCATCCTCTGTCTACCCAGACCTGTCTTCCCCGAGTCTCATTTCCTGCTAGGCCTCGCGGTGATAGCCTTTGAAACCATCACAGCAAGAAAATGAGGATGAATCACTTCTGTGCGGTTTTCGTGAAATAAAACTTACTCCAAAAAACGCAGGGCAGACTCAGCAGTTGCCCGTGCCTGCACAGCTCAAGCTGGAGGCAAAAGCGGACACGGGCACTGCCGTTGTGCTGGGGGAGGTCGTCAAGGGGCATGAATGGGAGGGGTCGCCTCCGCACGCTGCGAAACCAGGAGAGGCTGAATTGGATCGCGTCACGCAAACGTCCGCGGAGCCCGCTGCTCTCGCCATGCAGCCGGGAGCGGGAGCCATTGTCACCATGATCCAGGAAGCGGAAGCGGGGCCGCACCGTGTCAGTGCGTGTGGGGGGATGGGAACAGTGTCAGGCCACGTCACCGCGCGCGAACAAAGGGAGGCGGGGTCGCAGAACGTCATTGTGCAAAGGGAGGCAGGAATGAGGCCAGAGCAGGGAGGGGATTGCCCCCTGGGTGCCGTTCTTTCGCAGCAGGCGCAAGCAGCACCATGCCCATCTCCTGCCACCAAACATCACACAAAATCAACATCCCACCTTGGCGCACAACCAAAATTAAAAGCAAGTATGCAGCAACACGGTCACGCTGCAGCGATCCAATCAAAACACTACACAGACTCACTGCAGCCAGCCGGTGCAGCGACAGTGCCACCTGGTGGTGAAATTCTAAAACTGCACCCAGCCTGTGGAGCAACAGTGCCACCTACTGGTGGAACCCCAAAATTACACCATTTTTTCCCGATTTCATACAAAAGAAAGATTTCTGTAAGAAAAACGACTCCTAAGCAAAAACAACAACCTCCAAAGCAACAAGAAGAATTTTTACCACCTTTTAAAGAAGATACAGATTTTTATATCCCACAACCTGAAGAAGAAGAAGAAGAGGAGGAAGAAGAAAAAGAAATAGAAGAAGAAGAAGACATGGAAGAAGAAGAAATAGATAGTGACGATGATGATGACATCATCAGAATCACAGCTTCACAAGGAATTCCACTTGCTTCTCAAGCAAATCTACTTTCAAAAGATTTTATAAAGTAATTCTTCCTTCAACTCAGAGATTGTGCTCAGGAGTTCTCTCAAGATTCTCCTGCAGAATTTTTTCAACCTTTTCCTCTGGCAAAAGGCAGCTACACAGCAAAGCCAAAGCAATCTAGTCGACAAAGAAGAGCCTTTCCCAAGTGTGCTGCACAAGGACAGCAGTTCTTCTATCCTCAGCAAGAAGAGGGGGAGGAAGATGTCATATCGTGGCAAGAAGCACAGCAACTGACTCCATATCATCAGTACATTTATATAGATCCACAACAATCTGAAGCAACGGACTGGAATGAAATTAAAAAGAAAGCATTAAAGGAAAAACACTTTGATATGACAGACACAGGAAGTATAGCAATTCCAGTGACTTTTGATGCACAGCGTCAAAACCCAAGATGGGAACGACTAAATCATGATGTAGTAAGAGACTTAATGAGAGCAATGCGTGAGAATGGTATTGGATCACCCTACTTCAAGCAGCTCTTGAAAGGTACATTCAACAGATACGACTTAACACCATATAATCTTAGATCCATTGCTTCAATGACTCTTACAGACTCACAAATCCTGATATGGGATGCAAAATCGAGAAGAGCCCTTGGAGATCTCAGAAACAAGTATCAAGGAGGGCCAAACACAGCTCTCACCGTGGCAGAAATGGCAGGAGACCCACCAAATGACAACCCACAGCAGCAAGCCAGAAACTTACCACAAGGGGTGTTGACAGATATCAAAGATGCAGCACGTAAGGCAATCGTGCAAATCCCACCAGCGGGAGTTCCCGAGAGCATTTACACTGACATCAAACAAGGTCCTTCGGAACCCTTCACTTCATTCGTCGATCGCCTCACGCAGGCAGTGGACAGACAAGTAAATGATGAAGGGGCAAAACCGTACCTACTTCGAAGTCTCACTTTTGCAAATGCCAATGAAGAATGCAAGCGCATCATCAGCGCCATGCCAGGTCAACCCTCTCTGACAGATATGGTGGAAGCATGCAGCAAAGTGGGCACATCTCAACATGTCGCATCAATTCAAGCAAGCCTTTTGGGAGAGCAGATTGACAAAATTCTCAAAGCTCAGAATGAGAACTTCAAGAAGTTCTTGCAGCGCTTCATCAATCCAATTCTTCAGAAACAACGGCGACAAAATTTTCCAAAGCAACATGCTATAATTGCGGCAAACAAGGACATCTCAAGATACATTGTCCAGAGCTCGCAAAAGCCACGAAACAGATAGGCCTTTGTCCGAGATGTCAAAGGGGAAGACATCTTGCTAAGAAGTGTCGCTCCAAGACAGATATAGACAGAACACCTTTACCAGTTCCGGGAAACTTGAAGAAGAGCGCGAGCCGCCAGTGCGCAACAACACAAGTGATAGTGATGACTCCAAACCAGGTTCTGCAAAACACACAATTCTTGGGGAATGTCAATCAGATGCCCTCAAGTCGGGCAATCTGCAGGATCCCCAGTGATCCAGAATTGCTGCCGCCAGCGGCACAATGCGACTTGGCAGCTTCCAAACTAACATGTTTTTTCGATGGGAATCATGCAGTGATCTCCACGGGAGTCACTGGAACATCTTTCAAGAGACAAGAATTTTTAATCATAGGTAAAGATAGGAGCAGCATTCTAGGACTCATCATATACCCTTCCATTGTCTCAGCAAATCGTAATGAAGAATTGACAGTTTTAGCCACACCTCTTCGAACACCACTGGTCATTCTGGAAAATACCTCAATAGCCAAAGCCATTGCTCTGCCATTCCATGATGCAAAACAGGTCATGCCAGTATTCGGCCAACAAGACTTTCCATCTGTGGAGCATGTGGAAATTCATGCTTCATGGGTGAAGCCCATAGGTTGGGATCGACCCATCATCACCTGTGAGTTGTCCTATGGTGGGAAGATGGTCACAGTCAGTGGAATGCTTGACACAGGGGCCAATGTTTCAGTTATATCGTACATCTTTTGGCTCAGAGAATGGAATTTGATTGCACCTCTGAGTTCTCACTCAGGCATAGGGGGAAGCTCCCTGTGTCTGCAGAGTGAGAACGCAATTGTTCTTTCAGGACCTGGTGGAAGGACTGCAATTATCCGCCCATTCATTGTGCAAAAACCCATCACGGTATGGGGGAGAGATGTTTTGGAACAATGGGGCGTGAAGTTAGAAATGGATTTTCAGTAGGGGTCACTGTGGCACTCGCCACTTTGAAACTGATTTGGAAAACAGACAACCCTGTCTGGTGGATCAGTAGCCCCTTGAACGGAAAACACTGAGTGCACTCAAAAATTTAGTTCAAGAACAGCTGCAAAAAGGACACCTCAAGCCAACAACACAGCCCCTGGAACTCTCCACTGTTCGTGATTCGCAAGAAAACCTCAGGCTCATGGAGACTGTTTCATGACCTCCAAAAAATCAACGAGGTCATTGAAGAAATGGGTCCATTGCAACTTGGACTCCCAACTCTCTCAATGATCCCAAGAGATTGGCCACTTGTGATCATTGATCTCAAGGACTGTTTTTTTAATATCCCACTTCATCCAGATGATGCTCCTCGATTCGCATTTTCCATCCCAAGCATCAACAGGGAGGAGCTCCTGCAAAGATATCATTGGATGGTCCTTCTGCAAGGCCTCAAGAACTCACCAACGATATGCCAATGGTTTGTGGCGCGAGCCTTGTCCCCAGTGCGAGAGAAACATCCAGAAGCAAGGATTGTTCATTACATGGATGATCTGCTCATCGCAGCACAAACACAACAAGAACTGCAAAAAGTTCGTGACAGAGTGATTGCAGAAGTGCAAGGCGCAGGATTGGAAATCTCCACCTCAAAAATTCAGGAGATTGCGCCATGGAAATATTTAGGATGGAAGATCACGGAGCAAACAATCAGGCAGCAGAAGATACAGATCAGAACAGAAATCCACAATCTACAAGATGTGCAACAACTTTTAGGAGAAATCAGCTGGATGAGGCCACTCTTGGGAATCACGAATGATGAACTTGCACCACTGTTCAATCTTTTGAGAGGGGACTGCAGCATCAAATCTCCCAGAGCTCTCACACCTGAAGCTCAAGAGGCCCTAGAGAAAATTGAGAAGATTCTCGAACCAAGACAAGCACATCGCTTTGTAACATCACTACCATTCTTTCTTGCAATATTAGAAGAAATACAGTTGTACGGGCTGATTTTTCAGAGGGACACGTCACAAAAACACCCGTTGTTGGTCATCGAATGGACTTTCTTACCCCACAGATCCTCCAAAACAATCCTCAAGAATTTAGAAAAGATAGCTCAAATTATAATGAAAGCTAGGCGAGACTGTTGTCCATGGCAGGCAAAGAATTTGCAAAAATTTACCTGCCTCTGAAAAAAGAGCATCTCGATTGGGCATTGCAGAAATCAGAAGATTTACAAATTGCATTGTTAGACTACCCAGGTATCTGTACAATTCACTTTCCAAGCCACAGATTGCTGAAAGCAAAAATAAGTCTAAGGGAAAACCCAAAAATAAGTGAGGTGCCGTTGGACACCATAATGGTGTTTATTGACGGCTCAGGAAAAACTCACAAATCAGTAATCACGTGGCAGAATGAAACCACAGGAAAGTGGGAATCAAATATATAAACAGTGCAGGGCTCGCCCCAAATTGTAGAATTGGCAGCAGTAGTGAGGACTTTTGAATTGTTCCAACAACCCTTCAATATGATCACAGATTCAGCATATGTTGCAAATGTGGTCAGGAGAATTGAGGGGTCACTTTTGAGAGAAGTCGACTGTGGCAGTGAGCAAATTAAGTTTATTAAGTTTATTGTAATAGTTAGTTTTATATACCCTGTTCAGCCTCATGGGCATTCCTTTGTCTCCCTCAGTTGTGTTAATGCATGCACCCGCTGCTGTTATGTAACAGTCCGTTATTTGTCCATCATTTTTCCCGCTGTTGTGAAACTCATCCCAGTTATCCCTAGTTGGTCCAATTTGATTTTCCCACCTGTGTAACCGCCCCGAAGACACTTTCCATTGGTTGCTGTAACTTCACCACTCCCTTTCTCCTATCCGGATAAAATCCCGGGTCGCCGAGTTCTCCCGCCAGAATTGGGAGTCAGTGACCAGGTGCAATAAATCCTGTCACTACCTCAACGGTCTCCTCCCTCCCTGTCTCTGTCTGCGTCACTTTATCCATCGCTGCTGAGAAGATTCTCTTGGAAACCAAGAACCCCCTACAAGAATCAGCCCAGCCTGCGTTGCTCGCTGGCTGATCTTCCGTCACTGTACACGGTGTCTGGGCTAGTCCGAGGTGCAGAGACGCAGAGGTCTCAAGTGGCACCGTGACAGTTGACAATGAGATTTATACACATTCTTTGCATGAGGTCACTGTTGCAGGAAAGGAAACATGAATATTTTGTTTTACATATCAGGGCACACTCCTCCCTTCCAGGATTTTTAGGAGAAGGGAATGCACACGCAGACAAACTGACAATGCCAATTTCAAAGACTCTGCCAAATATCTTTGAACAGGCAAGTCTGAGTCATGCATTTTTTCATCAGAATGCACAAGCACTGATGGAAAACTTTCGCATCTCTAAAAATGAGGCTAAGGAAATCAAAAGTGCATGTCCGGATTGTCAGCTTGTGCAACCCCCCACATCCATGGGAGCAGTCAATCCAAGAGGATTGCAGAGTCTGCAGTTGTGGCAGACTGATGTAACAAAATACCCATCTTTTGGAAAACTTAAAAATACTCATGTTTCAATCGACACATTTTCAGGCAAAATTTTTGCATCTCTGCACGCAGGTGAAACAGCACAACACACATGCAGACATTTTTTACAAGCATTCGCATCACTAGGTGTACCGCAGGAAATTAAAACAGACAACGGTCCAACATATACAGGAAAGGTGCTTGACAAATTTTTGAAAAGATGGGGTGTCCGTCACACCTTTGGCATTCCACATTCTCCAACAGGTCAGGCAATCATTGAAAGAACACATCATACATTGAAGTCCCTTTTGGACAAACAAAAAAGGGGGGAGGCAGACGCAAGACCTCACATGCGCCTGAACAAAGCTTTATATGTGTTGAATTTCCTGAACGGCTCTTTTACAGAGCCCACTCCACCAATCATTAGACACTTTTCAAAAAGCTCTCAGGTGAAATTGAAAGAGAATCCTCTGGTCCTGGTCAAAAACCCAGAGTCAGGAAAAATTGAAGGTCCGTTCAAATTAATAACTTGGGGCAAGGGTTATGCTTGTGTCTCCACAGGAGCTGGACCAAAGTGGATGTCGGCAAGACACGTGAAACCCTATCGGGTCCAGAAGCAAGCAGATGCGAGTCCTGGAAATGGAGAAGCAAGCAAGACGTGAGCTGGTGACAAAACTGTGAACATCTCCTCGCCTGGCGTGCAAAAGACTTTGGGACTCGGGGTTCTTTTGGGACTTGGGTGGTGTTGGATCTCAAAAACTCCCAGGAGGAATGAGGTTTTTAAATATGGAGTTTGATCAGGTGTTATTCCTGTGCCTCATTCTCTCACCGATTGCCTTAGGCAATGTGGCAGATCTGCCAATGATGCAACCAAGAGAAAATGTCTGGGAAACTCTGGCCAATGCGTCAGGGTTGGACACCATCTGTTTGACACACTCAAAGCCAAAGAAACCCTTCTCAACATGTTTAGTGGGCTTGCCAGTGAATGAATGGCTGATCCCAACAGCAGATGAATGGGATGCTTGGGTAGAATCCCTTCCTTAGGCGCCCTTTGAACCTCAGGAACTGGAAATTCTTGGATCGGTCAGAATGGGATTTTGTGTAAAATTCGGTCCTTTTGGGGTGACAGAAAACAAAGCAATAAATGTCAAACCAAATCAAATAATCTATAAGAATGCATCCTCTTGGTGCAATTACACCAAGGTGCGGAACAAACCATTCAGCCATGATGGTCCAGCGCAGTTGCCAAAAGGGATCTTTTTAATTTGCGGGGACAGGATTTGGCCCGCGATCCCTGCACAGGTGACAGGTGGTCCATGCAGTATTGGGAGACTTTCATTGTTAACACCCAACATGACATTGTTGAGAGAGAAAAAATATAGAGGAAAAAGAGGCATCAAACAATATGATCCAAATTGTGATGACAATGTTCACACCTGGAAAAAGGCTCAAAGAGTTTTGGTACCTATATTTTCAGTGCATGCAGCAGCAGCAGCCACCCTGAAACGATTGGATCCGATGGGCTGTTGCTTGAGCAAAAATGTCCGATCCATCTCTCTTGCACTGAGTGAGATGTTAACTGACACTGACAGTGTGAGACGAACAACTCTTCAAAACAGAGCAGCGATTGATTATCTATTGCTGATATATGGACACAGGTGTGAGGAATTTGAGGGAATGTGCTGTATGAATTTGTCAGACCATTCCAAATCCATCCATGAGAACATAAAGCAATTGCGAGAAACTGTTCACAAACTTGGAGAAGTCACTGGATCATGGCTGGATGGGTTGTTCAATTGGTTTCATTTTTCATCATGGTGGAGGGAACTTTTGAAAGTTTTGATATATTTTTTGTTACGGCTTGTGATTCTTCTGATGTTTGTGTCGTGCTTGCTTCAAGGCATACGGTGGGCCATGAGAAGAGTTGCCAGAGAAGTGTTTTTAGTGCAAACAGGAGGGGAAGATGTCAGAGTTCAGGACATCCCTCTGGCTGCTCTGAAGGGTTTGGAGACTGGACAGGGGGATTTGGGATCTGTACAAGGGGGTCAGCCAGCCTCACACAGAGCCCTGCAGGACACTGCTCTTGATCCCTGGCCATGGGAGTAAATAGTCACATTGTATGAAGAATCACAAGCTGAAAGAATTCAAAATAGGTAGTAGCTAGTTTATCATAGAATTTAAATGTAGAAGCTAGGATTTTTAGTATATGGGTCTGAAGAGACAAGATAGAGGAATTGGGGAGTGGCCCCTGTCCTCCTTGTTCTTGCTCTCGTCCCCCATCTTCTACTGAGTTGGATTTCAAGGATTGGTTTAGAGTAGAAATGACATGTTAACATAGGGAGTAGGTATTGGTAAAATTTTGTACATAAAAAGTACGTTTTGGATGGTGGTTGGGTCAAGGGTACCATACATAAGGTCTGGGACCCTCTGATCCGCCCCCATCGGCCGCGTGTCCCGCTCTGTTGGGGACGCCTTGCAGAGCTGGGAAAGAACTGAGAGATAATGAAAGAATAAACAACCTTGGAAACTGTCCTGGGGTGACAGGGCATTTTCATGCTTTGTATCCCAATCGTGGTTTTTTCTATTGCCGTGCTCTCAGTTTGTTTTGTCTATAGCCGTGCCCCTCCCCCAGCTGCTTGCTGTGGCTTACTTGCTGCTAGCTTTAGGCTCGCTTTGCTGGCTTTGCTCTCTTGCTTTTTGCTTGCTTTTTGCTATTTTTCTCTTTTTGTTTTTCCCCTTCTTTCCTTCCTCCCCTTCCCTGAAGACATCGGACCTGCTTCGGACCTTGATTCAGGAATGTCAAAGGACTCCCCCGGAGTTTGCATCTGACAGAAGCTTTGGCACCCTCCCCAGCAGACTGCCCAAGCCATTCGGCCTCTCTTGGACTGGTGAAAACTTCTGTTGTCATCTTGGGCTGTTTTTCTTGTGTTGGGGAGTGTTTTTTGTGGTTTCTTAATAAACAAGTTTTTTCCACTTTTCCTCCGAGGAAATTTCTCCCTAACCCGGTGTCAGGGGCGGGGAGGAGTTGTGGAGGTTTGTTTCCTTTAAGGAGCTCCTTTGGAGATTTTTCCCCTAATTTGTCCTAAACCAGGACAATTATTTTTGGTGGCCCGTACGGGGAAGTTAACCATGCAAAGTGGAAAAAACTTTATTCTAATAATATTTTGGTCTCAATTGTTTCGTGGGCATATTGGTATGTCTCTTTTTGAAGTTATAATGTCATTTGGAGTGAAAGCCTGCCTGTATTTCTGGTCATTAGGGTTCTTTGAAGTTTTAATACCTTTGTGATCCCTAGGTTTATTTTCTTATCCAGCACTAGCTCCGATATTGTCCCTGATGCATAGCTTTTGTAACCGTGGGGCGCTAACCAGAATATTCATCAGGCTGGGCTTGGTTGTGATGATTTGCAAGAGGTTTATAAAAATGTTGTTATCAGTTCCAGGAATGTATAGTTTGTGGTTGTGGCTGTGTAATCAGTTTGTTAGGGGAGAAGCAGGGGAGGAGGCTTTTCAGCCTTTGCTTTCCTTCTTCTCCTCTGAATTGTTTACATCTCTATTAGAAAATGTTCGGTTCCCCCTGACTGCCAAGGACACCATCTTTCTGGCATTTAATTTAGTAAGCTTTCTTTATACTGTCTGCAGTTTATATAAGATGAAGGCTGAGATTTCTAGAGGGGCTGGTGAGACTCCTGATTTAGGAGTAAAACCAAGGGTGAGGAATCCTGAGTGGTGTGGGAAATGGGAGGATATGGGCCGAATTTTAAAGGAATTTTTTGATCCTATAGTCTGGGACTTTCCATCTGAACAAATTCAGAACCCAGCTGAGGTGGCAAAGTATCTGAAAGAGACGTGCCATGGTAACACTAAGGAGGAAAGGATCATTGCAGTGAGCTGAGCCCTGGCACATGCTTATCGCACCCTGCTAGACACTGTAAGGCAGCAGATAGAGGAAAGGGAACAGGGAGATAAATTAGTTACTGTCCCAGTCATTCAGGCTGCAGCCAACATCCCAGGCTCCAGGCCAGTCGTTAAATCAGAGAGTAAGCCCCAACCAATGGCTGTTGCTGCTAATACAAGAGGTGGAAAGTGTAAAAGCAAGACTGACCGAAGGGTGGAGGATGATGATGATCCAAGAGAAGGACCATCACCAACATCAGAGACCACACCAAGTGGCACAGATTCCGAAGCCAATATCGATTCCTCCTCCCTGAAGGACCTTCGAGGCCTTAGGAAGGATTATAGGCGACAGCCCGATGAATCTATAATTAGTTGGCTAGTCCGCCTTTGGGATGCTGCGGGCGAGGCTACAATTTTGGATGGCACTGAAGTGAGGCATTTAGGATCCCTGTCACATGATCCTGTCCAAACCATGATGAGGGGGGTTCGCCCTCACAGCCTCTGGGAATGGATCCTGGACAGTTTAGCACAAAGATACCTGTGTGCAGATGACCTCTATATTCAGCAGACACGGTGGAAGACCATTGAACAGGGGATCCAATGCCTGAGGGAGATGGCAGTGGTAGAGATAATTTTTTCAGATGACATAACAACTAGGAATCAGGACTTCATACCATGTACACCTGTAATGTGGAGGAAACTTGTGCAACTTGGGCCACCTGAATATGCTTGTGCTCTAGCAATAATGAAGCGGGATGAGGTATATGAGACTGTGCTTGATATGGCAAAGAAGCTTCGGGCATATGCGGATGCTGTACATGGCCCAACTCATGCCAGAATTGCAGCTGTGGAAACACGACTGCAGAAATTAGAAGACAAAATGGAGGAAAGTCGTAAGAAACTCAAGGAAGAGATTAAGGAGGACCTCCTCCAAATCTCAGCTGTACAAATTAGAGGCCCTAGTATCCAACGCAGACGTTCCTCTGTTGGGGAGAGAAGGTACACCCCACGAGCTGAGTTGTGGTTCTTCCTACGTGAGTCTGGAGAAAACATGAGGAGATGGGATGGGAAGTCTACTGCTGCTCTGGCACAACGGGTGCGTGAATTGAAGGAAGGTAAGAAAAGGGAAGCAGCTCCAGTTGCCTGTACTCGAACTGCCAGGCATAATGATGATGATGACTTGTCCGATCCCCTTGAAGGAACCTCCAAGACATATGTCTCAGGAAAGAAGGATAACCAGGCTTAGAGGGGCCCTGCCTCTAGCCAGGTAGAGGTTAGGGAAAACTGAGTTTTTTGGACAGTATGGGTTCTATGCCCTGGCACATCAGAGCCACAGAAATATAGAGCTTTGGTCAATACTGGTTCGCAGTGTACCCTAATGCCATCAGAACATGAGGGAACAGAACCTATTTCCATTGCCGGGGTGATGGGGGGATCACAAGAATTGACTCAGTTAGAAGCCAAGGTGAGCCTGACTGGGAAGGAGTGGCAGAAACATCCGATTTTGAGTGGTCCAGAGGCTCCGTGTATTCTGGGCATAGACTATCTCAGGAATGGCTATTACAAAGACCCTAAGGGGTTCAGATGGGCTTTTGTAATAGCTGCCGTGGAGGCAGAGGGCATTAAGAAATTGAACACCTTGCCTGGACTGTCAGAGAACCCATCTGCAGTAGGACTCCTGAAGGTAGAAGAGCAACGAGTACCTGTTGCCACCTCGATAGTGCATCGCCGGCAGTATCGAACGAATCGAGATGCTGTGATCCCCATCCACAAGATGATCCGAGAGCTGGAGAGCCAAGGGGTGGTCAGCAAAACCCACTCACCCTTCAACAGTCCCATCTGGCCTGTGCGTAAATCTGAAGGAGAATGGAGATTGACCGTGGATTACCGTGCTTTGAATGAAGTGACTCCACCGCTGAGCGCCGCTGTGCCAGACATGCTGGAACTCCAGTACGAGCTGGAGTCCAAGGCAGCGAAGTGGTATGCCACAATCGACATCGCTAATGCGTTTTTCTCCATTCCTCTGGCTGCAGAATGTAGGTCTCAGTTTGCTTTCACCTGGAGGGGCGTGCAGTACACCTGGAACCGACTGCCCCAGGGGTGGAAGCACAGTCCCACCATCTGTCATGGACTGATCCAGACTACGCTAGAAAAGGGTGAGGCTCCAGCACATTTACAATACATTGATGATATCATTGTGTGGGGAAACACAGCAGCAGAAGTGTTTGAGAAAGGAGAGAAAATCATCCAAATTCTCCTGGAAGCTGGCTTTGCCATTAAGAAAAGTAAAGTTACCTGCTCGGGAGATCCAGTTCCTGCGAGTGAAGTGGCAAGATGGATGGCGCCAGATTCCTACTGATGTCATCAACAAAATCACAGCTATGTCCCCAACGACCAACAAGAAGGAAACACAAGCTTTCTTAGGTGCTATAGGTTTCTGGAGGATGCACATTCCTGAATATAGTCAGATTGTGAGCCCTCTTTACTTGGTTACCCGTAAGAAGAACAATTTCCACTGGGGCCATGAACAGCAACAAGCCTTTGCCCAGATCAAGCAGGAGATCACTGATGCGGTAGCCCTTGGCCCAGTCAGGACAGGACCAGAGGTGAAGAATGTGCTCTACTCTGCAGCTGGGAACCATGGCCTGTCCTGGAGCCTTTGGCAGAAGGTGCCTGGTGAGACCCAAGGCCAACCACTGGAATTCTGGAGTCGGAGCTACAGAGAGTCTGAAGCCAACTACACCCCAACAGAGAAAGAAATCTTGGCTGCGTATGAAGGAGTCCAAGCTGCTTCAGAAGTGATTGGTACCGAGGTACAACTCTTCCTGGCACCTCGACTACCCGTGCTGGGGTGGATGTTTAGAGGAAAGGTTCCCTCCACCCACCATGCCACCAATGCTACATGGAGCAAGTGGATTGCCCTCATTACACAGCGCGCCCAAATTGGGAAACTAAATCGTCCTGGGATTTTGGAGGTAATTACAAATTGGCCTGAGGGTGAAAGTTTCAGTCTCACTGGTGAAGCGGGAGAAGAGCAAGTGACCCGTGCTGAAGAAGCTCCACCATATAACCAACTGCCGGCAGAAGACACACGCTATGCTCTTTTTACTGATGGTTCCTGTCGCCTTGTGGGGATGAACCGGAATGGAAAGCAGCCGTATGGAGCCCCACACGACAAGTTGCACAAGCTATCGAAGGAGAAGGTGGATCGAGTCAACTCGTGGAGCTCAAAGCCGTTCAGTTGGCCCTGGACATTGCTGAAGCAGAGAAGTGGCCAAAACTTTACCTTTATACTGATTCCTGGATGGTAGCCAATGCTCTGTGGGGATGGCTGAAGAGATGGAAGGAGGCGAACTGGCAGTGCAGAGGAAAACCAATCTGGGCTGCTGAAGAATGGAAAGACATCGCTACCCGGTTAGAGAAACTACCTGTGAAGGTTCGCCATGTAGATGCCCATGTCCTTAGAAGCAGAGCTAATGAGGAACAGCAGAACAATCAGCAGGTAGATCAGGCTGCAAAGATGGGGGAGTTGAAGATAGATCTTGACTGGGAGCACAAAGGAGAGCTGTTCCTAGCACGATGGGCCCATGATGCCTCAGGCCACCAGGGTAGAGATGCAACCTGTAAGTAGGTACGAGACCGAGGGGTGGATCTAACCATGGACAGCATTTCTCAGGTTATTCATGACTGTGAGACGTGTGCTACCATTAAACAGGCTAAGTGGGTGAAGCCCCTCTGGTATGGGGGGCGGTGGTCCAAGTACAAGTATGGGGAGGCTTGGCAGATTGATTACATCACACTGCCTCAAACCTGCCAAGGCAAACACCACGTACTAACCATGGTAGAAGCCACTACGGGATGGTTGGAAACCTACCCCGTGTCTCATGCTACAGCCTGCAACACCATCCTGGGCCTTGAAAAGCAGGTCCTTTGGAGGCATGGTAGTCCTGAGAGGATTGAGTCAGACAATGGGACTCATTTTAAAAATAATCTTATTAACAACTGGGCTAGGGAACATGGCATCGAGTGGGTGTACCACATCCCCTACTATGCACCAGCTGCAGGTAAAGTGGAGAGGTACAATGGATTGTTAAAAACCACTTTGAAAGCACTGGGTGGGGGGGCTTTCAAGAACTGGGAGCAGCATTTAGCAAGAGCCACCTGGTTAGTTAACACTCGAGGTTCCACCAACCGAGCAGGTCCTGCCCAGTCTGAGCCCCTTAATATAGTAGATGGAGATAAAGTCCCAGTGGCCCATGTCAGAGGTTTGTTGGGGAAGACAGTATGGATTAATCCTGCCTTGAGTACAGGCAAACCCATTCGTGGGATTGTCTTTGCTCAAGGACCAGGTTATACCTGGTGGATAATGCAGAAAGATGGGACAACCCGTTGTGTACCTCAAGGAGATCTGATTGTGGGATGATATCATTGTTTGCTGAGCGTTACCACCATTGTCTGTACGTTAGATCATACAGATATGAGACAGAAGGAAACGTGAAAGTATCAAAGGTCTGAGCAAGTAAGATGGAAGGAAATGTGTAAGTGTGGAAGGTTTGAGCAAGTGAGAAGAAAGTTTTTTCACTGTATTCAGTAACATGTTCACAATACGGGATAAGGGGTGGAATGTCCTGGGGTGACAGGACATTTTCATGCTTTGTACCCCAAATCGTGTGTTTCTGTTCCCGTGTTCTCAGTTTGTTTTGTCTATAGCTGAGCCCCTCCCCCGGCTGCTTGCTTTTGGCTTGCTTGCTGCTAGCTTTAGGCTGCTTTGCTCTCTTGCTTTCTGCTTTTTTGCTTGCTTTTTGCCATTTTTCTGCTTTTGTTTTTTCCCCTTCCTTCCTTCCTCCCCTTCCCTGAAGACATCGGACCTGCTTCGGGCCCTGATTCAGGAACGTCAAGGGAAAACCCCCCGGAGTCTGCACCTGAAAGAAGCTTTGGCACCCTCCCCAGCAGAGACTGCTCACCCTCTCTTGGACTGGTGAAAACATTTGTTGTCATCTCAAACTGTTTTTCTTGTGTTGGGGGGTGGTTTTTTTGTTGTTTCTTAATAAACAAGTTTTTTCCACTTTTCCTCTGAGGAAATTCCTCCCAAACCCGGTGGTGGGGGAGGGAGTTGTCCCAAACCAGGACACCTAGGTGTCCAGATAGACCCCTGGGTAGGCTTCGCCAATTTGGGCCTATCCAAGAAACTTGAGGAATGGCTCCATCGGATTGGTGATGCACCACTCAAACCTCTTCAGAAGGTGGATCTACTCAGGACCTATACCATCCCAAGACTGATGTATCTAGCTGACCATACTGAAGTAAGATCTGGGCTCCTCAAATCCCTTGACCTGATGATCAGGAGGGCGGTCAAGGAGTGGCTTCACCTCCCACCTAGTACATGTGATGCCATCTTGTATCCGAGGTTTAAAGATGGAGGGCTAGGCCTCATCAAGTTGGCGGCACTGATTCCGAACATCCAGGCGCAAAGATTGTACAAACTGGCTCACTCTTCGGATGTGGCTCTGGTCCCGTTTCTGAAAGGTGAACATCTCGGAAGGACTTTTGAAAAATTGTGGTTGCGAGCCAGTGGGACAAGAGAGTCCATCCCACCGATCTGGGAGCCTATCCCTGAGAAAGAAGGAACAGTAGTAGGAGATGAGGCCTTGTCAGAGTGGGAGGCCCCCCGCTCCCGATTCCACTCTCCGAAACCTTGTGATTGGAGGAAGGTGGAGTTTAAAAGGTGGATACAGCTGGTTGTCCAGGGACACGGTATTGCAAACTTTGAGAATGATAACATCAATAATCGATGGCTGGTACAGTACCGTGGCATCCCTCATAGGAAGTTAATAATGGCGCTGCAATTAAGAGCTAACGTCTACCCGACACGAGAGCTCCTGGCTAGGGGTAGGCAAGATGTCTGCATTAGATCCTATAGACACTGTGGCACTGAGTATGAAACAACTGCCCATGTCATCGGAAACTGTCCAATAACTCAGAATGCCAGGATTAAACACCACAACTCCATCTGTGAAACTCTTAGTAGAGAAGCTAAGAGGGAGGATTGGACAGTGTTTGAGAAACCACACTTGAGGGATGAACAAAACAAATTGTATAAGCCAGATTTGATCTTCATAAAAGGGGGGAAGGCACTGGTGGTGGATGTGACAGTCAGATATGAGCACAGCAACTCATTCTTGAGAGAGGCTGCTGCCGAGAAGGCTAAGAAATACCAACACCTTCTACCTCAAATTCGGGACCTTACAAACGTGACAGCCATCCAGTTTGTAGGCTTTCCCTTGGGAGCGCGGGGAAAGTGGTTTGAGAAGAACTCTGAGTTGCTGTTGGCCCTGCGTCCCTCTAAAGCGAGGCTAGGGAGGATAGCCTGGGCCCTAGCATCCAGAGCGCTCCTCTCTTCCGTTGATATCGTGCACATCTTCACTAGTAAAGCTCGTGTATCTGTACCATAAAATAAATTAAGGCCCCTTCCCTGCGTGGTGTAACTGGACAGTTGGAATTGGTTTTGGGAGGGAGGGGTTCGTCCGATCATACTGCGTCTTGCCCATATTTAGGCTGTAAATTTGAATTTGACCAGGTGGACGGGCCACCTTTACTTAACCCGGAAAAGAAACATAGAATTTTAATGTGTTTTATGGGTGTGCTTGGTGGGTGATTCCAGAGGATGGGGAGACCCGGTGTGTACTTCAAAGAGATTTAACCTTGAGGTAAGAATAAGTTATAGTGTAAGTTGTATGTTACAGGAGGTAAAGTAGCAGGAGGGACATGAACTGACAAAGAATGAATTTTGGCAAGGAGCAAGAAAAAGGCACTGATGAAAAGGGATGATGCCAGTGCCCAATCATCAAGTGTACTATTTCTCCTGTCCTGACCTGTCCTGGTTTGAGGGGAAATGAGGTTTTTTTCAGGAAGCTGAGGTCAAACCAATCAGTGGCCAGGTTTGGATGTTGACACCTTCGGTGGCCACTGAGAGGTTGGACACGCCTCTGAGGACACAAGGGGTTAAAAGCAAGGCCTCCCAGACGGACTTCCTCTTTCCTGGCTCTGCTTTGAGCAGAGGAGCATCCTCCTCTCCCCTGCCCAGGCTGGGCGGGGGAGGGGAGCCAGGTAGGCCTGGCTGAGGTAGGCCTCGGCCCCAGGGGGTGGGAAAAGAGAGAACGGGACTGGACCTTAGCCAGCTCCATCCAGGATGGAGGGGTGGAGAACTTTGGAGGTGCTTTCCGTCCCTCCGTCCCCCTGTCCTCCTGTCCCCCGTCTTCCCCCCACCCCCCAAGGGAGAAGGTGCCGAGCTGTGTGTGGGAGCTGCCGGAGCCTGCCAGTGCCTGAGCCTGTGGCCTTGCTGGGAGACAGAAGCTTTTAACTCTTTCTAAGGCAGAGGAGAACTGTTTCCAGACATTAATTCTCATGGCTGGGGGTTTTAGAAGAGAGAGGACAGCCTGGGACCGAGATGGTAACGGGAGATGAAAAGAACCCCCTTCGATTGCCAGAGTGAAGAGGAGTGGCCCTTTGGGCTGGACTTTTCCTGCATAATGTTAGCCATAGACGGACCCTGGACCCTCCTGATTATAAATAAGACTGTGTTTGGGTGGATGCTTTTTTGGCTCAAAACCAGAGACGTTGTGGCCTGTTCTTGGAAACCCTCGGCCCCAGGGGAAAATGGGGGGGACCTCTGTCCCAATATGAGAAGATGGCCAGTTTTTGGTACGTGGCCAAACATCCTTAAAAGAGCCCTATTGCGGTTTTGGTCCATGGACGGCAGCGATAGTGCTGGACAAGGAAAGGAGGGTGTAGCCCTGGCAGACTGCCCCCGGGCGGTGCCATGGGTGACATGGGAACACGGGATGGTGGACCTGTGTTTCCTGTGGGGGGTCTGTGGTGCGAGAGAGACTCCTCTCTCCCTGGATGGAATGAAGATTGTTTGTTTTTTTAAGGGATGATGATTGTGATGGGAACCCAGGGTCGTAGAAGGTTTAAGCAAGTAGATGAGGGTAATGTGCTGGTGTCAACTGTGTGAGCACGCATGGGATGGAAATTGGGGGGAGGAGAAGAAGTGTTCTGGGGGGTTTTCATCTCTGCTTTTAGGTGGCTGGGTTTTCTTTTTCTATTTTCTGTTATGTAGTTTAACAAAGTCTTTTTCTATTTCAAGTTCTAGGCCTGCTCTGCTCTGTTCTTGGTCGCATCTCACAGTCACCCACTGGGTAAAATATACACTCATGGGTGCACTGGCATTTGGTCCAGCGTCAACCCATGACATGACCCCACCTCCTGCTGGAATGGAGACCACCCAGAGGGATGTGAAAGGACAGGCGATACTAGTTAATAAAAAGTATGATTGGTCTAGAGAAGGCTTAAGGATTCTAGTAATGAGAGTATATAGACTATATGGGATCCCAGCATGACACAAATGGTATGGAATAAGGGGTGGAGATTGTACTGGGTCTGACCAAGGTAAAGTTCATATTCTTTACAGTGCTGTGCTTTGTATTGGTAGCTGGACGGGTGTTGATAACAGACCAGTGGCTTGGCTACTGCCAAGCAGCACTGTCCCTCTGACATTCCTTTCCACATCAAAGGGGATGGGACTGGGCAAAATCCTGGGAGGGGACACAACCAGGTCAGCTGACCCAAAATAGACAAAAGAATATTCCATACCATATGACATAAGCTCAGATATAAAAGCCAAGTGCGGGCCAAGTAGTTCTACAGAAACAATGAGCTCATAGGTCTCTCCAACACAAGGCAGGGGGAAACTGCCCCAGCCCTGGCCTCCAGAGCGCTCTTTACCTCAGTTGATACTGTTCATATCAAGCAAGGCTGGCTCAGATATGTAGAGTCATTATTGTTTATGCAAATTAAAAACAAAGAAGGAAAGTTAAAAGCTGGATTGTACATAAGGACAGTGGGAATGACAGATTTCTTCCAAGGATGTAGCGTTGCATTTCACCCACATTTGAGACTAAATTCTACTGATTTGGACCAAGGTGGATGGGCCACCTATACTTAGCCCAGAAAAGGAACATAGATGAAAATATATGTTCAATAAATTGCCAAATGCCTCATCATCTAATTAGTGGCATGAATGAATGAATGAATGAATGAATGAGATTCCCACAGTCCCTACCCACTATCCAGTGAAACCACAGCCAAGGGCAGGGCCTTGGCAGAACCAGCAGGGAAAGCAGACCCTGTCAAGCCTGGTGCACTCTCAACAGTGTGGGATGACCCCCTGCTGGTGTCCCAGCCGTCGGTAAAATACCACTACTCTGATCATTTTGGTGAGCAGACCTGGCCTCCAGAGTAGAGAAGGGAAGGCCTCCCATGCCAGCGGCAGGCAGACCACGTCTGAGACCCCAGTGGGTAGACCTGGCCTTCTGTGACCAGGCTTGGCATGCTGGGGACACGGGGTACAGCTGGTCCCCTGCTCCAGTGGGGTGAGGTGGCCTCCCATCCCAGCAGAGAGCAGACCTGCTTCCTGTGACCAGACCTGGCCAGTGGGGGACACTTGGGACACCTTATTAGACTCTAGCACTAAACACAGAGGCTTAGCATTGATTAGATTGGTGGGACTCATCCCTGGCATTCAAGCTAGGAGATTGCACAGACCAGCAAAACCTTTGGAGGGGATAATCAAAGAGTTCCTAAGAAAGAGTGGTGTAGAAGCTAAGTATGCCAAGTTATGGATAACAGCCAGAGCAGACAAAAGCAAATCCTGTCAATATGGACTGCTAAGCCAACAGTCACTTTACAAGTACCAGCAAGGGAGGAATTGTCTGAATGAGAAAGGCCAACCCCAAAATTTAAATATCCAAAACCATGTGACTGGAGAAACAAAGAATTTCAAAACTGGAAACAGCTTGTATCCCAAGGCCGAGGAATAGCACACTTTGAGAATGACACCATTAGCAATGCCTGCATTACACACTACAGAGAGAGCGTTTCCCAGGCCAAGGTTCTGGTGCCATCCCTGCCCACGCAGTGCCTGAGCGGCTCCCAGCGAGTCCTGCCACACGTTCCTCCCCTCACCCTCACCTCCCTCAACCACCACACCCCCACTCCAGTCCCTGGTGACATCACAGTTGTCTCCAGCCTGCTCAGAAGCACAGAGATCACAAACAGGCACAGTGACTCCATGGTGACACGCCACAGCTCCTTCATCTTCCAAAGACTTGCGAGGTCCCAGGCAGTCACCAGCGTCCATGAGGACAACAGAGATGTCTCTACATGTTAAGGAGCCCATTTGGCACAGGCACTCACTGAGGTTCTGTGGTCACATCCCAGAGGTCTCCAAGCTCCTAAGGAACACTGAGGGCATGGGCAATCCCAGGGGCTCCATGGGAACATCCCAGGAGTCTCCCCTTTGCCAAACCACACTGACCTCACAGACTGTCACAGGGTCTCAACGGCAGCATCACAAGTGTCTCCAGGCTGCTAAGCAGCCGTGAGGTCACAGGCACTCACAGGGGTTCCACGGTGACATCCTAGAAGTCTCCATGCTGTTAAAAAGCTGCAATGTCACAGGCACTCACAGGATCTACAGCGACATCCTCCAAAGGTGTCGAAGGCTGCAAAAGAACCATGAGGTCACACGCTGTTACAGGGACCCCAGAGGGACATCCCAGGGGTCTCCAGGCTGCTGAAGAACCACTTTGTCACTGCCACCCTGAGGGCTTCCATCGTGACATGCCAGCAGCCCCTGTGCTCCTAAAGAACAGTGAGGTCACAGGCAATGACAGCAGCTCTGTGCTGACATCCCATCTGTCTCTAGGCTGCCAAAGAACTCGGATGTCACCGGCACTGACAACAGCTCCATGGTGACATCCCAGGTTTCTCTGAACTGCTGAAGGGCAGTCAGGTCAAAGGCCCTCCCAAGGCTTCCATCCTCTCATCCCAGAGGGACACAGGTTTCTAAAGAACCCTGAGCTCACCTGCACTCACAGGGCTTCCACGGTGACATCGCAGAGCTCTCTGGGGCTTCTAAGCAGCCAGGAGGTCACTGGCAGTGACAGACACTCCATGGTCACATCCTAGAAGGCTCTGGGCTGCTAAAGAGAGGTCAGGAGCAGTCACAGGTATGCCACGGTGACATCCCAAGGCTCTTTAACCTTCCTCCCCTCTCAGTCACCCTCACCGCCGCCACTGTCCCTCCCCTGCGCCTCACCACGCCGCACTGCGCCCGCGGAGGGAAGGAGCGAGCCTTTAGGAGCCGCCACAATTACTGTCCCCTCTCTCCCTTCCCCGTCCCATCCACGGACAGGCAGCAGGTGAGATCTCTAAACCCGGGAAGCGGCTCTCTAAACCCGCCCTGCCCCTGCCTCGCCTCCCGCCTTCATTTCTGCTTCACTCCCTCGCCCCGCTGCGCTCCCGCTCGCCCCCGCCGCGGGCCGAAGGAGCGGGAGAGGCGTCGGAAAAACGCCGCGGAACACCGACAAGACTCCAGGCGACCCACGCAGCAATCTCCCTCGCGAAGAGACACCACGCACCGCCCGCCGCCACCCGCAGCCCGTGCCCGGCCTCACCCGTGCGCCGCTGCCCCGCTCGCCCGACGCGCTCGCTGCCCCCGCGCCGCCTCCTCCTCTCCCGGCCCGGGCGGCGGGAAAAGCCCTTCCCGTGGTGCCCCGCGCCACCGCCCGCCCTCAGCGCGGAGCGCGGGCCGGCCCCGAAAGGCGGCGCGGGCAGCGAGGGGAAAACAGCGGGGAAAAAGAGAAATCGCCAGGAAAAAGCGGCGTGGAGAGCGGGCTGGGAAAGGGAAACGAACAGCTACCGCAGCCCCGCCCTACGGCTCCTGCTCGTAGCCGCGCCGAAAAATAAACCAGCGAAGAAAAGCAAAATTACCTCCTCTCGCAGCGCGGAACCGAAACCGAAAGGCGGCCGAGGGCGCCGGGCCCTGCGCTGCGGCGGCGGGCGGGGGAGCTCGGCCGGGCCGGTGGCTGCGGGCCGGGCGGTGCCGCCGGGCCGCGATCCCCTCAGCCGGGCCGCGTGTGGGGCTGCGGGGGGCGGCGGGGCGGGGCGAGGGGAGGCGGCTCGGCGGGAGAGCGGCGGGGCTGCCGTGGGGGCGGCAGGGAAAACAAAAATAGCTTAAAAAAAAAAAAAAATCCGGCAGGGCCTTGTAATAAATGAGGAGCTTGACTCAGCCAGTACATCAAGCAACAATCAATTTGTTAATTTATTAGTTCAAATGATAAAGTGTGAGCAAAGCAGCGCGGCGCTGGGTACAGTGGATGGGGTCTCCCCTCCAGCTGCACACCCACTGTTAATTCTTGCTGGGATTTATTGAGCGTGTTCATAAGCATTTCTCAGCAGGGTTTATTTTTGTGGTTTCCTCCTAGTTTCTGTTTGTGAAGTCGGATTTCTATACTTTAGGTTTGAAAATAAGTCTTATTTCTGTACTCCATTCTGATCAGTTCTTATTTGTGATGTCGAGTTTCTATACCCCGGGGTTGTGAATCAGTCATGGTCATGTTCATCTTCCCTTCTCAGTCATACACCTGTGATGGCGATGTCCAGCTTCCTTTTCCAGCATCGTAAATCAGTGATGATGATGTCCAGATTCCTTTTGCAGGACCATAAATCAGTGATGCTGATGTCCAGCTTCCCTTTCCAGGATTGTAGCTTGGGATAAACTTGCTTCCCTCCTTTGTTTAGGTGATTACAAATCCTTCTGTATTTTCTAAAGCTCTAGTTCAAAACCTCTTATTACAATGCAGCTTAAAGCTTATCATAATTTTATTTTCAAAAGAAAATAATCATAATATTTCCACATTCTTCTATCCTGTATAGTAAAGGCCTATAAAACTCATATTAACTAAAACCCCTAAAACTTACATTGTGAAAGCTTTAAGGCTTACATTATTCATTTATAAGCAAGCAAACATTTTGTTCAAAAGCTTCTTTCCATGTCTCTTCTGGCTGTTTATTAAAGCTGGTTTTTATAACTGTCCCATGGCCACATTCAATTGCACAGGCCACCTTTATCTACCTGACACAAAACACAACCCCACATTTCACGTTATCAAGAAACATAAGATATGGTTGCTATAGTTATTACTCCTTAAGCAAGCAGCTATTTTGAGTTACAGCTGAAAAGGTAAAGATACTAAAGCTTTGTGATCAATAAACTGATTTTTTTGCATCCAAGCAATCAGTCCTGTCTCTTCCATCACCATCACACAGAGACTGCTGGGATTGTGAAATTTCCAACCTTAAGGTGTAGAAATCCGACGTCACAAATAGAAACTAGGAGGAAACCACAAAATTAAAACGTGCTGAGAAATGCTTATGAACACGCTCAATAAATCCCAGCAAGAATTAACAGTGGGTGTGCAGCTGGAGGGGAGACCCCATCCACTGTACCCAGCGCCGCGCTGCTTTGCTCACACTTTATCATTTGAACTAATGAATTAATAAATTGATTGTTGCTTGGTATCTTGGCTCAGTCAAGCTCCCCGTTTATTACAGGATGTGCTCCTGGAATCCCAGTGAGGGGCTGTGACACAGCAGTGCCGTAGCTCACTAAAGTCACCTGGGATGTGCCCACTGAAGGGCTGTGAGAGCCTCTGAGAACAGCGGCTCTTCATCATCCCCACACAGCTCTGGGATGTTCCCATGGGAGCCCTGCGGACGCAGGTGAGCTCAGGCATCTTAGGAAACCTGTAACCACCCAGGGTGTAAGGATGGAGACAGGGTCCCCATTAATTACATGGAAGCTGGGCTGAGCAACGCAGAGCACAACCACTATGGTGAAATGATACGTTCTCTTATTCCTGAAATGGCTGGTTAAATACAGATAATTTACAGTTACAGGTGTTTTCTAATTGTTATTCAGCATAAAAAGGAATGCAAACAATCTCAATTTAAGGTAGCTACCATAATTTGACTATAACTATCCTGTCTAATGCATAAACCCACCTTAATCTAAATTTTAGTGGCACCACAGGCTTATTTACTTCCACACAGGCCTGAGCCTGGGCCCCATTTTGGGATAGCTCAGATCTCATTCCAAAATACCTCATGTCCATGTTCTCTAAGAAATTCTGTTACATAAGGATGGAAGCCCTGACCGTGCCTTTACTGTCCCTGCCCTGGAGCAATCTGGAGACGCCTGGAAGGTCAGGGCAGGATGCTTTGGGCTGGCTGCTTTGCCTTGGAATGGGGTCAAGGCAGTAGGAAAATGTCCCATTTACAAAGCTCTCAGTTGTATTGAGAGGGGCACAGTGTGATCTTTTAGATTTGACTTCTTCTGCATCTCCTTATGGCTGCTGCCCCGGAATGAAAGAGCTGACCTAAAAGTGACCCAAAGACCCAAAAGTGACCCAAAGATTTCACAGAAGAGCTGCTGAAGTGCCCTGGACAAGGCTGCCTTCCAGACAATCCCTTTCCCTGTAAATATCAGTAGCTTAGAGACAGAACTGATGTCACGATGCTCATCCTCTTGCAGCCTCTGAGCTCAGTGTGCTCAAAGACATTGGAGAGCCCTGGGGTGTCCCCGTGGAGCCCCTGGGATTGCTGGGGAGCTCAGTGTTCCTCGGAGCACGGACAGCACTGGGGTGTGGCAGTGGCCCCTGTATGACCATGGGTGACAGGACAGCTCTTTGCCAGCCTGGAGGGCCCTGGGGTGTCAGCACGGAGCCCCTGTCAGATGCTGGGACATCAGGGCCCCTCAGCAGCCTGGGGACAGCCCTGCTGTGCCAAGTGACACCCAGTTCCAGCCTGGCAGGGAGCTGGGGGTGCTTTGGCAGCTGGCAGAGCCCTGGCACGTCCCCGTAGAGCCTCTGGCGTTGCCCCTGCCCTCGGTGTTCCTGAGGGGCACGGAGAGCGCTGGGAGATCTTTCTGGAAGGGCAGGGAGTGCCTGAGCCCAGGGGGCTGCGTGGCACACAGAGACCCCTCTGCTGTGGCTGTCAGTGCCCGCCAGCTGCGGGGGCTCTGGAGGATGAGGAGCCCTGGGCTGGCACGGGGTGCCAGCGTGGAGGGGCTGTGCTCAGCTGGCATCTCCTGCCTCGTGGGGCTGCAGGGCCCTCGCCTCCCCTTGCTCAGCCCCACCGAGATGGGAGAAATGCTGCTGAGGCCTCGGCCTTGAGGAGCTGCAGCTGGGCCCAGCTCTGCTGGGGCTTAGCACAAACACTGGCTGCTCCCTGCCAGGGCTGCTGCCTCATCTCCTCCTGGTTTTGTTTTTCATTTTCCCGGCCTTGGGAAGATTGTTTTTGTCTGAATGGCAAACACTGGGTGCAGCTGTGCCTGTCCTGGCTGGGATGTGGGAGAGGGGCTGCTCTCCTGGAGTCTGGAGTCCTTTCCACTTGTCACTCAGTTCTGCCTGGAGTGTGAGAGTCGGGGCCCAAGGGTCCCTGGTTTTGCCTCACGACCTTCGTCAAGGTCCTCTGTCAAGGAAGGGACTGTGTGCAAGGGGCTTGGGCCTAACCCACGGTGTGTGTGTGTACCAAGCACTGAACTGTAGGTGTGACTACTGGACCGGAGCTGGCTCCCATGGGAACTTGTACGAAGACAATGGACGGCTGGACAGCCTGTGCTTACCTGCAACCAGGCCCAGACCTGCTTGGCCCAGACCTGCTTGGCCCAGACCTGCTCGATCTAAACGGTTGCACCTGGTTCCCAGAGCAACGGGGCTCCTCACAATGACTCTTGGGTGCTCCCCCTGTGTTGGCCAGGTGCCGCCCGCTTCTGAAATGACAATAAAAGCTTCCCCCTGTGACTCACACTTGGAGATCTCCCCATGGACAGAAGACGGATCCATTGGCCGGACGCCACGCCACGAGGACGCCTCTGGTGTTGGTAGCTATATCCCCCTGCCCCCCTTTCCTCGCTCTGTATCCTATTTTTCCTTTCTCATTCCCTCTATCGCAAGTGTTGTTGGCACTCAATAAAGGTGCATTTGTTGTATGATTAAACTCTTGTACCCTCGAGTACTTTTTGCACTCTGAGATCACACGAACCTATCACGATTCCTGTTTGGATCGTGACACAGGGCCACCCTCTGCGGCCGGCCGGACATGGGCACCCAGGAAGGCCCCGGTCAGGGAGAGCGGGCACCGTCCTTCCAGCCCAGAGCCAGGGACAGCCACAGCCCCGTTCCACCACGGGGCCAGGGACACGCAGCAGCCCCGCCCAGCCCAGGAACCAGATTGCAGCACCAACAGATACTGGTGACATAAAGAGACCGGTTTTTAAAAAATAGCTGCTGGTTTCTTATCTCCTTTTCTTCGTGTTAGAGCCGGGATTAATGCACGGGATTAATACAGGCGGTTCCGTGATCAGACTCAGAGTTTATAATTCTTACCTGGAATTCAGTCTCACAAGGCATGAGCTCGAGCCAGAAAATCAGAAAATGGAGGTGCCTCTAACTCTTCCCATGGTTATTAAACACTAATGACCCAATACCGAGATGACACCTCTATAATTTATACTTTTAACCCAATAATTGGCCAACCCAGGCCCACAATGCAGACCTTTTTCATCCATTTACAAAAAACCACCCAAAATCATGAGGAAGAAGGTGAAGAAGAAGGACTTAGACCACGCCCTAAATCCTCCCTATTGCCCCATGGACATCACCATTCACTAAAATCCCGAACCCCAAGTTTTTCACCCTGTGAGGTCATGCAATGCCCTTCAAACTGCACACCCAGAACCCCAGTGCCACCGCCCAACTTCGGACGCCAGTTCCACCGCCTCGGGTCAAATGCAGAGCCTGCCTGAGGGTCAGCGCCTCTTAGCACAGAAACCCTGACATTTTCAGCTTCCAGAATTCCAAAGAAGAGGTGTATTTTTTTGTTGAAGAAAGAAACTCATTTGGAAATAAACTGTATTTTTTAAACTGTTTCTATATTGGAGCCACAACAGCCCCATGGTGATCACAGCCAGCACCTGCTCCTGGCTCTCCCTGCGCACCCACCCACCCCCCCAAACTGTCCCCAGTGCACCCCGCAGCACCCACAGCCCACAGCCGGGGTGTGGGGCGCGCCGTGGGGGCGGCAGAGCCCGGCAGGAAGGGAGCAGAGCCCCAGGCGAGCCGCCCCGCACGGCGGGAGAGGGGAAACCCGGACACACGGACAGACTCACCCAGAGGGACAGACAGACAGAGAGGGCAGCTCTGCTGAAAGGGTTTATTGATTATTGAGGGGAAACGGCCCCGGGCTCAAAGGGGATCGGGGGGCTCCTCCAGGGACGATCATCTCCTCGTGCCGCCGGAGGAGGACAGGACACGGACGGCACCGACGCTGCCGACCCTAAAACACCAAGGCCGGAATGTCACCGCCCTGCTGGCACTGGGACACCGGAGGGGCCCTGTCCCCAGCCCTGTCCCTGCTGGCACTGGGACACCGGGGGGGCCTGTCCCCAGCCTTGTCCCTGCTGGCACTGGGACACCCCAGGGGCCTGTCCCCAGCCCTGTCCCTGCTGGCACCGGGACACCGGATAGGCCCTGTCCCCAGCCCTGTCCCTGCAGGCTCTGCTCACCTAGGCATCCAGAGAGGCCGCCAGGCGCTTCTGCCGCAGGAGCCGGCGCAGCCTCAGGTCTTTTCCCAGCACGTCCTGGGGACAAGGGCAGCGTCAGTGACACGCTGGGGGCACTGGGATGGACTGGGGGGACAGGGGAAAGGAGGGGGGCCCATGGGGAAGGGCCCCGCGGCAGTAGTGGGGTACAGGAGCTGCTGCACTCCTGCCCTGAGGCGCGGGGGTCCTGGCCAAGGGTTTATTAATTCTTATCTGTAATTCAGTCTCACGAGGTGTGAGCTCTAGCCAGAAAATCAGAAAATGGAGGTGCCTCTAACTCTTCCCATGGTTAATTAAACACTAATCACCCAGTACCGAGATGACACCTGTATTATTTATACTTTTAACCGAATAATTGGTCACCCCAGGCCCACAGTGCAGACCTTTTCCACCCAATTACAAAAAAAACACCCAAAATCATGAGGAAGAAGGTGAAGAAGAAGGACTTAGACAACGCCCTAAATCCTCCCTATTGCCCCATGGACATCACCATCCACTAAAATCCCAAACCCCGATTTTTTCGTCCTGTGAGACCTCGCAATGCCCTTAAAACTGCACACCCACAACCCCAGTGCCTCTGTGTCCCTGGGCGAGGGGAGCCCTGCCGAGGGTCCGGGGGGCAGGGGTGCTGCCGGGGCTGTCGGCAGGGCTGCGCTGGCCCGTGCTGGCACACGCCGGCACGGCCTGGCCGCGGTGGCCGCGCAGGGCGAGGCTCTGGCGGCGGCGCAGCTCCTGGTACCCACCACGGTCGGCTCCGGGATCTCGACCTTGCCCAAGTCCAGCTGCGGAGAGAGCAGGAGACCCGGCCGGTCACTGGGGAGTCCCCGGTGCCAGCAGGGCAGGGGGGACACGGGCGCCCCCCGAGCCCCACAGGGGACGCCCTCCAACCCCAGCCCCTCACTCACCTCCTCCAGATCATCCTGGGTTCCTTCCAGGAGTGCCTGGGAAGGAGAGCAAAGGCTGGGGCTGCGCTGGGCCTGGGGGGCTGGGGGGGACAGGGGGCAGGGGGCAGGGCGGGGGCAGAGGGAGGGGAACTCGGGGCCCCCAGGGAGATCTGCTGGAGCTGGGGGAGAGCCAGAGACACCGAGCTGGGGAAAAGGGAGAGCCCGAGGGGCTGGGCTGGGGCTGTGGAACAGGCACGGGGGGAGGCACGGGGCAGGAGAAAGGAATTGGGGTGTGGGGACACGGGAGAGGCAGGGAGGGGCTGGGTGGGCACAGAAGGAGCAGACCGGATGAGGACAGAAGGGACAGGACTGAGACAGGGTCTGTGAGGCATGGGGTGGATCAGGGAATGGGACAGGGGGACCCCGCTGCAGTGGCCAGGATGAAAGGCAAAGGACAAAGGGGAGACACGGAAGGAAAGGCCTCGGGAATGGGGGGTGGGAGGGGGTTTGGGGGCCTGGACAGGGCACAGGGGAGGGAGCAGGGAGGAAATGAGTGAAGGGACCCAAAGGGTGGGCTGGGAGGGCAGAGAGGGCAAGTTGTGGGGCCAGCGTTGTGCTGGTGCCTCACCTTGGCCTGTGCCGGGGTGCACAGCAGCATGGAGAAGAGCAGGGCCACGCCGAGCACAGCCACCTTCATCTTCCTCTGGCACTGGGCAGCGCTGCCTGAGGCTGCAGCAGGGCACCGGCACCTTTATCCCTGCCGGGACTCCTCCCTGCGCCCTCCCCGACGGCCCCCAGGCCAAAACCCGGCTTGGCACAGCCCCCAGCCCTGGCCACAAGCCCAGCCCTGCCCAGAGTCCATCCCAGCCGCGGCACGGATCCAGTCCCCCTGCCCGCATCCCTGCAGCTTCCCACACGGGGCAGCTGCCCCTGCAAGGGCCCAGGAAACCCGGGGGGGCCAAGGGGGGCCAAGGGGATCCAAAGGCAGCTGGGGACCCTGTGGGGACAAGCCCCGCTCCAACACCATCCATCCTCCAGTAGCCCCCAGTGCCACATCCCCCATCTCCCGCTGGCCCTGCCCTGCCAGAGCGTTCCGTGCAGCACAGCCCGGAGCTGAGCCCGGCCCCAAACCCCACATGTGAGAGAACAGGGGGAGCCAGGGCCGAGTGCCCAGGGCAGGGACTGGGATCTGCACTCCCTGTGGGCACTGGGAGCACTGGGCAGTGCGAGTCCCCTGCAGACAGGGCTGAGGGCTGGGCAATGCTTCAGCTGTGCCAAATTCCAGCTCCACAACACCCCGCAGGTCCCTGGTGGGTTCAATTTGCAGCCCCATGGCAGAGCCCAGAGGGGAATGTCCCCTGCCCCGACCCCTGCCCTGTCCCCCCACAGCCACCGTGCCCACCCACAGCCCCTGGGCCCCGCTCTGTGCAGCTGCCCCACGCGCAGGGGCCCAGGGACCCCAGCCCCAACCAGGCTCCCACCCCAGCCCTGCCCCTGCCTGGGCCGTGCCCGCAGCCCCCCATGGCCCTTGTCCCCACAGAGGGGCTCTGCAGTGCCCCGGCCCCGGCCCAGCCCGGCGCTGGCCCCGGCGCCGATGCTGGGCCCAGGGTGTGCCCGTCCCCAGGGACGTGGACAAGGGGACTTTTGTCTCCAGGCAGCCACGGGGAGCTGATTGGGCAAACAGAGGTGCCCAGGGAGCAGGGGGGGCCTGGGTGCCCTGCCAGCAGCTCTGATGAGCCCTGTCTGCCCAGCGCCCCAGGCACCAGCAATGCCTTCATCAACCAGGGACTTCCCCAGGCCTGCGGCTCCTTGGGGAGGCTCCAGAGCAAACAATCAAGGCAGTGACCTGAAAGGTTTTCCCAGCTGGGCCAAGATTTCTGCTGGATCCCCAAGGAAAGAGAGGAGCAGAACCCTTCACTAATGTCCTGGAATGTCTAGCAGGAATCTCAGCCAGGGACAGCTTCCAGCAACCACTGCTCGGTGCATTTTTCCTTCTTGGAAGCGCACCTGGATCCACCTGGGAACTAAATCCGGGGCCCCTGGGATTCTCTGAGGCTCAGGAAAACGTCCCGTGGGCCTGGGACCCCAAACCAGGTTTTCAGCCCTTTGATGCCCGGCTTGGATCTCCTCCAAAGATTCTCCTCCCTCCCCTGCAGGCAGAGCAGCAAAGCAGAGCAGGATTTTCCTGGGTGGATTTGGGAGTGGAGGGGTTTGGGAAGCACAGCTGGGGCCCTGTATTGGGGAGTGTCTCCTGCTACCCCTCCATGGACACAGACACTCTCCAATGCCTCACTGCAGGGTCCCAAATCTCCAGGGAGGGGAAGGAAACCCAAAGACCGAGAGATTCTGTGCAACTGTGCGACTCTTGGGTGGCCCAGAGCGATCAGAGGGATGGCTCCATGCTTGGAGAGCAGTTGGAAATTCTCGGGGTTGATTTTCCCCGAGATACCTGAGGTTTGGTTTTTTCTTCCCAAAAACCCCACGCCCAAACCAGAAAAGAAGGACGGAGTCTGCGAGCTGAGGTTTCTAACTTTGTTTATTCTTCCTGATCCCTCTGTTCTCTCTCTGCCCTGCTCAGTGTCCTCCTGCAGAGCAGAGCACCAGCAGACTCCCCCAGGGCAGGAGGTCCCAGACCTTTTCCTATCATTTCTCTGATCCAACCACCTTCCACAATGTATTTTTATTTACAATTGTATACCAATTAATTCATTTCACTATTCTAAACACGTCAGTGCCACCTAAACCAATCTTGTGTGCCCTGTCACAGCCCAAGATCAAGTCTGAGGAAGAAGAGGAAGAAGAGGACAATGCCCTGATTCCTCCATCTTGGCCTCCCAACCTCCATTCTAAAAACCCCAAATTCTACATTTTCACCCTGTGACAAACTAAACAACAATTTATATCAAACTCTTGTGGCTTGTAATTCTTCGTGCAACATTGATAATCTTTCCCATGGGCTGAGATCCTAGACAGTGTCGTTTTGGGCTCTGTGCCAGGGTCCCGGACCCCTCAGGGCAGGCAGGAGGATGCCCCGGACTCCAGCAGGGAATGGCTCCAGGGGTTTTGGAAAAAGCAGGACAGATAAGGCAGTGGTGGAGTTGTCCTTTCTGTAGGACAAGAGCAGCCCTCAGCAACGTTTGCCTCAGGAGAGCAGCAACGAGGAATGGGGGGGAAAAGGACCTTCCCTCACCCCTTGTGGGTTTGGTCAGAGATCCCCGGGCAAACTCAGCATCCCAAACTCCCAGGGCACTGGCAGAGGCGTTGGGGAGCGCTGGGGGAGCCGGGGACACCCAGCCAGGCCCCCTGTGACAATCTGTGCCAGGCTGTGGCTGCCAGGAGAGGGGCAGGAGGCAGCCAGGGCCACCCCGGTGCTCCCAAAGAGGCGGGGAGGGGCAGGTGACGCCTGCTCAGGCTCACCTGAGAACAGAGGCCAGAAGAATCAAGGGAATAAAAAGCAGGTGTGTCTATTGAGCAGCCCTCAGGTACATTTAGGGCAGGTGGGCTGCACCCAAAATGGACGACAGGTCACGGGTTTTCACACTTCTATAATTTTGGTCCTTTTATATATTGGGGGTTAATCTTCTAATTACAGCTTCAGGTAATGAAGTAATTTCCCCCCAGTTTGCTCCCTCATGACTGATTTTTGTTTTCATTCCTCGCTCCCTGGGACAGTGTGGTTTGCTCTGATCCCAGGCCTGGAGAGGAATTGTTTTGTCTGACCAAAATAAGAAGAGAGTAGCTAACACTGTGTGTGTAGTTTAGAGTTAGACGCTAAAAAGTGGCTTACAAATATATGAAGAAAAAAAAAAAGCTAAATATATAATATAGAAAAATACAATAATATAATAAAATAAAAAGAAACCCCAACGTATACACAGGTATATAATAAAGATAATAATTAAATGTAATATATATTATTATATGGCTACACATTTATATTATATTATATTATATTACATTACATTACATTACATTACATTACATTACACTATAATAAATATATATACTAAATATAAAAATAATGGCCTCCTGTGATCCCAAGGCACCCCAGGCCAGGCAGGGTCCCCTCCCCCCCTGCCCTGGGCTCATCCTGGAGCCCACCTGGCCACAGGGACACCAGGCAGGTGGCCAGCAGCGGTCAGCACGGGCTGACCAAAGGATTGTTGGCCACCAGGAGTTCCTTCCCCGATCCGACAGCGCCTGGCATGGATGAAGGGAGCGGAATTTCCGAGCCTGGAGCTGGGCAGGCTTTGCCCACCACCCCCAGCTCGGGGCTGCAGCCTCTGCTGGTGGCAGCAGGGGGGCACCAAGGGTGTGGGGAGCCCCCAGCCAGCGCCCCCAGCCCTGCCCGAAGCTCCCTCTGCCCCACGGCAGGCACTGCCAGCAGGAACAGGAGGGCTGAGCATCCTCCTGGAGCCTGGGGCGCTGGGCAGACAGGGCTCATCAGAGCTGCGGGCAGGGACCCCCTGCCCCCTGGGCACCTCTGTTTGCCCAATCAGCTCCCCATGGCTGCACGAGGTTTTCAGGGAGAAAAACCCAAAACTCAGGCACCTTGGGGAATTCTTGTTCTTGTTCTTGTTCTTGTTCTTGTTCTTGTTCTTGTTCTTGTTCTTGTTCTTGTTCTTGTTCTTGTTCTTGTTCTTGTTCTTGTTCTTGTTCTTGTTCTTGTCCTTGTCCTTGTTCTCGTTCTCCTTCTCCTTCTTCTTCTTCTTCTTCTTCTTCTTCTTCTTCTTCTTCTTCTTGTTATTCTTCTTCTTATTATTATTCTTCTTCTTCTTGTTATTCTTCTTCTTCTTCTTCTTCCTCTTCTTCCTCTTCTTCCTCTTCTTCCTCTTCCTCAGACTCGATCTTGGGCTGTGACAGGGCACACAAGATTGGTTTAGGTGGCACTGACATGTTTAGAATAGTGAAATTAATTAATTGGTATACAATTGTAAATAAAAATACGTTGTGGAAGGTGGTTGGGTCAGAGAAGTGATAGGAAAAGGTCTGGGACCTCCTGCCCTGGGGAGTCTGCTGATGCTCTGCTCTGCAGCAGGACACTGAGCAGGGCAGAGAGAGAACAGAGGGATCAGGAAGAATAAACAAAGTTAGAAACCTCAGCTCGCAGACTCCGTCCTTCTTTTCTGGTTTGGGCGCGGGGTTTTTGGGAAGAAAAAACCAAACCTCAGGTATCTCGGGGAAAAACAACCCCGAGAATTCCCAACTGCTCTCCAAGCATGGAGCCATCCCTCTGATCGCTCTGGGCCACCCAAGGGTCGCACAGTTGCACAGAATCTCTCGGTCTTTGGGTTTCCTTCCGCTCCCTGGAGATTTGGGACCCTGCAGTGAGGCATTGGAGAGTGTCTGTGTCCATGGAGGGGTAGCAGGAGACACTCCCCAATACAGGGCCCCAGCTGTGCTTCCCAAACCCCTCCACTCCCAAATCCACCCAGGAAAATCCTGCTCTGCTTTGCTGCTCTGCCTGCAGGGGAGGGAGGAGAATCTTTGGAGGAGATCCAAGCTGGGCATCAAAGGGCTGAAAACCTGGTTTAGGGTCCGAGGCCCACGGGACGTTTTCCTGAACCTCAGAGAATCTCAGATGTCCCGGATTTAGTTCCCAGGTGGATCCAGGTGCGCTTCCAAGAAGGAAAAATGCACCGAGCAGTGGTTGCTGGAAGCTGTCCCTGGCTGAGATTCCTGCTAGACATTCCAGGGCATTAGTGAAGGGTCCTGCTCCTCTCTTTCCTTGGGGATCCAGCAGAAATCTTGGCCCAGCTGGGAAAACCTTTCAGGTCACTGCCTTGATTGTTTGCTCTGGAGCCTCCCCAAGGAGCCGCAGGCCTGGGGAAGTCGCTGGTTGATGAAGGCATTGCTGGTGCCTGGGGCGCTGGGCAGACAGGGCTCATCAGAGCTGCTGGCAGGGCACCCACGCCCCCCCTGCTCCCTGGGCACCTCTGTTTGCCCAATCAGCTCCCCGTGGCTGCCTGGGGACAAAAGTCCCCTTGTCCACGTCCCTGGGGACGGGCACACCCTGGGCCCAGCATCGGTGCCAGGGCCAGCGCTGGGCTGGGCCGGGGTAATGGCACTGCAGAGCCCCTCTGTGGGGACAAGGGCCATGGGGTGCTGCGGGCACGGCCCAGGCAGGGGCAGGGCTGGATTGGGAGCCTGGTTGGGGCTGGGGTCCCTGGGCCCCTGCGCATGGGGCAGCTGCACAGAGCGGGGCCCAGGGGCTGTGAGTGGGCAGGGTGGCTGTGGGGGGACAGGGCAGGGGTCGGGGCAGGGGACATTCCCCTCTGGGCTCTGCCATGGGGCTGCAAATTGAACTCACTGGGGACCTGTGGGGTGTTGTGGAGCTGGGAATCGGCACAGCTGAGGCATTCCCCAGCCCTCAGCCCTGTCTGCAGGGGACCCACACTGCCCAGTGCTCCCAGTGCCCACAGGGAGTGCAGATCCCAGTCCCTGCCCTGGGCACTCGGCCCTGCCTCCCCCTGTTCTCTCATATGTGGGGTTTGGGGCCGGGCTCAGCTCCGGGCTGTGCTGCAAGGAACGCTCTGGCAGGGCAGGGCCAGCGGGAGATGGGGGCTGTGGCACTGGGGGCTGCTGGAGGATGGATGGTGTTGAAATGGGGCTTGTCTCCACAGGGTCCCCAGCTGCCTTTGGATCCCCTGGGCCCCCCTTGGCCCCCCCGGGTTTCCCGGGCCCTTGCAGGGGCAGCTGCCCCGTGCGGGAAGCTGCAGGGATGCGGGCAGGGGGACTGGATCCGTGCCGCAGCTGGGATGGACTCTGGGCAGGGCTGGGCTTGTGGCCAGGGCTGGGGGCTGTGCCAAGCCGGGCTTTGGCCTGGGGGCTGTTGGGGAGGGCGCAGGGAGGAGTCCTGGCAGGGATAAAGGTGCCGGTGCCCTGCTGCAGCCTCAGGCAGCGTTGCCCAGTGCCAGAGGAAGATGAAGGTTGCTGTGCTCGGCGTGGCCCTGCTCTTCTCCATGCTGCTGTGCACCCCGGCACAGGCCAAGGTGAGGCACCAGCCCAACGCTGGCCCCACAACTTGCCCTCTCTGCCCTCCCAGCCCACCCTTTTGGTCCCTTCACTCATTTCCTCCCTGCTCCCTCCCCTGTGTCCTGTCCAGGCCCCCAAACCCCCTCCCACCCCCCATTCCCGAGGCCTTTCCTTCCGTGTCTCCCCTTTGTCCTTTGCCTTTCATCCTGGCCACTGCAGCGGGGTCCCCCTGTCCCATTCCCTGATCCACCCCGTACCTCACAGACCTGCTCTCAGTCCTGTCTGTTCTGTCCCCACCCGGCCTGGTCCTTCTGTCCCCACCCAGCCCCTCCCTGGCTCTCCCGTGTCCCCACACCCCAATTCCTTTCTCCTGCCCCGTGCCTCCCCCCGTGCCTGTTCCACAGCCCCAGCCCAGCCCCTCGGGCTCTCCCTTTTCCCCAGCTCGGTGTCTCTGGCTCTCCCCCAGCTCCAGCAGATCTCCCTGGGGGCCCTGAGTTCCCCTCCCTCTGCCCCCGCCCTGCCCCCTGTCTCCTGTCCCCCCCAGCCCCCCAGGCCCAGCGCAGCCCCAGCCTTTGTTCTCCTTCCCAGGCACTCCTGGAAGGAACCCAGGATGATCTGGAGGAGGTGAGTGAGGGGCTGGGGCTGGAGGGCGTCCCCTGTGGGGCTCGGGGGGCGCCCGTGTCCCCCCTGCCCTGCTGGCACCGGGGACTCCCCAGTGACCGGCCGGGTCTCCTGCTCTCTCCGCAGCTGGACTTGGGCAAGGTCAAGATCCCGGAGCCGACCGTGGTGGGTACCAGGAGCTGCGCCGCCGCCAGAGCCTCGCCCTGCGCGGCCACCGCGGCCAGGCCGTGCCGGCGTGTGCCAGCACAGGCCAGCGCAGCCCTGCCGACAGCCCCGGCAGCCCCCCTGCCCCCCGGACCCTCGGCAGGGCTCCCCTCGCCCGAGGGACACAGAGGCACTGGGGTTGTGGGTGTGCAGTTTTAAGGGCATTGCGTGGTCTCACAGGATGAAAAACTAGGGGTTTGGGATTTTAGTGGTTGGTGATGTCTGTGGGGCAATAGGGAGGATTTAGGTTGTTGTCTAAGTCCTTCTTCTTCACCTTCTTCCTCATGATTTTGGGTGGTTTTTTGTAATTGGGTGGAAAAGGTCTGCATTGTGGGCCTTGGCTGACCAATTATTCGGTTAAAAGTATAAATAATACAGGTGTCATCTCGGTACTGGGTGATTAGTGTTTAATTAACCATGGGAAGAGTTAGAGGCACCTCCATTTTCTGATTTTCTGGCTAGAGCTCACACCTCGTGAGACTGAATTACAGATAAGAATTAATAAACCCTTGGCCAGGACCCCCGCGCCTCAGGGCAGGAGCGCAGCAGCTCCTGCACCCCACTGCTGCCGCGGGGCCCTTCCCCATGGGCCCCCCTCCTTTCCCCTGTCCCCCCAGTCCATCCCAGTGCCCCCAGCGTGTCACTGACGCTGCCCTTGTTCCCAGGCCGTGCTTGGTCAAAACCTGCGGCTGCGCCAGCTCCTGCGGCAGAAGCGCCTTGCGGCCTCTCTGGATGCCTAGGTGAGCAGAGCCTGCAGGGACAGGGCTGGGGACAGGCCCCTCCGGTGTCCCGGTGCCAGCAGGGACAGGGCTGGGGACAGGGCCCCTCCGGTGTCCCAGTGCCAGCAGGGACAGGGCTGGGGACAGGCCCCCCCGGTGTCCCAGTGCCAGCAGGGACAGGGCTGGGGACAGGGCCCCTCCGGTGTCCCAGTGCCAGCAGGGCGGTGACGTTCCGCCCTTGGTGTTTTAGGGTCGGCAGCATCGGTGCCGTCCATGTCCTGTCCACCTCCGGAGGCACGAGGAGATGATCGTCCCTGGAGGAGCTCCCCGATCCCCTTTGAGCCCGGGGCCATTTCCCCTCAATAATCAATAAACCCTTTCAGCAGAGCTGCCCTCTCTGTCTGTCTGTCCCTCGGGGTGCGTCTGTCCATGTGTCCGGGTTTCCGCTCTGCCGCTGTGCAGGGCAGCTTGCCTGGGGCTCTGCTCCCTTCCTGCCGGGCTCTGCCGCCCCCACGGCGCACCCCACACCGCGGCTGTGGGCTGTGGGTGCTGTGGGGTGCACTGGGGGCAGTTTGGGGGGGTGGGTGGGTGCGCAGGGAGAGCCAGGAGCAGGCGCTGGCTGTGATCACCACGGGGCTGTTGTGGGTCCAATATAGAAACAGTTTACAAAATACAGTTTATTTCCAAACGAGTTTCTTTCTTCAACAAAAAATACACCTCTTTTTTGGAATTCTGGAAGCTGAAAATGTCAGGGTTTCTGTGCTAAGAGGCGCTGACCCTCGGGCAGGCTCTGCATTTGACCCGAGGCCGTGGAACTGGCCGAAGTTGGGCGGTGGCACTGGGGTTGTGGGTGTGCAGTTTGAAGGGCATTGCGTGACCTCACAGGGTGAAAAACTCGGAGTTCGGGATTTTAGTGAATGATGATGTCCATGAGGATATATGGAGGATTTAGGGCGTTGTCTAAGTCATTCTTCTTCACCTTCTTCCTCATGATTTTGGGTGGTTTTTTGTAAATGGATGAAAAAGGTCTGCATTGCGGGCCTGGGGTGGCCAATTATTCGGTTAAAAGTATAAATAATACAGGTGTCATCTCGGTATTGGGTGATTAGTGTTTAATTAACCATGGGAAGAGTTAGAGGCACCTCCATTTTCTGATTTTCTGGCTCGAGCTCGTGCCTTGTGAGACTGAATTCCAGGTAAGAATTATAAACTCTGAGTCTGATCACGGAACTGCCTGTATTAATCCCATGCATTAATCCCAGCTCTGACATGAAGAAAAGGAGATAAGAAACCAGCAGCTATTTTTTATAAACCGGTCTCTTTGTGTCACCAGTATCTGTTGGTGCTGCAATCTGGTTCCTGGGCTGGGCGGGGCTGCTGGGTGTCCCCGGCCCCGTGGTGGAACGGGGCTGTGGCTGTCCCTGGCTCTGGGCTGGAAGGACGGTGCCCGCTCTCCCTGACCGGGGCCTTCCTGGGTGCCCATGTCCGGCCGGCCGCAGAGGGTGGCCCTGGCCGGCCGCGAGGTCTCCCCGGGGCCCTGGGGAGGCCCCAGCCCTGCCCAGAGGTGTCGGGGCTGCCCTGGTGCGGCGCGAGGAGAAAATGAGAATGGGCGAGCACGGCCGCGGCACCGGGACCATCCCACGGCAGGCAGAATGGAGAGCAGGGGAGGCGGGCGTGGCCGACGCTGCCCGAGGGCTCGCTGGATCTCTCTGGGTGAAAAACAAGGGTCGTTCTCCTGGTACAGTTTATAGGTTTGATAAAAAGACAATTCAGAGGCGGAAATAAAGCAAATATTTAATCAGCAATTACAGCTAGGTGACTTGGCATTCAGCCACAAGCACACCCGCCAAGGGAAAGGCTCGTTCCTTCAAAGCACCGTTTTGTTGTGTATTCATAAACCCACATACAGGATTCAAACATTCCTCCTGGGTTTGAATGTTTCTCTGTTCGGTTTCAATTCCCCCCAACCATTTAATCTTGCAGATCAATCTGTGAGTAGCTCCATTCCATCTGGCCTTCTCTGATAGCAGAGGTTCAACAAATTCCTCCCCTGGAGCTCTGGTCACTGCCATCTTCATCAGAATAAGTTACTGATAGCAGCTGGGTAAGATACTGAGAACAGAGGTTCAATAAATTCCTCCCCCCGACCTCTGGTCGTTGCCATCTTCATCTGGATAAGATAATTCAGGAATGTGGGGGGGTTTCCTTCAGGACCAAAAGCAGTTTTTACTTTAATATCCTGCTACAGCCTAAGAAATATATATATATTCATCACAATACTTTATTTCTAAGTTTCATTAATAGCAGAAATAAAGGAAACTATATTAATGCAGAATTTTTCAACATTCTACATACAGCTTTCATTTTAATATTTGCAAAAAGCCAATAAGGTGATGTGTACATATAACACTCTGCCTCCAGTTCCTGCATCGAGGGAGTCGCTGGCCCCGGCAGCGCCCCCGGGACGCCTCAGAGCAGAACTGGCCCAGGGCTCTGCCCGTGCAGAGGGTCCCAGGAAATGTCCTGGTGTCTTGGTTTGGAGAGACAGGGATCTGCCAGGGAAAACTGGAGGTTCCCTTGGAATGGAGAACATAAAACCCCTTCCCACCAAATTAATACAATTTTGCCTTTTGGAGCTTTCAGGCAAAAAGATGGGAATAGGAATAACAGTTGTTTACTAGGAATATTAAAAAATACAAATGCAGTAATACAAAAAACCCAAGCAAACAAACAAACGTCCTAGAAAACCCTGACAGAGATACAACCTGTAACCCTGTTGTCAGGGTGTTGGAAGCAGTCCAAATAAATCCTCCTGGAGTAACAGATGTTGTTCTGTGGAGTAGAGATGATCCTGTAGGAAAACGGGTCCAGTGCTGGCGAGATGGGTCCCGTCTTCCTCCAAAGATACAGGAGAAAACCTGAATTAGAGTTTAGATTAATAATTAGTCTGCAGGTTTTATGCTGGTGGAAAGGCTTTGGCTCCTCCCACTGGGTGGAGCATCTCACAGTGGGATGAGGTGATGTTATCAGTCATGTGAGAGGCCTTAAATGGCCCATTCACGGGTGATGTCCCTCAGAGGAGGATGAATGGAGGAAGAGATAAGAAGGCACTGCCTTATCTGGTGTTATCAGGTGTCCCATTAACAGAAGGCACCGGCCATCTTCCCACCCTAGAGCTACAAGAGATAAAGAACAATATCTCCCAAATGACTTCGACAGATGAAAATAGAATACACATTTTTGGTTCCATTTTTCAACCCAAGACACCTGGCTGTGAGCAGCAGGGCAGAGAGAAAGGCGCTGGCCCGGGCAGCTGCTGTCCTGCAGGCACCGGCTCTGCTGCCCAGCAGGGTCCCGGAGTGACCACAGGGATTTGCAGATGGACACGGAGCGGCCACAGCACACGATTGGCAGGAGGGAATGACCTGTCCCAAGGAAAAAAGAGAGAAAAACGACCTGTGCAGTGTTGCCCTGGTTTTTCTGAGGTTTTTTAAAGCCTTCTACTTGTTCATAAGATGGAGTCAGTTCTTTAGTTTCTGTACAATATTAAGGGTCAGTTTTTCACTTTCTCACACTTTAGACCATAGATAACCTTTCTTGTTTTTGTTCACTGTCCTTTGTTTCCATATTTCTAGCCTGAAAATAATGTTGGTTGACAACTGGTCTGGCCAGTGGGGTGAAGGGGTAGTAACCCCAGAAGCCAATCTGCTACCAGACCCACAAATGCATTAAAATGAAAGAAATAAACAGGCTCGTTCTCTTTTTGGGGACCGGGCTTTTCCCTGCAGACCTCCTGCCTCCGTGTCGCTGTTTGCATGCCGCTCTCACAGTGCAGCACATCCCCCTCAGGACATGTCCCCGGTGGCCCAGAGGGGACAGGCCGTGGCTTTAGGGACAGGGATGGAGCCATGGCGGAGCAGGGGGGGCTGAGCAGGAAGAAGCCCCTGGGGTGTGCAGGGGGTGGCCACAGGCTGTGGGGGGATGTTGAGGCAGTGGCCCAGGGGGGCAGCCAGGGATGCACCCAGGGAGAGCCACAAGTGCAGGGGCTGCAGCTCTGGAGAGGCCGGGGGAGGAACGGGGTGCTGGAGCTGCTGGGGGACACCTGGAGCCTCTGGGCACAGGGGTGTGTGAGACACACAGTGAGAGGTGAGGCTGGGCTCTGCAGAGGGAAACCTGGTTCGTTTTTGGAGAGCTGCCTGCCCTGGCTGTGCGCCCTTGGCTCCCTCTGCCCGGAGCTGTGCCTGGCACGGGCTGAGGCTGCCAGCAGAGCCAAGGGGGCTACACTGGGACAGCCCCGAGGGACTGACGGGCAGGCAGAGCCCCCAGCTCACCTGAGCAGCTCCTCTGCCCAACCTGGGAGCACCAGCAGTGCCTTCACTCAGGGCCAGCAGGCACCAGGAGTTCCAGCACAATCCAACAACACAGGCTGGGCATGGCAAAGGCAACTGCAGACATTTGCGAGTTGGACATTGTCTAATGCAGCAAAATGAGGATTAACTGTCTCTGTGTGTGTCTGTGGGTTCGTGTGGGTTTGTGAAGATGATGGGCAGAACTGAATAATTATTCTAAAATACTCCAGACTCCAGGAGAGCAGCCCCTCTCCCACATCCCAGCCAGGACAGGCACAGCTGCACCCAGTGTTTGCCACTCAGACAAAAACAATCTTCCCAAGGCTGGGAAAATGAAAAAAACAACCAACAGGTAGAGATGAGGCAGCAGCCCTGGCAGGGAGCAGCCAGTGTTTGTGCTAAGCCCCAGCAGAGCTGGGCCCAGCTGCAGCTCCTCAAGGCCGAGGCCTCAGCAGCATTTCCCCCAAGCAAGGCATGCCTTGGGATGGAAATGCCAGGCACCCAGATTTGTGTAACTTTTGCTTTTTTAAATGTCTCTAATAGTCTATTTTTTAAAAATTTATTATATTTATTTATTAATGAAGTTTTTTGTTAAACTTTAAACACCTTAACAAAAGTGAGCTGTGCTTTTCACCCAGGCCCCTCCGTGCTCTGAAAGACCCCTCAGGGCACACCCAGCCTGGAACAGGCTCTCCCTGCTGACATCCCCCGGGGCTCCGGGCTGCGCAGGAGCCCACAGCTCCCGGGCACTGCCAGGGCCTCCCTGCTGCCTCCCCTGCAGCCTCCACCCTGGGCAGGATCTGGCAGGGCACACGCACGGGCACACCGGCTCCCCGGGCACAGCCCGGCCATCTCCGGGCTGCCCAGGGCTCTGCGGGTGCCCCGCGCTGTCACAGGAGCTCCGTGGGGACACGCCAGAGCTCTCCCTGTCCCCAAAGAACACAGACACTGTCCCCACTCTCCCTGTCCCCAGAGGACATGCCAGAGCTCTCCCTGTCCCCAAAGAACACAGACACTGTCCCCACTCTCCCTGTCCCCAAAGGACATGCCAGAGCTCTCCCTGTCCCCAAAGAACACCAAGACCCACCCGGGGGCTCCCAGCAGAGCCATGGGCACATCTCAGGGGGCTGCGGCTGCTGAGGAGCCCTGGGGGCACAGGCACTGCCAGGGCTTTAGGGCTGGCAGCCCAGTGGAATATATGATGTAATTCGTGTTCATGCAATATAAATGTATAATCATCCATGTTCATGAAATATCGATGGTATAAATACAGCTGCATTTAGGGGGAATACAGCAGCAGTCACCCGTGATTGGAAATAAAGTAAAAGGATTAAGAATTGAAAAACGCCCTTGCTGGAAACTTGGGTAAGGACCATGATTTACAGCAGAAAGGAGGGTGGCCATGAGAAGAGATGGATCTTGACTTCATCATCCGGGGTGTGCATCCCAATACAAGATTCCCTGCAATTGAATCAAGTGTTCATCTCTCCATGGAAATCCAATCAACCATCCTGCAATGAGGACACAATTTCATTAATATGGAGAAAGAGTGAAAAAAGGACAAAGAAGTATGAAGCAATGCCCTCTCTGGCCAAAACTGTATATAACCTGACCCTGCTGGGACAGAAATTGTGAACAGGGGAGCTCCGGTGTGATAGAGGCCGGGGCTGGATTCACCAAGGCTGAGACAATTAAATATGGCAACAGTTCACGTGCTGCCAGCAGCAGCAAAGATCTCTTTGTTCCAGGGCATCCTGAAAACATTCAAGCCCAGAGCATATTGCTAAAGCTTCCAGACAATTGTTCTAGCCAGTCACTGACAGCACACGTACACCGGCTTCAAACAATGCTAACTTGGATGCTTTCTATTGACAATAAACAATATCCCATTATTCAGTTCAAAACTTTCTACTGTCTTGCTAAGCATATTTTTCTGCAGTCTTAAGATCTATCCTAGCCAAACCTAACACTCAGACTATGGTTTCATGTCCTTGCTTGCTGTACTGGTGCAACTTTTCCTTCTTTCCAGCTTTGCAGTTGCAGATAATTCTAAATTCTGCTGCTCCTTCTGTTTCTGAGGCCTCCTTTTACAGCTTCTACCTTGATAAGGCTGAAGGCACAGGCAGGAAAAGCAACAATCCAAAATGCAGAGTCAGGCAATCCAAAATGCAACCAAATGAGAACTGTCTGTCTCTGGCAGTGTGTGTGTGTGTGAAGGTGATGTCAAGAGAAAGGATCAAAAGGACCTGGCCCAAAGGCTGCAGAGCTCTTCACTTAACAGCACTTCAGCTCAGCAGCAATGGAACTGAGGAGTTCAACTGAACCATTCAGTGGTGCAATAACACCTCGGAGCTTTTCAACTTACCTGGCTCCAGCTCCACAAGACTTCACTTAGAACTGAACTCAAACCCAGCATCCCAGAAAAGGACTCCTAAAGGAGTGACCATCTCTGCAGAGGAACTTTTCCTCCAGGCAGAACTGAGTGACAAGTGGAAAGGACTCCAGACTCCAGGAGAGCAGCCCCTCTCCCACATCCCAGCCAGGACAGGCACAGCTGCACCCAGTGTTTGCCATTCAGACATAAACAATCTTCCCAAGGTCGGGAAAATGAAAAACAAAACCAGGAGGAGATGAGGCAGCAGCCCTGGCAGGGAGCAGCCAGTGTTTGTGCTAAGCCCCAGCAGAGCTGGGCCCAGCTGCAGCTCCTCAAGGCCGAGGCCTCAGCAGCATTTCTCCCATCCCGGTGGGGCTGAGCAAGGGGAGGCGAGGGCCCTGCAGCCCCACGAGGCAGGAGATGCCAGCTGAGCACAGCCCCTCCACGCTGGCACCCCGTGCCAGCCCAGGGCTCCTCATCCTCCAGAGCCCCCGCAGCTGGCGGGCACTGACAGCCACAGCAGAGGGGTCTCTGTGTGCCACGCAGCCCCCTGGGCTCAGGCACTCCCTGCCCTTCCAGAAAGATCTCCCAGCGCTCTCCGTGCCCCTCAGGAACACCGAGGGCAGGGGCAATGCCAGAGGCTCCACAGGGACGTGCCAGGGCTCTGCCAGCTGCCAAAGCACCCCCAGCTCCCTGCCAGGCTGGAACTGGGTGTCACTTGGCACAGCAGGGCTGTCCCCAGGCTGCTGAGGGGCCCTGATGTCCCAGCATCTGCCAGGGGCTCCGTGCTGACACCCCAGGGCCCTCCAGGCTAGCAAAGAGCTGTCCTGTCACCCATGGTCACACAGGGGCCACTGCCACACCCCAGTGCTGTCCGTGCTCCGAGGAACACTGAGCTCCCCAGCAATCCCAGGGGCTCCACGGGGACACCCCAGGGCTCTCCAATGTCTTTGAGCACACTGAGCTCAGAGGCTGCAACAGGATGAGCATCATGACATCAGTTCTGTCTCTAAGCTACTGATATTTACAGGGAAAGGGATTGTCTGGAAGGCAGCCTTGTCCAGGGCACTTCAGCAGCTCATCTGTGAAATCTTTCGGTCACTTTTGGGTCTTTGGGTCACTTTTAGGTCAGCTCTTTCATTCTGGGGCAGCAGCCATAAGGAGATGCAGAAGAAGTCAAACCTAAAAGATCACACTGTGCCCCTCTCAATACAACTGAGAGCTTTGTAAATGGGACATTTTCCTACTGCCTTGACCCCATTCCAAGGCAAAGCAGCCAGCCCAAAGCATCCTGCCCCGACCTTCCAGGGGTCTCCAGACTGCTCCAGGGCAGGGACAGCAAAGGCACTGCCAGGGCTTCCATCCTTATGCAGCAGAATTTCTTAGAGAACATGAACATGAGGTATTTTGGAATGAGATCTGAGCTATCCCAAAATGGGGCCCAGGCTCAGGCCTGTGTGGAAGTAAATAAGCCTGTGGTGCCGTTAAAATTTAGATTAAGGTGGGTTTATGCATTAGACGGGATAGTTATAGTCAAATTATGGTAGCTACCTTAAATTGAGATTGTTTGCATTCCTTTTTATGCTGAATACCAATTAGAAAACACCTGTAACTGTAAATTATCTGTATTTAACCAGCCATTTCAGGAATAAGAGAATGTATCATTTCACCATAGTGGTTGTGCTCTGCGTTGCTCAGCCCAGCTTCCATGTAATTAATGGGGACCCTGTCTCCATCCTTACACCCTGGGTGGTTACAGGTTTCCTAAGATGCCTGAGCTCACCTGCGCCCGCAGGGCTCCCATGGGAACATCCCAGAGCTGTGTGGGGATGATGAAGAGCCGCTGTTCTCAGAGGCTCTCACAGCCCTTCAGTGGGCACATCCCAGGTGACTTTAGTGAGCTACGGCACTGCTGTGTCACAGCCCCTCACTGGGATTCCAGGAGCACATCCTGTAATAAACGGGGAGCTTGACTCACCCAGTATATCAAGCAACAATCAATTTATTAATTTATTAGTTCAAATGATAAAGTGTGAGCAAAGCAGCGCGGCGCTGGGTACAGTGGATGGGGTCTCCCCTCCAGCTGCACACCCACTGTTAATTCTTGCTGGGATTTATTGAGCGTGTTCATAAGCATTTCTCAGCAGGGTTTATTTTTGTGGTTTCCTCCTAGTTTCTATTTGTGAAGTCGGATTTCTACACCTTAAGGTTGGAAATTTCACAATCCCAGCAGTCTCTGTGTGATGGTGATGGAAGAGACAGGACTGATTGCTTGGATGCAAAAAAATCAGTTTATTGATCACAAAGCTTTAGTATCTTTACCTTTTCAGCTGTAACTCAAAATAGCTGCTTGCTTAAGGAGTAATAACTATAGCAACCATATCTTATGTTTCTTGATAACGTGAAATGTGGGGTTGTGTTTTGTGTCAGGTAGATAAAGGTGGCCTGTGCAATTGAATGTGGCCATGGGACAGTTATAAAAACCAGCTTTAATAAACAGCCAGAAGAGACATGGAAAGAAGCTTTTGAACAAAATTTTTGCTTATAAATGAATAATGTAAGCTTTAAAGATTTCACAATATAAGTTTTAGGGGGTTTAGTTAATATGAGTTTTATAGGCCTTTACCATACAGGATAGAAGAATGTGGAAGTATTATGATTATTTTCTTTTGAAAATAAAATTATGATAAGCTTTAAGCTGCATTGTAATAAGAGGTTTTGAACTAGAGCTTTAGAAAATACAGAAGGATTTGTAATCACCTAAACAAAGGAGGCAAGCAAGTTTATCCCAAGCTACAATCCTGGAAAGGGAAACTGGACATCAGCATCATTTATTTACAATGCTGGAAAAAGAAAGCTGGACATCATCATCACTGATTTACGAACCTGGAGAAGGAAGCTGGACATCATCATCATTTATTCACGATGCTGGAAAAGGAAGCTGGACATCGCCGTCACAGGTGTATGACTGAGAAGGGAAGATGAACATGACCATGACTGATTCACAACCCTGGGGTATAGAAACTCGACATCACAAATAAGAACTGATCAGAATGGAGTACAGAAATAAAACTTATTTTCAAACCTAAATTATAGAAATCTGACTTCACAAATAGAAACTAACAAAAAAACCACAAAAATAAAACGTGCTGAGAATTGCTTATGAACACGCTCAATAAATCCCAGCAAGAATTAACAGTGGGTGTGCAGCTGGAGGGGAGACCGCACCCACTGTACCCAGAGCCGCGCTGCTTTGCTCACACTTTATCATTTGAACTAATAAATTAATAAATTGATTGTTGCTTGATGTACTGGCTGAGTCAAGCTCCCCGTTTATTACAAGGCCCTGTCGGATTTTTTTTTTTAAGATATTTTTGTTTTTCCCTGCCGCCCCCACGGCAGCCCCGCCGCTCTCCCGCCGAGCCGCCTCCCCTCGCCCCGCCCCGCCGCCCCCCGCAGCCCCACACGCGGCCCGGCTGAGGGGATCGCGGCCCGGCGGCACCGCCCGGCCCGCAGCCACCGGCCCGGCCGAGCTCCCCCGCCCGCCGCCGCAGCGCAGGGCCCGGCGCCCTCGGCCGCCTTTCGGTTTCGGTTCCGCGCTGCGAGAGGAGGTAATTTTGCTTTTCTTCGCTGGTTTATTTTTGGGCGCGGCTACGAGCAGGAGCCGTAGGGCGGGGCTGCGGTAGCTGTTCGTTTCCCTTTCCCAGCCCGCTCTCCACGCCGCTTTTTCCTGGCGATTTCTCTTTTTCCCCGCTGTTTTCCCCTCGCTGCCCGCGCCGCCTTTCGGGGCCGGCCCGCGCTCCGCGCTGAGGGCGGGCGGTGGCGCGGGGCACCACGGGAAGGGCTTTTCCCGCCGCCCGGGCCGGGAGAGGAGGAGGCGGCGCGGGGGCAGCGAGCGCGTCGGGCGAGCGGGGCAGCGGCGCACGGGTGAGGCCGGGCACGGGCTGCGGGTGGCGGCGGGCGGTGCGTGGTGTCTCTTCGCGAGGGAGATTGCTGCGTGGGTCGCCTGGAGTCTTGTCGCTGTTCCGTGGCGTTTTTCCGACGCCTCTCCCGCTTCTTCGGCACGCGGCGGGGACGAGCGGGAGCGCAGCGGGGCGAGGGAGTGAAGCAGAAATGAAGGCGGGAGGCGAGGCAGGGGCAGGGCGGGTTTAGAGAGCCGCTTCCCGGGTTTAGAGATCTCACCTGCTGCCTGTCCGTGGATGGGACGGGGAAGGGAGAGAGGGGACAGTAATTGTGGCGGCTCCTAAAGGCTCGCTCCTTCCCTCCTCGGGCGCAGTGCGGCGTGGTGAGGCGCAGAGGAGGGACAGTGGCGGCGGTGAGGGTGACTGAGAGGGGAGGAAGGTTAAAGAGCCTTGGGATGTCACCGTGGCATACCTGTGACTGCTCCTGACCTCTCTTTAGCAGCCCAGAGTCTTCTAGGATGTGACCATGGAGTGTCTGTCACTGCCAGTGACCTCCTGGCTGCTTAGAAGCCCCAGAGAGCTCTGCGATGTCACCGTGGAAGCCCTGTGAGTGCAGGTGAGCTCAGGGTTCTTTAGAAACCTGTGTCCCTCTGGGATGAGAGGATGGAAGCCTTGGGAAGGCCTTTGACCTGACTGCCCTTCAGCAGTTCAGAGAAACCTGGGATGTCACCATGGAGCTGTTGTCAGTGCCGGTGATATCCGAGTTCTTTGGCAGCCTAGAGACAGATGGGATGTCAGCACAGAGCTGCTGTCATTGCCTGTGACCTCACAGTTCTTTAGGAGCACAGGGGCTGCTGGCATGTCACTATGGAAGCCCTCAGAGTGGCAGTGACAAAGTGGTTCTTCAGCAGCCTGGAGACCCCTGGGATCTCCCTCTGGGGTCCCTGTAACAGTGTGTGACCTCATGGTTCTTTTGCAGTTTTCAACACCTTTGGAGGATGTCGCTGTAGATCCTGTGAGTGCCTGTGACAGTGCAGCTTTTTAACAGCATGGAGACTTGTAGGATGTCACCGTGGAACCCCTGTGAGTTCCTGTGATCTCACGGCTGCTTAGCAGCCTGGAGACACTTGTGATGCTGCCATTGAGACCCTGTGACAGTCTGTGAGGTCAGTGTGGTTTGGCAAAGGGGAGACTCCTGGGATGTCCCCATGGAACCCCTGGGATTGCCCATGCCCTCAGTGTTCCTTAGGAGCTTGGAGACCTCTGGGATGTGACCACAGAACCTCAGTTAGTGTCTGTGCCAAATGGGCTCCTTAACATGTAGAGACATCTCTGTTGTCCTCATGGACGCTGGTGACTGCCTGGGACCTCGCAAGTCTTTGGAAGATGAAGGAGCTGTGGCGTGTCACCATGGAGTCACTGTGCCTGTTTGTGATCTCTCTGCTTCTGAGCAGGCTGGAGATAACTGTGATGTCACCAGGGACTGGAGTGGGGGTGTGGTGGTTGAGGGAGGTGAGGGTGAGGGGAGGAACGTGTGGCAGGACTCGCTGGGAGCCCCTCAGGCACTGAGTGGGCAGGGATGGCACCAGAACCCAGGCCTGGGAAACACTCTCTCTGTAGTGTGTAATGCAGGCATTGCTAATGGTGTCATTCTCAAAGTGTGCTATTCCTCGGCCTTGGGATGCAAGCTGTTTCCAGTTTTGAAATTCTTTGTTTCTCCAGTCACATGGTTTTTGATATTTAAATTTTGGGGTTGGCCTTTTCCATTCACACAATTCCCCCCTTTCTGGTACTTGTAATGTGACTGTTGGCTTAGCAGTCCATATTGACAGGATTTGCTTTTGTGTGCTCTGGCTCTTATCCATAACTTGGCATACTTAGCTTCTACACCATCCTTTCTTAGGACCTCTTTGATTATCCCATCCAAAGGTTTTGCTGGTCTGTGCAATCTCCTAGCTTGAATGCCAGGGATGAGTCCCACCAATCTAATCAATGCTAAGCCTCTGTGTTTAGTGCTAGAGTAAAACAAGGTGTCACAAGTGTTCCCCACCGGCCAGGTCTGGTCACAGAAAGCAGGTCTGCTCTCTGCTGGGATGGGAGGCCACCTCACCCCACTGGAGCAGGGGACCAGCTGTACCCCGTGTCCCCAGCATGCCAAGCCTGGTCACAGAAGGCCAGGTCTATGCACTGGGGTCTCAGACATGGTCTGCCTGCTGCTGGCATGGGAGGCCTTCCCTCCTCTACCCTGGAGGCCAGGTGTGCTCACCAAAATGATCAGAGTATTGGTATTTTACCGACGGCTGGGACACCAGCAGGGGGTCATCCCACACTGTTGAGAGTGCACCAGGTTTGACAGGGTCTGCTTTCCCTGCTGATTCTGCCAAGGCCCTGCCCTTGGCTGTGGTTTCACTGGATAGTGGGTAGGGACTGTGGGAATCTCATTCATTCATTCATTCATTCATTCATGCCACTAATTAGATGATGAGGCATTTGGCAATTTATTGAACATATATTTTCATCTATGTTCCTTTTCTGGGCTAAGTATAGGTGGCCCATCCACCTTGGTCCAAATCAGTAGAATTTAGTCTCAAATGTGGGTGAAATGCAACGCTACATCCTTGGAAGAAATCTGTCATTCCCACTGTCCTTATGTACCCATCCAGCTTTTAACTTTCCTTCTTTGTTTTTAATTTGCATAAACAATAATAACTCTACATATCTGAGCCAGCCTTGCTTGATATGAACAGTATCAACTGAGGTAAAGAGCGCTCTGGAGGCCAGGGCTGGGGCAGCTTCCCCCTGCCTTGTGTTGGAGAGACCTATGAGCTCATTGTTTCTGTAGAACTACTTGGCCCGCACTTGGCTTTTATATCTGAGCTTATGTCATATGGTATGGAATATTCTTTTGGCTAATTTGGGTCAGCTGACCTGGTTGTTTCCCCTCCCCGGATCTTGCCCACTTCCATGGCCTTTGGTGTGGAGAGGAATGTCAGAGGAGCAGTGCTGCTCGGTAGTAGTCAAAAGACTGGTCTGTTATCAACACCCGTCCAGCTACCAATGCAAAGCACAGCACTGTAAAGAGTATGAACTTTACCTTGGTCAGACCCAGTACAATCTCCACCCCTTATTCCATACCATTTGTGTCATGCTGGGATCTCATATAGTCTATATACTCTCGTTACTAGAATCCTTAAGCCTTCTCTAGACCAATCATACTTTTTATTAACTAGTATCGCCTGTCCTTTCACATCCCTCTGGGTGGTCTCCATTCCAGCAGGAGGTGGGGTCATGTCATGGGTTGACGCTGGACCAAATGCCAGTGCACCCATGAGTGTATATTTTACCCAATGGGTGACTGTGAGATGCGACCAAGAACAGAGCAGAGCAGGCCTAGAACTTGAAATAGAAAAAGACTTTATTAAACTACATAACTGAAAATAGAAAAAGAAAACCCAGCCACCTAAAAGCAGATATGAAAACCCCCCAGAACACTTCTTCTCCTCCCCCCAATTTCCATCCCATGCGTGCTCACACAGTTGACACCAGCACATTACCCTCATCTACTTGCTTAAACCTTCTACGACCCTGGGTTCCCATCACAATCATCATCCCTTAAAAAAACAAACAATCTTCATTCCATCCAGGGAGAGAGGAGTCTCTCTCGCACCACAGACCCCCCACAGGAAACACAGGTCCACCATCCCGTGTTCCCATGTCACCCATGGCACCGCCCGGGGGCAGTCTGCCAGGGCTACACCCTCCTTTCCTTGTCCAGCACTATCGCCGCCGTCCATGGACCAAAACTGCAATAGGGCTCTTTTAAGGATGTTTGGCCACGTACCAAAAACTAGCCATCTTCTCATATTGGGACAGAGGTCCCCCCCATTTTCCCCTGGGGCCGAGGGTTTCCAAGAACAGGCCACAACGTCTCTGGTTTTGAGCCAAAAAAGCATCTACCCAAACACAGTCTTATTTATAATCAGGAGGGTCCAGGGTCCGTCTATGGCTAACATTATGCAGGAAAAGTCCAGCCCAAAGGGCCACTCCTCTTCACTCTGGCAATCGAAGGGGGTTCTTTTCATCTCCCGTTACCATCTCGGTCCCAGGCTGTCCTCTCTCTTCTAAAACCCCCAGCCATGAGAATTAATGTCTGGAAACAGTTCTCCTCTGCCTTAGAAAGAGTTAAAAGCTTCTGTCTCCCAGCAAGGCCACAGGCTCAGGCACTGGCAGGCTCCGGCAGCTCCCACACACAGCTCGGCACCTTCTCCCTTGGGGGGTGGGGGGAAGACGGGACAGGACAGGGGGACGGAGGGACGGAAAGCACCTCCAAAGTTCTCCACCCCTCCATCCTGGATGGAGCTGGCTAAGGTCCAGTCCCATTCTCTCTTTTCCCACCCCCTGGGGCCGAGGCCTACCTCAGCCAGGCCTACCTGGCTCCCCTCCCCCGCCCAGCCTGGGCAGGGGAGAGGAGGATGCTCCTCTGCTCAAAGCAGAGCCAGGAAAGAGGAAGTCCGTCTGGGAGGCCTTGCTTTTAACCCCTTGTGTCCTCAGAGGCGTGTCCAACCTCTCAGTGGCCACCGAAGGTGTCAACATCCAAACCTGGCCACTGATTGGTTTGACCTCAGCTTCCTGAAAAAAACCTCATTTCCCCTCAAACCAGGACAGGTCAGGACAGGAGAAATAGTACACTTGATGATTGGGAACTGGCATCATCCCTTTTCATCAGTGCCTTTTTCTTGCTCCTTGCCAAAATTCATTCTTTGTCAGTTCATGTCCCTCCTGCTACTTTACCTCCTGCAACATACAACTTACACTATAACTTATTCTTACCTCAAGGTTAAATCTCCTTGAAGTACACACCGGGTCTCCCCATCCTCTGGAATCGCCCACCAAGCACACCCATAAAACACATTAAAATTCTCTGTTTCTTTTCCGGGTTAAGTAAAGGTGGCCCGTCCACCTGGTCAAATTCAAATTTACAGCCTAAATATGGGCAAGACGCAGTATGATCGGACGAACCCCTCCCTCCCAAAACCAATTCCAACTGTCCAGTTACACCACGCAGGGAAGGGGCCTTAATTTATTTTATGGTACAGATACACGAGCTTTACTAGTGAAGATGTGCACGATATCAACGGAAGAGAGGAGCGCTCTGGATGCTAGGGCCCAGGCTATCCTCCCTAGCCTCGCTTTAGAGGGACACAGGGCCAACAGCAACTCAGAGTTCTTCTCAAACCACTTTCCCCGCGCTCCCAAGGGAAAGCCTACAAACTGGATGGCTGTCACGTTTGTAAGGTCCCGAATTTGAGGTAGAAGGTGTTGGTATTTCTTAGCCTTCTCGGCAGCAGCCTCTCTCAAGAATGAGTTGCTGTGCTCATATCTGACTGTCACATCCACCACCAGTGCCTTCCCCCCTTTTACGAAGATCAAATCTGGCTTATACAATTTGTTTTGTTCATCCCTCAAGTGTGGTTTCTCAAACACTGTCCAATCCTCCCTCTTAGCTTCTCTACTAAGAGTTTCACAGATGGAGTTGTGGTGTTTAATCCTGGCATTCTGAGTTATTGGACAGTTTCCGATGACATGGGCAGTTGTTTCATACTCAGTGCCACAGTGTCTATAGGATCTAATGCAGACATCTTGCCTACCCCTAGCCAGGAACTCTCGTGTCGGGTAGACGTTAGCTCTTAATTGCAGCGCCATTATTAACTTCCTATGAGGGATGCCACGGTACTGTACCAGCCATCGATTATTGATGTTATCATTCTCAAAGTTTGCAATACCGTGTCCCTGGACAACCAGCTGTATCCACCTTTTAAACTTCACCTTCCTCCAATCACAAGGTTTCGGAGAGTGGAATCGGGAGCGGGGGGCCTCCCACTCTGACAAGGCCTCATCTCCTACTACCGTTCCTTCTTTCTCAGGGATAGGCTCCCAGATCGGTAGGATGGACTCTCTTGTCCCACTGGCTCGCAACCACAATTTTTCAAAAGTCCTTCCGAGATGTTCACCTTTCAGAAACGGGACCAGAGCCACATCCGAAGAGTGAGCCAGTTTGTACAATCTTTGCGCCTGGATGTTCGGAATCAGTGCCGCCAACTTGATGAGGCCTAGCCCTCCATCTTTAAACCTCGGATACAAGATGGCATCACATGTACTAGGTGGGAGGTGAAGCCACTCCTTGACCGCCATCCTGATCATCAGGTCAAGGGATTTGAGGAGCCCAGATCTTACTTCAGTATGGTCAGCTAGATACATCAGTCTTGGGATGGTATAGGTCCTGAGTAGATCCACCTTCTGAAGAGGTTTGAGTGGTGCATCACCAATCCGATGGAGCCATTCCTCAAGTTTCTTGGATAGGCCCAAATTGGCGAAGCCTACCCAGGGGTCTATCTGGACACCTAGGTGTCCTGGTTTGGGACAACTCCCTCCCCCACCACCGGGTTTGGGAGGAATTTCCTCAGAGGAAAAGTGGAAAAAACTTGTTTATTAAGAAACAACAAAAAAACCACCCCCCAACACAAGAAAAACAGTCTGAGATGACAACAAATGTTTTCACCAGTCCAAGAGAGGGTGAGCAGTCTCTGCTGGGGAGGGTGCCAAAGCTTCTCTCAGGTGCAGACTCCGGGGGGTTTTCCCTTGACGTTCCTGAATCAGGGCCCGAAGCAGGTCCGATGTCTTCAGGGAAGGGGAGGAAGGAAGGAAGGGGAAAAAACAAAAGCAGAAAAATGGCAAAAAGCAAGCAAAAAAGCAGAAAGCAAGAGAGCAAAGCAGCCTAAAGCTAGCAGCAAGCAAGCCAAAAGCAAGCAGCCGGGGGAGGGGCTCAGCTATAGACAAAACAAACTGAGAACATGGGAACAGAAACACACGATTTGGGGTACAAAGCATGAAAATGTCCTGTCACCCCAGGACATTCCACCCCTTATCCCATATCGTGAACATGTTACTGAATACAATGAAAAAACTTTCTTCTCACTTGCTCAAACCTTCCACACTTAACACATTTCCTTCCATCTTACTTGCTCAGACCTTTGATACTTTCACGTTTCCTTCTGTCTCATATCTGTATGATCTAACGTACAGACAATGGTGGTAACGCTCAGCAAACAATGATATCATCCCACAATCAGATCTCCCTGAGGTACACAACGGGTTGTCCCATCTTTCTGCATTATCCACCAGGTATAACCTGGTCCTTGAGCAAAGACAATCCCACGAATGGGTTTGCCTGTACTCAAGGCAGGATTAATCCATACTGTCTTCCCCAACAAACCTCTGACATGGGCCAATGGGACTTTATCTCCATCTACTATATTAAGGGGCTCAGACTGGGCAGGACCTGCTCGGTTGGTGGAACCTCGAGTGTTAACTAACCAGGTGGCTCTTGCTAAATGCTGCTCCCAGTTCTTGAAAGACCCCCCACCCAGTGCTTTCAAAGTGGTTTTTAACAATCCATTGTACCTCTCCACTTTACCTGCAGCTGGTGCATGGTAGGGGATGTGGTACACCCACTCGATGCCATGTTCCCTAGCCCAGTTGTTAATAAGATTATTTTTAAAATGAGTCCCATTGTCTGACTCAATCCTCTCAGGACTACCATGCCTCCAAAGGACCTGCTTTTCAAGGCCCAGAATGGTGTTGCGGGCTGTAGCATGAGACACGGGGTAGGTTTCCAACCATCCCGTAGTGGCTTCTACCATGGTTAGTACGTGGTGTTTGCCTTGGCAGGTTTGAGGCAGTGTGATGTAATCAATCTGCCAAGCCTCCCCATACTTGTACTTGGACCACCGCCCCCCATACCAGAGGGGCTTCACCCACTTAGCCTGTTTAATGGTAGCACACGTCTCACAGTCATGAATAACCTGAGAAATGCTGTCCATGGTTAGATCCACCCCTCGGTCTCGTACCTACTTATAGGTTGCATCTCTACCCTGGTGGCCTGAGGCATCATGGGCCCATCGTGCTAGGAACAGCTCTCCTTTGTGCTCCCAGTCAAGATCTATCTTCAACTCCCCTATCTTTGCAGCCTGATCTACCTGCTGATTGTTCTGCTGTTCCTCATTAGCTCTGCTTCTAAGGACATGGGCATCTACATGGCGAACCTTCACAGGTAGTTTCTCTAACCGGGTAGCGATGTCTTTCCATTCTTCAGCAGCCCAGATTGGTTTTCCTCTGCACTGCCAGTTCGCCTCCTTCCATCTCTTCAGCCATCCCCACAGAGCATTGGCTACCATCCAGGAATCAGTATAAAGATAAAGTTTTGGCCACTTCTCTGCTTCAGCAATGTCCAGGGCCAACTGAACGGCTTTGAGCTCCACGAGTTGACTCGATCCACCTTCTCCTTCGATAGCTTGTGCAACTTGTCGTGTGGGGCTCCACACGGCTGCTTTCCACTTCCGGTTCATCCCCACAAGGCGACAGGAACCATCAGTAAAAAGAGCGTAGCGTGTGTCTTCTGCCGGCAGTTGGTTATATGGTGGAGCTTCTTCAGCACGGGTCACTTGCTCTTCTCCCTCTTCACCAGTGAGACTGAAACTTTCACCCTCAGGCCAATTTGTAATTACCTCCAAAATCCCAGGACGATTTAGTTTCCCAATTTGGGCGTGCTGTGTAATGAGGGCAATCCACTTGCTCCATGTAGCATTGGTGGCATGGTGGGTGGAGGGAACCTTTCCTCTAAACATCCACCCCAGCACGGGTAGTCGAGGTTCCAGGAAGAGTTGTACCTCGGTACCAATCACTTCTGAAGCGGCTTGGACTCCTTCATACGCAGCCAAGATTTCTTTCTCTGTTGGGGTGTAGTTGGCTTCAGACCCTCTGTAGCTCCGACTCCAGAATCCCAGTGATCGGCCTCGGGTCTCACCAGGCACCTTCTGCCAAAGGCTCCAGGACAGGCCATGGTTCCCGGCTGCAGAGTAGAGCACGTTCTTCACCTCTGGTCCTGTCCTGACTGGGCCAAGGGCTACCGCATGAGTGATCTCCTGCTTGATCTGGGCAAAGGCTTGTTGCTGTTCATGGCCCCAGTGGAAATTGTTCTTCTTACGGGTAACCAAGTAAAGAGGGCTCACAATCTGACTGTACTGAGGGATGTGCATCCTCCAGAAACCTATAGCACCTAAGAAAGCTTGTGTTTCCTTCTTGTTGGTCAGTGGGGACATAGCTGTGATTTTGTTGATGACATCAGTAGGAATCTGGCGCCATCCATCTTGCCACTTCACTCGCAGGAACTGGATCTCCTGAGCAGGTAACTTTACTTTTCTTAATGGCAAAACCAGCTTCCAGGAGAATTTGGATGATTTTCTCTCCTTTCTCAAACACTTCTGCTGCTGTGTTTCCCCACACAATGATATCATCAATGTATTGTAAATGTTCTGGAGCCTCACCATTTTCTAGCGTAGTCTGGATCAGTCCATGACAGATGGTAGGACTGTGCTTCCACCCCTGGGGCAGTCGGTTCCAGGTGTACTGCACACCCCTCCAGGTGAAAGCAAACTGAGGCCTGCATTCTGCAGCCAGAGGAATGGAGAAAAATGCATTAGCGATGTCGATTGTGGCATACCACTTCGCTGCCTTGGACTCCAGCTCGTACTGGAGTTCCAGCATGTCTGGCACAGCGGCACTCAGCGGTGGAGTCACTTCATTCAAAGCACGGTAATCCACGGTCAATCTCCATTCTCCTTCAGATTTACGCACAGGCCAGATGGGACTGTTGAAGGGTGAGTGGGTTTTGCTGACCACCCCTTGGCTCTCCAGCTCTCGGATCATCTTGTGGATGGGGATCACAGCATCTCGATTAGTTCGATACTGCCGGCGATGCACTGTCGAGGTGGCAACAGGTACTCGTTGCTCTTCTACCTTCAGGAGTCCTACTGCAGATGGGTTCTCTGACAGTCTAGGCAAGGTGTTCAATTTCTTAATGCCCTCTGCCTCCACGGCAGCTATTCCAAAAGCCCATCTGAACCCCTTAGGGTCTTTGTAATAGCCATTCCTGAGATAGTCAATGCCCAGAATACTCGGAGCCTCTGGGCCAGTCACAATCGGATGTTCCTGCCACTCCTTCCCAGTCAGGCTCACCTTGGCTTCCAACAGGGTCAATTCTTGTGATCCCCCCGTCACACCGGCAATGGAAATAGGTTCTGTTCCCTCATGTTCTGATGGCATTAGGGTACACTGAGAACCGGTATCAACCAAAGCTTTATATTTCTGTGGCTCTGATGTGCCAGGCCATAGAACCCATACTGTCCAAAAGACTCGGTTTTCCCTAACCTCTACCTGGCTAGAGGCAGGGCCCCTCTAAGCCTGGTTATCCTTCTTTCCTGAGACATATGTCTTGGAGGTTCCTTCAAGGGGATCGGACAAGTCATCGTCATCATTATGCCTGGCAGTTCGAGTACGGGCAACTGGAGCTGCTTCCCTTTTCTTACCTTCCTTCAATTCATGCACCCGTTGTGCCAGAGCAGCAGTAGACTTCCCATCCCATCTCCTCATGTTTTCTCCAGACTCACGTAGGAAGAACCACAACTCAGCTCGTGGGGTGTACCTTCTCTCCCCAACAGAGGAACGTCTGCGTTGGATACTAGGGCCTCTAATTTGTACAGCTGAGATTTGGAGGAGGTCCTCCTTAATCTCTTCCTTGAGTTTCTTACGACTTTCCTCTATTTTGTCTTCTAATTTCTGCAGTCGTGTTTCCACAGCTGCAATTCTGGCATGAGTTGGGCCATGTACAGCATCCGCATATGCCCGAAGCTTCTTTGCCATATCAAGCACAGTCTCACATACCTCATCCCACTTCATTATTGCTAGAGCAGAAGCGTATTCAGGTGGCCCAAGTTGCACAAGTTTCCTCCACATTACAGGTGTACATGGTATGAAGTCCTGATTCCTAGTTGTTATGTCATCTGAAAAAATTATCTCTACCACTGCCATCTTCCTCAGGCATTGGATCCCCTGTTCTATGGTCTTCCACCGTGTCTGCTGAATATAGAGGTCATCTGCACACAGGTATCTTTGTGCTACGCTGTCCAGGATCCATTCCCAGAGGCTGTGAGGGCGAGCCCCCCTCATCATGGTTTGGACAGGATCATGTGACAGGGATCCTAAATGCCTCGCTTCAGTGCCATCCAAAATTGTAGCCTCGCCTGCAGCATCCCAAAGGTGGACTAGCCAACTAATTATAGATTCATCGGGCTGTCGCCTATAATCCTTCCTAAGGCCTCAAAGGTCCTTCAGGGAGGAGGAATCGATATTGGCTTCGGAATCTGTGCCACTTGGTGTGGTCTCTGATGTTGGTGATGGTCCTTCTCTTGGATCATCATCATCCTCCACCCTTCGGTCAGTCTTGCTTTTACACTTTCCACCTCTTGTATTAGCAGCAACAGCCATTGGTTGAGGCTTACTCTCTGGTTTAACGACTGGCCTGGAGCCTGGGATGTTTGCTGCAGCCTGAGTGACTGGGACAGTAACTAATTTATCTCCCTGTTCCCTTTCCTCTATCTGCTGCCCTACAGTGTTTAGCAGGGTGCGATAAGCATGTGCCAGGGCTCAGCTCACTGCAATGATCCTTTTCTCCTTAGTGTTACCATGGCACGTCTCTTTCAGATACTTTGCCACCTCAGCTGGGTTCTGAATTTGTTCAGATGGAAAGTCCCAGACTATAGGATCAGAAAATTCCTTTAAAATTCGGCCCATATCCTCCCATTTCCCACACCACTCAGGATTCCTCACCCTTGGTTTTACTCCTAAATCAGGAGTCTCACCAGCCCCTCTAGAAATCTCAGCCTTCATCTTATATAAACTGCAGACAGTATAAAGAAAGGTTACTAAATTAAATGCCAGAAAGATGGTGTCCTTGGCAGTCAGGGGGAACCGAACATTTTCTAATAGAGATGTAAACAATTCAGAGGAGAAGAAGGAAAGCAAAGGCTGAAAAGCCTCCTCCCCTGCTTCTCCCCTAACAAACTGAGTACACAGCCACAACCACAAACTATACATTCCTGGAACTGATAACAACATTTTTATAAACCTCTTGCAAATCATCACAACCAAGCCCAGCCTGATGAATATTCTGGTTAGCGCCCCACGGTTACAAAAGCTATGCATCAGGGACAATATCAGAGCTAGTGCTGGATAAGAAAATAAACCTAGGGACCACAAAGGTATTAAAACTTCAAAGAACCCTAATGACCAGAAATACAGGCAGGCTTTCACTCCAAATGACATTATAACTTCAAAAAGAGACATACCAATATGCCCACGAAACAATTGAGACCAAAATATTATTAGAATAAAGTTTTTTCCACTTTGCATGGTTAACTTCCCCGTACAGGCCACCAAAAATAATTGTCCTGGTTTAGGACAAATTAGGGGAAAAATCTCCAAAGGAGCTCCTTAAAGGAAACAAACCTCCACAACTCCTCCCCGCCCCCCCACCGGGTTCGGGAGGAATTTCCTCGGAGGAAAAGTGGAAAAAACTTGTTTATTAAGAAACCACAAAAACACTCCCCAACACAAGAAAAACAGCCCAAGATGACAACAAATGTTTTCACCAGACCAAGAGAGGCTGAATGGCTTGGGCAGTCTGCTGGGGAGGGTGCCAAAGCTTCTCTTAGATGCAAACTCCGGGGGAGTCCTTTGACATTCCCGAATCAAGGTCCGAAGCAGGTCCAATGTCTTCAGGGAGGGGAGGAAGGAAAGAAGGGGAAAAACAAAAAGAGAAAAATAGCAAAAAGCAAGCAAAAAGCAAGAGAGCAAAGCCAGCAAAGCGAGCCTAAAGCTAGCAGTAAGTAAGCCACAGCAAGCAGCCGGGGGAGGGGTGCGGCTATAGACAAAACAAACTGAGAGCACGGGAATAGAAAAAACCACGATTGGGATACAAAGCAGGAAAATGCCCTGTCACCCCAGGACAGTTTCCAAGGTTGTTTATTCTTTCATTATCTCTCAGTTCTTTCCCAGCTCTGCAAGGCGTCCCCAACAGAGCGGGACACGCGGCCGATGGGGGCGGATCAGAGGGTCCCAGACCTTATGTATGGTACCCTTGACCCAACCACCATCCAAAACGTACTTTTTATGTACAAAATTTTACCAATACCTACTCCCTATGTTAACATGTCATTTCTACTCTAAACCAATCCTTGAAATCCAACTCAGTAGAAGATGGGGGACGAGAGCAAGAACAAGGAGGACAGGGGCCACTCCCCAATTCCTCTATCTTGTCTCTTCAGACCCATATACTAAAAATCCTAGCTTCTACATTTAAATTCTATGATAAACTACCTACTACCTATTTTGAATTCTTTCAGCTTGTGATTCTTCATACAATGTGACTATTTACTCCCATGGCCAGGGATCAAGAGCAGTGTCCTGCAGGGCTCTGTGTGAGGCTGGCTGACCCCCTTGTACAGATCCCAGATCCCCCTGTCCAGTCTCCAAACCCTTCAGAGCAGCCAGAGGGATGTCCTGAACTCTGACATCTTCCCCTCCTGTTTGCACTAAAAACACTTCTCTGGCAACTCTTCTCATGGCCCACCGTATGCCTTGAAGCAAGCATGACACAAACATCAGAAGAATCACAAGCCGTAACAAAAAATATATCAAAACTTTCAAAAGTTCCCTCCACCATGATGAAAAATGAAACCAATTGAACAACCCATCCAGCCATGATCCAGTGACCTCTCCAAGTTTGTTAACACTTTCCTGCAATTGCCTTATGTTCTCATGGATATTTTTTGAATGGTCTGACAAATTCATACAGCACATTCCCTCAAATTCCTCACACCCGTGTCCATGTGTCAGGAATAGATAATCCATTGCTGCTCTGTTTTGGAGAGTTGTTCGTCTCACATTGTCAGTGTCAGTTAACATCTCACTCAGTGCGAGAGAGATGGATCGGACGTTTTTGCTCAAGCAACAGCCCATCGGATCCAATCGTTTCAAGGCTGCTGCTGCTGCATGTGATGAAAATATAGCTACCGAAACTCTTTGAGCCTTTTTCCAGGTGTGAACATTGCCATCACAATTTGGATCATACTGTTTGATGGCTCTTTTTCCTCTATATTTTTTCTCTCTCAACAATGTCATGTTGGGTGTTAACAATGAAAGTTTCCCAATGCTGCATGGACCACCTGTCACCTGTGCAGGGATCGCGGGCCAAATCCTGTCCCCGCAAATTAAAAAGATCCCTTTTGGCAACTGTGCTGGACCATCATGGCTGAATGGTTTGTTCCGCACCTTGGTGTAATTGCACCAAGAGGATGCATTCTTATAGTTTATTTGATTCGGTGTGACATTTATTGCTTTGTTTTCTGTCACCCCAAAAGGACCGAATTTTAGACAAAATCCCATTCTGGCCGATCCAAGAATTTCCAGTTCCTGAGGTTCAAAGGGCGCCTAAGGAAGGGATTCCACCCAAGCATCCCATTCACCTTCTGTTGGGATCGGCCATTCATTCACTGGCAAGCCCACTAAACATGTTGAGAAAGGTTTCTTTGGCTTTGAGTGTGTCAAACAGATGGTGTCCAACCCTGACACATTGGCCAGAGTTTCCCAGACATTTTCTCTTGGTTGCATCATTGGCAGATCTGCCACATTGCCTAAGGCAATCGGTGAGAGAATGAGGCACAGGAATAACACCTGATCAAACTCCATATTTAAAAACCTCATTCCTCCTAGGAATTTTTGAGATCCAACACCACCCAAGTCCCAAAAGAACCCCGAGTCCCAAAGTCTTTTGCACGCCAGGCGAGGAGATGTTCACAGTCTTGGCACCAGCTCACGTCTGCGTACTTGCTTTTCCGTTCCCGGAGCTTGCTTCTCCATTTCCAGGACTCGCATCTGGTTGCTTCTGGACCCGATAGGGTTTCACGTGTCTTGCCGACATCCACTTTGGTCCAGCTCCTGTGGAGACACAAGCATAACCCTTGCCCCAAGTTATTAATTTGAACGGACCTTCAATTTTTCCTGACTCTGGGTTTTTGACCAGGACCAGAGGATTCTCTTTCAATTTCACCTGAGAGCTTTTTGAAAAGTGTCTAATGATTGGTGGAGTGGGCTCTGTAAAAGAGCCGTTCAGGAAATTCAACACACATAAAGCTTTGTTCAGACGCATGTCAGGTGTTGCGTCCCCCTCCCCCATTTTTGTTTGTCCAAAAGGGACTTCAATGTATGATGTGTTCTTTCAATGATTGCCTGACCTGTTGGAGAATGTGGGATGCCAAAGGTGTGATGGACACCCCATCTTTTCAAAAATTTGTCAAGCACCTTTCCTGTATATGTTGGACCATTGTCTGTTTTAATTTCCTGCGGTACACCTAGTGATGCAAATGCTTGTAAAAAATGTCTGCATGTGTGTTGTGCTGTTTCACCTGCGTGCAGAGATGCAAAAATTGCGCCTGAAAATGTGTCAACTGAAACATGAATATTTTTAAGTTTTCCAAAAGATGGGTATTTTGTTACATCAGTCTGCCACAACTGCAGACTCTGCAATCCTCTTGGATTGACTGCTCCCATGGATGTGGGGGGTTGCACAAGCTGACAATCCGGACATGCACTTTTGATTTCCTTAGCCTCATTTTTAGAGATGCGAAAGTTTTCCATCAGTGCTTGTGCATTCTGATGAAAAAATGCATGACTCAGCCTTGCCTGTTCAAAGATATTTGGCAGAGTCTTTGAAATGGGCACTGTCAGTTTGTCTGCGTGTGCATTCCCTTCTCCTAAAAATCCTGGAAGAGAGGAGTGTGCCCTGATATGTGAAACATAATATTCATGTTTCCTTTCCTGCAACAGTGACCTCATGCAAAGAATGTGTATAAATCTCATTGTCGACTGTCACGGTGCCACTTGAGACCTCTGCGTCTCTGCACCTCGGACTAGCCCAGACACCGTGTACAGTGACGGAAGATCAGCCAGCGAGCAACGCAGGCTGGGCTGATTCTTGTAGGGGGTTCTTGGTTTCCGAGAGAATCTTCTCAGCAGCGATGGATAAAGTGACGCAGACAGAGACAGGGAGGGAGGAGACCGTTGAGGTAGTGACAGGATTTATTGCACCTGGTCACTGACTCCCAATTCTGGCGGGAGAACTCGGCGACCCGGGATTTTATCCGGATAGGAGAAAGGGAGTGGTGAAGTTACAGCAACCAATGGAAAGTGTCTTTGGGGCGGTTACACAGGTGGGAAAATCAAATTGGACCAACTAGGGATAACTGGGATGAGTTTCACAACAGCAGGAAAAATGATGGACCAATAATGGACTGTTACATAACAGCAGCAGGTGCATGCATTAACACAACTGAGGGAGACAAAGGAATGCCCATGAGGCTGAACAGGGTATATAAAACTAACTATTACAATAAACTTAATAAACTTAATTTGCTCACTGCCACAGTCGACTTCTCTCAAAAGTGACCCCTCAATTCTCCTGACCACATTTGCAACATATGCTGAATCTGTGATCATATTGAAGGGTTGTTGGAACAATTCAAAAGTCCTCACTACTGCTGCCAATTCTACAATTTGGGGCGAGCCCTGCACTGTTTATACATTTGATTCCCACTTTCCTGTGGTTTCATTCTGCCACGTGATTACTGATTTGTGAGTTTTTACTGACCTGTCAGTAAACACCGTTATGGTGTCCAACGGCACCTCACTTATTTTTGGGTTTTCCCTTAGACTTATTTTTACTTTCAGCAATCTGTGGCTTGGAAAGTGAATTGCACAAATACCTGGATAATCTAACAATGCAATTTGTAAATCTTCTGATTTCTGCAATGCCCAATCGAGATACTCTTTTTTCAGAGGCAGGTAAATTGTTGCAAAGTCTTTGCCTGCCATGGACAACAGTCTCTGCCTAGCTTTCATTATAATTTGAGCTATCATTTCTAAATTCGTGAGGATTGTTTTGGAGGATCTGTGGGGTAAGAAAGTCCATTTGATGATCAACAACGGGTCTTTTTGTGACACATCCCACTGGAAAATCAGCCCATACTACTGTATTTCTTCTCCTAATATTGCAAGAAAGAATGGTAATGATGTAACGATACGATGTGCTTGTCTTTGTTCGAGAATCTTCGCCATTTTCTCAAGGGCTTCTTGAGCTTCAGGTGTGAGAGCTCTGGGAGATTTGATGCTGCAGTCCCCTCTCAAAAGATTGAACAATGGTGCAAGTTCATCATTCGTGATTCCCAAGATTGGCCTCATCCAGCTGATTTTTCCTAAAAGTTGTTGCAGATCTTGTAGAGTGTGGATTTCTGTTCTGATCTGTATCTTCTGCTGCCTGATTGTTTGCTCCGTGATCTTCCATCCTAAATATTTCCATGGCGCAATCTCCTGAATTTTTGAGGTGGAGATTTCCAATCCTGCGCCTTGCACTTCTGCAATCACTCTGTCACGAGCTTTTTGCAGTTCTTGTTGTGTTTGTGCTGTGATGAGCAGATCATCCATGTAATGAACAATCCTTGCTTCTGGATGTTTCTCTCACACTGGGGACAAGGCTCGCACCACAAACCATTGGCATATCGTTGGTGAGTTCTTGAGGCCTTGCAGAAGGACCACCCAATGATATCTTTGCAGGGGCTCCTCCCTGTTGATGCTCGGGATGGAAAATACGAATCGAGGAGCATCATCTGGATGAAGTGGGATATTAAAAAAGCAGTCCTTGAGATCAGTGATCACAAGTGGCCAATCTCTCGGGATCATTGAGTTGAGAGTCCGAGTTGCAATGGACCCATTTTTTCAATGACCTCGTTGATTTTTAAAAGATCATGAAGCAGTCTCCATGAGCCTGAGGTTTTCTTGCAAATCACGAACACTGGAGAGTTCTAGGGGCTGTTCATTGGCTTGAGGTGTCCTTTTTGCAGCTGTTCTTGAACTAAGTTTTTCAGTGCACTCAGTGTTTTCCGTTCAAGGGGCCACTGATCCACCCAGACAGGGTTGTCTGTTTTCCAGTTCAGTTTCAAAGTGGCGAGTGCCACAGTGACCCCTACTGAAAATCCATTTCTAACTTCACGCCCCATTGTTCCAAAACATCTCTCCCCCACACCATGATGGGTTTTTGCACAATGAATGGGCGGATAATTGCAGTCCTTCCACCAGGTCCTGAAACAACAATTGCGTTCTCACTCTGCAGACACAGGGAGCTTCCCCCTATGCCTGAGTGAGAACTCAGAAGTGCAATCAAATTCCATTCTCTGAGCCAAAAGATGTACGATATAACTGAAACATTGGCCCCTGTGTCAAGCATTCCACCGACTGTGATCGTCTTCCCACCATAGGACAACTCACAGGTGATGATGGGTTGATCCCGACCTATGTGCTTCACCCATGAAGCATGAATTTCCACATGCTCCACAGATGGAAAGTCTTGTTGGCTGAATACTGGCATGACCTGTTTTGCATCATGGAATGGTAGAGCAATGGCTTTGGCTATTGAGGTGTTTTCTGGAATGACCAGTGGTGTTCGAAGAGGTGTGGCCAAAACTGTCAATTCTTCATTACGATTTGCTGAGACAATGGAAGGACAAATGATGAGTCCTAGGATGCTGCTCCTATCTTTACCTACGATTAAAAGGACTTGTCTTTTGTAAGATGTTCCAGTGACTTCCGTGGAGATCACTGCATGATTCCCATCGAAAAAACATGTTAGTTTGGAAGCTGCCAAGTCGCATTGTGCCGCTGGCGGCAGCAATTCTGGGTCACTGTGGATCCTGCAGGTTGCCCAATTTGAGGGCATCTGATTGACGTTCCTCAAGAATGGTGTGTTTTGCAGAACCTGGTTTGGAGTCATCGCCATCACTTGTGTCGTTGCGCACTGGCGGCTCGCGCTCTTCTTCAAGTTTCCCGGAACTGGTAAAGGTGTTCTGTCTATTGTCTTGGAGCGACACTTCTTAGCAAGATGTCTTCCCCTTTGACATCTCGGACAAAGGCCTATCTGTTTCGTGGCTTTTGCGAGCTCTGGACAATGTATCTTGAGATGTCCTTGTTTGCCGCAATTATAGCATGTTGCTTTTGAAAATTTCGTCGCCGGTGTTTCTGAAGGATTAGATTGATCAAGCGCTGCAAGAGCTTCCTTAAAGTTCTCGTTCTTGGCTTTGAGGATTTTGTCAATCTGCTCCCCCAAAAGGCTCACTTGAATTGATGCGACATGTTGAGGTGTGCCCACTTTGCTGCATGCTTCCACCATATCTGTCAGAGAGGGTTGACCTGGCATGGCGCTGATGGTGCGCTTGCATTCTTCATTGGCATTTGCAAAAGCGAGACTTTGAAGTAGGTATGGTTTTGCCCCTTCATCATTTACTTGTCTGTCCACTGCCTGCGTGAGGCGATCGACGAATGAAGTGAAGGGTTCCGAAGGACCTTGTTTGATGTCAGTGTAAATGCTCTCGGGAACTCCCGCTGGTGGGATTTGCACGATTGCCTTACGTGCTGCGTCTTTGATATCTGTCAACACCCCTTGTGGTAAGTTTCTGGCTTGCTGCTGTGGGTTGTCATTTGGTGGGTCTCCTGTCATTTCTGCCACGGTGAGAGCTGCATTTGGCCCTCCTTGATACTTGTTTCTGAGATCTCCAAGGGCTCTTCTCCATTTTGCATCCCATATCAGGATTTGTGAGTCTGTAAGAGTCATTGAAGCAATGGATCTAAGATTATATGGTGTTAAGTCGTATGTGTTGAATGTACCTTTCAAGAGCTGCTTGAAGTAGGGTGATCCAATACCATTCTCACGCATTGCTCTCATTAAGTCTCTTACTACATCATGATTTAGTCGTTCCCATCTTGGGTTTTGACCCTGTGCATCAGAAGTCACTGGCATTGCTATACTTCCTGTGTCTGTCATATCAAATTCTTTTTCCTTTAATGCTTTCTTTTTAATTTCATTCCAATCCGTTGCTTCATATGCTTGTGGATCTATATAAATATACTGATGATATGGAGTCAGTTGCTGTGCTTGTTGCCACGATATGACATCTTCCTCCCCCTCTTCTTGCTGAGGATAGAAAAAGTGCTGTCCTTGTGCAGCACTCTTGAGAAAGGCTCTTCTTTGTCGACTAGATTGCTTTGGCTTTGCTGTGTAGCTGCCTTTTGCCGGAGGAAAAGATTGAAAAAATTCTGCAGGAGAATCTTGAGAGAACTCCTGAGCACAATCTCTGAGCTGAAGGAAGAATTACTTTATAAAATCTTTTGAAAGTAGATTTGCTTGAGAAGCAAGTGGAATTCCTTGTGAAGCTGTGATTCTGATGATGTCATCATCATCATCACTATCTATTTCTTCTTCTTCCATGTGTTCTTCTTCTTCTATTTCTTTTTCTTCTTCCTCCTCTTCTTCTTCTTCTTCAGGTTGTGGGATATAAAAATCTGTATCTTCTTTAAAAAGTGGTAAAAATTCTTCTTGTTGCTTTGGAGGTTGTTGTTTTTGCTTAGGAGTCCTTTTTCTTACAGAAATCTTTCTTTTGTATGAAATCGGGAAAAAATGGTGTAATTTTGGGGTTCCGCCACTAGGTGGCGCTGTTGCTGCACTGGCTGGGTGCAGTTTTAGAATTTCACCACCAGGTGGCACTGTCGCTGCACCGGCTGGGTGCAGTGAGTGTGTAGTGTTTTGATTGGATCGCTGCAGTGTGACCGTGTTGCTGCATACTTGCTTTTAATTTTGGTTGTGCGCCAAGGTGGGATGTTGATTTTGTGTGATGTTTGGTGGCAGGAGGTGGGCATGGTGCTGCTTGCGCCTGCTGCGAAAGAACGGCGCCCAGGGGCAATCCCCTCCCTGCTCTGGCCTCGTTCCTGCCTCCCTTTGCACAATGACGTTCTGCGACCCCGCCTCCCTTTGCTCGCGCACGGTGACGTGGCCTGACACTGTTCCCATCCCCCCACGCGCACTGACACGGTGCGGCCCCGCTTCCGCTTCCTGGATCATGGTGACAATGGCTCCCGCTCCCGGCTGCATGGCGAGAGCAGCGGGCTCCGCGGACGTTTGCGTGACGCGATCCAATTCAGCCTCTCCTGGTTTCGCAGCGTGCGGAGGCGACCCCTCCCATTCATGCCCCTTGACGACCTCCCCCAGCACAACGGCAGTGCCCGTGTCCGCTTTTGCCTCCAGCTTGAGCTGTGCGGACACTGGCAACTGCTGAGTCTGCCCTGTGTTTTTTGGAGTAAGTTTTATTTCACGAAAACCGCACAGAAGTGATTCATCCTCATTTTCTTGCTGTGATGGTTTCAAAGGCTATCACTGCGAGGCCTAGCAGGAAATGAGACTCGGGGAAGACAGGTCTGGGTAGACAGAGGATGCAGGGCAGAAGACTCGTCCTTTGTTTATTATACCTAATATATACCTGTAGCAGGGTGACCGTGGATTGGAGAGTGGTATCCGCACCTCTCTACCACATTGGTCAAGGGGACTGTCACACAGTCTTGTTTGTCCCAGCATGGAATGTGAAAACAATGGCTATGTTTATAGAACATAGCTGGTGTTTACATGAAAAGAGCATGAGAAGGTACAAACCTTCTGCTTAATATGAAACGCTCACTAGCTAGGAAAAACTCATGGCAACAAAAGGCGACTGTGAAAGTTCGCCTTCTCCCCATTCGATTTCTTCCTCCTCTGTTTCGAACCCCTCCTCCTCCCCGTTGATGTTTCCCTCCCCGTATCGGGAGTCTGTGGACTGCTCCTGCCCGCATTGTGTGCTCCCCCCGGCCCTGGCGGTGCGGCTGGTGTTCCTTCCCCCACCCTTCCCCCTCCCTCCCTTGTTTTGCAGTGGGGGATGGGGAGGGCAGCGCGGAAGGACCGCGGGCAGGCCGCCTCACTTTCCTTGCCGGGGGGAGGGGTGGGGCATTGAATGGGCGATGGAGTTTGGGCTCTGGAGCACTTACATGTCTCTCTCTAGGTTTATACTCGTGTGCAGAGGAACCAAGTTCATAAAATATCATATCAAGGTGCTTCTGCCAAGCAGGATGAATGAGGAGTTGTAATTTACCTGGAAGTGGTGATGAAGTTTGGGGCAGACTTATAGATTGTGGTGGAGTTAGGGGAAGTGCTAGAGACTGAACTTCAGCATTCTCTCCACCTTCTGGGGTTATGGTCGAGGTTTGGGGTGGCTGCTGCTCAGAGGCCTGAGAATCTGGTTCCTCTTTGCCTCTCTGCTGCTGTAGGAGGTTTGATTTCTCCCTGGTATGTTGTGTTATTATTTCCAGCAGTGCTCGTGCTGGTGCCAATAATTTGAGAGCTATCTTATCTCTCTTTGTGGCTTTTTGATATAATTTTTGTTCACCTCTTTCCAAAATTCCGTTTGGAACAGTAGTTCCGTTTTACATTGTGGAATTTCAAGGCGAATCCATTTCAAGAGAGCTCGTAGCTCCTTATTAGATAGAGCCGCAGGCTGTGCGCCAATGATGCTCTGCAGAGATGATAAAATATGTAACTGCTCTTAGGATACATTCCCTCCCATGATCTGGGTTTTTGACCGGTCTCACCTAGATTCAGTCTTTCCTCCCTCTGGAACTGGAACCGGTGTTGTCCCTTGCTGTCCCGCAGCTGTGCGATGACGCAGCCCGGGGCCCCTGGGTTCACGTCAGTCTGGCTGAAGTTCCAAGGTCAGCAACCTGCTCAGTCTGTTCTTATCTTCTAGTGATGAAGTTTTGTCTTGTTCTGAGGGTCTGTGGCTGCTGAGATGTTTTTGGGCGCCACTCTCTCAGGGTTGCTGTTCCCTGAGATTCTCCTCGGGGTTGCTGTTCCCTGAGTTAATAAGGTTTTCTGTCTTCTCTTCACCCTAAGTGTTTCACACCGGATCCAGAGACGACAAACTGAGTCCACCAGTCCGTGTTATCAAGGTTGTTTATTCTTAATTATCTATCAGTTCTTTCCCAGCTTTGCAAGGTGTCCCTGGCAAAGCAGGACACGCGGCAGGACTGGGGCGGATCAGAGAGCCCCACACCTTATGTACTGTACCCTTGACCCAACCACCGTCCAAAAAGTACTTTTTATTTATAAGATTTTACCAATGTCTACTACCTATGCTAACATGTCATTTCTACTCTAAACCAGTCTCTAAAACCCAACTCAGCACAAAATGGGGGACGAGAGCAAGAACAAGGAGCACGGGGGCCACTCCCCAATTCCTCCATCTTGTCTCCTCAGCCCCATATACTTAAAATCCTAGCTTCTATATTTACATTCTATAATAAACTAGCTACTACTTATTTTAAATTCTTTCGGCTTGTGATTCTTCCTACAATGTGACTATCCACTCCCATGGACAGGAATCAGAGGCAGTGTCCTCCTGGGCTCTGTGTGAGGCTGGCTGACAGCTCTTGTACAGATCCCAGACCCCCCTGTCCAGTTTCCAAACTCTCCAGGGCGGCCAGAGGGATATCCTGGACTCCAACACCCGATAATGGACCGAAGGTAAAAGACAAAGGAGCTCTTTTTCTTCCTCAGGACCATAGTCCCACAGCTTTATTGTAGAACCCAAACTCCAAGAGAAAGGAAAAGAGACAGAAATCCATATGGCAGGGGGTTTTAAGCCCGAGGAAAAAGGGTGGGGAGAGGGAGAGGAACCACAACCAATGGGAAACTACGCAGGGAGGGAGAGGGGGCATAAGGAGGAATCAAATAGAGGATACCAAAACCCAGAGGGAGTACAGAATATACCATGTGCAAAATATAATGAAACTATTTTTGTGTGCAAATATGACAAACCACCCAGTGCAATATAATAACAAAAATAAACTAACTATTTAGTGCACTTCAACACCTCACCCTTTTGTTAAAACAAAGCTAAAAGAAAAGCGTTGGGCCTATTTTGATGCAGAATATGTGTTCTCCCTTGTGTCAATGTTAAACATCCCTGCTCTTGTTTTTACTACCACACTGATTAAAACCAACACCCTCATGCTTAACATTTCACCCATTGTGAAAAGCACACAGTGTAGCACGCAGGCTATCAACCTAAAACCCTAACCAAGAACTTATCGTGCCTCTAAGTGTCACACAATAACAGTGCAATGATATAGTATTAAAACAGTCAATTTTCAGCACTCTCCACGTCTTCTTGAGGTGCTTCAGGCAAGTCGTCGCTGTCTTTGTGAGTGTCTCTAGGAGTGTCACCGCCGGTTGGTATCTTTTCCTGTGGACACGCACGGGTAAAGCGACTCGGCACCCAGACAGGTCCTGCTTCTCCTGCGGAAACACACATATAACCGCAACCATTAAACAAGACTGGACTGGGTCCCTGCCATTCACCCGTTCGCATGTCCTTATGATATACGTAAAGTCCTGGAATTGCTTTTGGTCTCCCTTCTTTCACAGCCTGGTGGTGGATGACAACTGCAGGCTCTTCTCGCCCTTCTGCTAGGCATAAGTAATTTAAAGTGAACAGTACTTTAGATAAACGATTGGTCACATCTAGGTCATTGCTTTGCTACTGTTTTGCGAGATACTCTTTCAGCGTCCGATGAGCCCGTTCCACAATGGCTTGGCCAGTAGGAGAGTGAGGAATCCCGGTAGTATGTTTGACTCCCCACTTTTGCAGAAACCTAGCAACTCGTTGTCCCGCATAAGCTGGACCATTGTCAGTTTTGATTTCTGCAGGCACTCCCATCACTGAAAAGCAAACAGTCAAATGTCTCTCAACGTGCAGAGCTCTTTCCCCAGTTTGTGCTGTGGCCCAAATGAATTTGGAGTAAGTGTCAATAGTGACATGGACATATTTCAACCTTCCAAACTCTGGGATGTGTGTTACATCCATTTGCCACAGTTCCAGGGCTTTCATTCCTCGAGGATTCGTGCCTAGGCCAAGGCCTGGCCCGTGATGACTGCATTGAGGGCAGGCACACACAATCCCCTGTGCATCGTTCATAGATATTTGAAATTGACGACGCAAAGCTCTAGCATTCTGATGGAAATTCTCGTGGCTGTTGCGAGCTCTGACAAATTTGCTTTCAGGAGGGACATGGGCAACGCAACTGACTGCAGCATCTGCCCGTGCATTGCCTTCTCCCAAACCATTGTTGCACTGATGACTACGAATGTGCATCACGCAAAAGGCATGCTGACGCTGTTTGAGTATGCTCCTCAGTCGTAGAAATAGTTCTCCGAGGCGCTGATTCTGAGTGGTCTTAATGAGTGCATCTTCGATTCTTTGTACCACTCCAACCACATACAAAGAATCTGACACCACATTAAGAGGTTCCTTATTCCAGGTTTGCAAAGCCCAACACACTGCTCCCAGTTCCATGGTCTGCAAGCTGTCTCCGGCTTCACTGTGGATTAAATGCTGCTTCCATTCTCCTTGCTGTTTCCACACACACACAGCTCTTTGTGTCTTTCGGCCGGCATCCGTATAAACTGTTCTGCCTTCCACAGGTGTCATGGAACACAAAGGCTTCTCCAGCCACTGATGGCGTGCAGAGTCCACATCGGACCCTTTGGCTGTCGGTTGTGAACCACACCTGTAAAACCTAACAATGCTTCTTGCAGCTCCACAGAATGTCTCAGTTTCCAGTCCAGATCTTCATTTCTGATCGGAACACTGATATCTGCCGGTTCTTCCCCATCAATCTCTAAAATCCTATCTCTCCCTTTCCTGATGAGCGTGGCAAGGGCTTCTGTTCTTGTCATAACACGACTCTTCGGCTGCACCGGCAAGAACACCCATTCAATCACACCAGCTGTCGATTTTAACCCAGACTGGTGTTCCCCCTTTTTCTTTTGCCATTGAATAATGATGGCAAACAGACAGACATCTGCGTTGGAGAGGAACAGTGACAGTGGCAGGTGTTCTATGCGGCGAATGCTCCAACCCCGGTGTAGCTTCTCTGACACCTTGACTAAGGCTCGTTGCTGTTCAGGGGTACATTGTCGAAGGCTACTGGCATCATTACCGTGTAGCCATGGTAGAAACGGTTGCAAGTCCTCATTGGTGATTCCTACAATGGGACGAACCCATTGCAGGTCTCCAAAAAGTCTCTGAGCGTCATATAACGTTGAAATGTTGGTATGTAAAGTAATTTTCTGTGGCCGGATTTGTGCACTCGTGATCAGCCATCCTAAGTACTTCCACGGGGCTGATCGTTGTATCTTTTCCGGGGCCACAGTCAGACCACGATGTTTTAACTGCGTGACTAGCCAGTCCAAGTCCTCTGTGGGCAGAGGCTCCTTAGTAGCAACAAGGATGTCATCGACGTAGTGATAAATTATTGCATTGAAAAAACGCTGACGGATTGGCTGCAAAGCCCAATTGACGAATATCTGGCACATGGTAGGCGAGGTACGACTTCCCTGAGGAAGAGTTACCCATTCATACCGTTGTGCTGGCGCTGCTCTGTTGATAGATGGCACAGTGAAGGCAAAGCATTGAGTATCTTGAGGGTGTAGCGGGATAGTGAAAAAACAGTCCTTCAAATCGATGATCACAATGTCCCACCCTTGAGGAATCATGGTCGGTGCTGGCAAGCCTGGTTGCAGAGCACCCATCGCTTGCATCTGCTCATTAACCTTACGAACGTCATGTAGCAGTCTCCATTTCCCTGATTTTTTAGGGATGACAAAAATCGGTGTGTTCCATGGACTCACTGAGGGTCGAATGTGACCTGCTTCTAATTGTTCCTGCACCAATTGCTTGGTAATTCGCAGCCTCTTCTCTGTCATTGGCCACTGCTCAACCCACACAGGGGTATCAGTTAACCAGGTGATTTTTAAAATGGGTGGCTGCTCTGCAGTGGCCACTAAGGAAAATGCCGGTCAGTAGTCAAAACCATCCCTATTTGGGAAAGCACATCTCTTCCTAGCAGCCCCAGAATCTCTTCATGCATTGGCACAACATATAGATGAGCCACAACCACTTGTCCATCTTCAAAGATGATCCGAATAGGATCTGCACTTATTGAGGGAACAGTCAGGCCTCCTACGCCCACAACGCGGGTATAGGGGGATTTCAAAGGCCAATGAGAGGGCCAATGTAATTTGTTAATTAAAGATATGTCTGCGCCGGTGTCTGGAAGTGGTTCCATGCCAATAATTTCATCGCCTCGTTGCAGTTTCACTGCAATCCGTGGCCGCTCGTGTAAATCCACTGTAAGGAAAACATTGTGTCCCATAGATCCAAAGCTCCCAGCTCCGCCTTCGGTTTTCGCAGGCTGCTTTTGGGACTGACGACGTGGCAGGATGTTCTCAAAGGGGATGATCTGAGCAATCCTGCTCCCCTTTGGGATTGTCACAGGAGGCTGCAGGGCATAAACCATTACTTTTAACTGTCCAGTGTAATTTGCATTGATGACTCCTGGCACCACCATAATACCCTGTTTGCTCGTGGAGGCTCCTCCTAATATCAAACCTCCAGCTGAGGAAATTGTATTATAGATGGGTTCAGAGACATCAGTTGGGATTAGGGTGACTTCTTTATCTTGTAAGGTGACCTCTTCTGCTGCTGTTATGTCCACACCAACGCTTCTCCACGCAGCAGGTCTGGTCTGTCTCAATGAGTCTTTTTTGGGGTCTGGTGGGCTGAGGCATCGATTTGTGTCTTGGCGCGCTGCCTCGGCGCGCTGGCCGTGAAGTTTCCCTGTTTCCTGCAGAGCTCTGTGGCATGAGTGTCCACATTGCAGTGGTGACACCAAACAGGCTTTTGGCAGGTCCACCTGAAATGACCCATTTCACCACAGCGGATGCACTGGGACTTTGCCGCTGATTTTTTGTTATTAGTAAAACGGTTGAAGGGCTTTCCCGTCAATGCAGCTGCGATAACATGTCCCTGTTGCTGCATTGCGTTTTGCATTGCCGCTGTGAAAGCTGCTGTTTGGTTCGTCTGTTCTGCTCTCGCTGCTCTCACCAACATTTCGTCCACGCCACAGCTTTGAGGGAGGGAGGCCAGGATGGTTTTCATGCGTGCGTTGGCGTTCTCAAATGCCAGAGAACGAAACAGATGGTCTCGCACCTCGTCAGGCAGATCTGGGGCATCTCTCAATGCCGTAGAAAGACGATCAATAAACTGTGCAAATGATTCGGTGGCTCCTTGCTTGATGTTAGCATAGGATGGAGGCTTCTTTTTGTCTGGCACCAACAGCAAAGCTCTGTAGGCTAGTGACTGGGAGAGTTGATGGATTTCGATGGGAAAAGTCAGCTGTACATTCGTCGTGGCATAGGCTCCTTGGCCCGTCAGCATGTCCGGCTGAATCCCATAAAATGGATCTCCCACTGTTTGATGCCTATTGGCTTCCTCGGTTGCCAGGCGTCTCCACTCTCTTTCAAAAATGAGAAACTGAGATGGTGTGAGCAGAAGTGCTGCAATATTAGAACTGTCAGCAGGGCACAAGAGGTCAGCAGTGAAGATGTATTGGATAATACTTTTAGAAGCTTCCGCACGAATTCCATACTGGCTAACTGTCTGCTTTGCAGATTGCAGTACTTTCCATTCATGCGGTTGCCATCTGGCAACGTTCTGCTCAATCACCACAGGGCACGCTATAACATTGGCTGCTTCAAAGTCCTTATCGAGGATGGCATGTTTTTTAACTTCGGCCCAGCGGTTCAGAAGCGGATCAGATTGTTCGGCAGGCAGCGCCATCTGCTGGGCATTGGATGGCAACGCCTGCTGGCTGTGTATTGACGACAGAGGTTGTATGGTACATGGTTTCTGCGGAAACGTTTTGGATAATTCAAATGTCCTTTGTTCCAGCTGACTTTGCCGGTTAGAGAGCTTAGCAAGCTCTGCTATAATTTGCTGCAGCTCCGTTGACCTCTGCGGCTTTTCCGGCGATTGCGTTGCACAGCTGTTATCAGGTTTCAAAACTTCCTCATCCGAGTCAGATTCAGGCAGAGGACAGTGAGACGCCTGTGGGTGGGTGGCGGGTCCCACTGATGCAGGCTGTGGGGGCGCAGGGATCTCAGGTTGAATCGAACTCGCGTTGTCCGATCCGGCCATGGGCGCCGCCATGTTCTCTGTTTTTGTTTTTGTCATGTGGGCAGCTGACGTCAGCTCCCGTTCCGGTGGGGAGGGGTTTGGCTCCGCTCCACCGGTGGCACCGCCTCCGAGTCCGCCTCCTTGCTGCGTCACTTGCGCCCGCCCTGCGCCGCTGCCGGTCCCGCCTGCCTCCTCTTTCGCCACGCCCCTCGGGTCTGGCGGCTGGCTCGTCTCCTCCCCCACGCCTTTCTCGCCGAACCGCGGCAAGGACACTTCCGGCTTCTCGCTCGGTCTCTCAACCGCATGGCTGGCTACGTCTACCACATCACGGAGGGAGGAACAGAGGGGGGCCGCGTTCCCTTTCACTGGATGCGTGGAATTAATTCCGAAAAATCTCGCAACCCTGGATACTTTTTTCCGCTCTTCCGCTTGGGAAGGAACGGTCTCCGGTTCAGGAGAGCAAGGGGCCGTTCTCTCCAATGCGGAAATCGCGGCTTGGGCAGCTCTGCGCTCCGCGGCAAAGGTTTGTAGCGTATTTATAATTTCCTTCCACGTGACGCCTAACTCTGAACAGAGTTTCGCGTCTTTCCCCTGTGAAACTACCGAGTCCCACAGTAAATCTCCAATTTCCTTCCATTCTGTCTCGCTGAACAAAAGCGAGGGCTGCTGTAACTTTCCTTTCTTTTTAGCCCATTGGGCCAGCTGATTTATATCAGAATCCCTGATCTTTTCGCCCCGTTTCGAGACAATGGACGCTAACAGCTGCGTGGCAGCTATGTAATCGCGTTCCATGAGTGAATCCATCCGCGCCGCTGCTCTTACCTTCTTTCCACTGACAGTGGGTGGCACTGCCGCCTTCTAATCAAACCAATCAGCCGACGCTCCCCAGCTTGCCTCGGAAATTTGGGACTGTAGTTCGCAAGCGACACACACACGTCCAAAATCAAGCGAGGACTTCCAGCATTTAAGCTAATTAATTAACAGCATTGAAGCTAAATAATCACACAGCATCGAAGCTAAATATTTCATTAAAATCCAGGGCTCTGTCTCTAAGTTTCGGGCGCCACTGTTGTCGAACCCTGGAAAGACTGGGGACTAGAGTAACGCGAGACCAACCAGTATGGTTTCCAGCACGTACTCCGCTTTATTCCGCGAGATGGCCGGTTAAGTACAGAACGAATAGTTTACAGTTAGCAGGTGCACGGTGATAGGCGGTGAACATATAGAAGTATGTAAGCAATCTAGGATTAAGGTGGCTACGGAGATCTAGTGCCATTACCTCCATGCTGCGAGTGGCCATACCTTAACACATACCTAGTAGGAGATAAGTTTATCTGCTACTACGTATGCGGAACGTTTTGCGGCCTACTAGGCCCAGGCCTGAGGCCTAGTTTGGCCTAGTTTGGAATAGCTCAAATGGTATCTGTCAGCATATCATGCCCACGATACCTGAGAAACTCGGCCACAAATATGAATCTGTCCACCACTTGTGATCTGCGGGCAAGTCAGGCTGCTCTTGGTCTGCAAACTCTGCATGATTGACTTCTGAGGTAGTAGGGATTAAACTGTTGAGGATTTTTAAAATAAGGCAACGTAGAACTCCCAACACTAACACAATTAAGAGTGAAACAATAAAAAAAACCAGAATTGTTTTAGCTATTGAAGTCCACTACCCCGAGAGTCCCCAGCCTTTGAACATCCCGCTTAACCAGTCTTCAGATTCTTGCTTTACTCGTCCAACTAAGCCTTTTAGTTCTTTGAGGACAGTGTGGACGTTTGATGCTTTTGATGTTAAATTCAGGCAATGGGGTCCTTCAGATTCCTGGCACTCATGTCCATGCAGCAGCAGGAGGAAGTCTACGGCTGCACAATTTTGGAGTGTGGCCTGCCTGGGAATCTCCTCGTCTTCTAGGACAGTGGATGTCAAGTTTGCCAGTTTGACTGAGACTGTGCCTTCTGATCACCCTGATCGGGGAGCCCGGCTAGCAGGCACAGCAGTCAGCTGGTGACACTCCTCAGTGCCCTGGGGTGCCGAGGGGCGGCTACGGGCGTTACCCTGTGCATGGGAGGGCTGTGGTCAGGAAAAAGCAAAGGCTGAAAGAGGACTCTGCACACTGGTATCAATCCAGGTCTTTATTGGTGACTCCAGAGAGCCCCTAGACACAGAGGGTACAGACTATGCAAAGGCTGTGCAGAGAGGCTCTGACTCCAGGCTTGGAGCCAACAGCCCCTTTTACAGGGAGGAGGGTACAAGGGGGAAAACCACTCATCAGCCAATGGGGGAAGGCTGGGGAGGGAACGGGGTACATAACAGATGATGAGGATAACCACTGAGGGTAGATTAGGGAAGGGACTCTTGCTTTCCAGCCTATCACTCAACGCCCTTCTTAGAGCCTTCTAGAAGAAGGGAAGAGTACATCAAGTGATGGAGAAGGGATCAGGGAGGGGGTATGAGGATTGGCATATAAAGATGATGATACAAACTCTTGATGATTACATGATAGAAAAAAAACCTTAGCAAGCCAGAACAAAGGTAAACAAACTCTCAGGTTTAACCCCCTGAGATTAGGGTGATAAATCGTCTCTGCCCTTTGATGAGTCGCGAGCTGGGTGCAAAGAAACACACGGAGTCTTCAGGTTTCTTGTGTTCAAGGTCTCACTCTCTGTTTATTATTTCTTATCTCACAAGCTGTTCTTGTGCCCTGCGGAGCTCCGTGCAGCAGCAGTGGCAACAAGCCTCTCCCCTCCTCCGGGAGGGTCTTGGCCTCTTATACTACATATTACGTTTCTATTATTTACAATTAATCACCAATACCCAACACCTATGCTAGACAGGTCATATCTGCTTTGACCCTATCCAAACGTGCCACCTTCACAGCAGAAATGTCGGACCAGAAGAAGAAGAAGAAGGACAGGAGCATGGCCCGAACCCTCCATCTTGTCCTCTCGAATCCACACACCCAAAACACATGCACCCCCAGTGATAAACTGGTTACTATCTATTTCACACTTTGGTGACTTGTAACTCCTCCTGCAGTGTAGGTAGTTTCTCCCATGGACTGAAGTCAAAGCCTGCATCTCCCTGGGCTGTGTGCCAAGGCTTACAACCCCCCTGTACAGATCCCAGACCCCCCTGTACACTTTCCAAAGCCCCCTGCCCAGGTCGCAGACCCCTTTGACCGGGTCCTTGACCCTCCAGGGCGACCAGAGGGATGCCCTCGACTCCAACAAAAATGCATGGGGCCTCTGGGCCAGTCACAATAGGGTGTTTCTTTCACTCATTTCCAGTCAGGCTCACATCAGCTTCCACCAAAGTAAAATCCTGTGATCCCTCTGTTGTGACAGCAATAGAGACAGATTCTGCCCCACCATGTCTTGATGGGATTAATGTGCACTGTGCACTAGTGTCAACCAAGGCCTCATATTCTTGTGGTTCAGATGTGCCAGGCCAACGAATCCACATAGTCCAAAAAACACGATTTTCCCTAGCCTCTAACCTGGCTAGAGGCAGGGCCCCTCTAAGCCTGGTTCTTTCCTTGGGCATATGTCTTGGAAGTTGCTTCAAGGGGATCAGACAAGTCTTCATCATCATACCTGGCAGTTTGGCTACAGGCAACTGGAGCTGCTTCCCTTTTGGTGGAACTTCCTCTCAGAGTCTTGTCTTCCTTCAGTTCATGCACCCATTGTGTCAGAGCAGCAGTAGATTTTCTGTCCCATCTCCTCATATTTTCTCCGCAATCGCGCAGGAAGAACCACAGCTCAGCTCATGGGGTTCCTACATCTTGGCATCCCTTTCCTACATCTTGGGCAACCATAAGGTGTTTTTTGGTGAAAACCTCGGGACAGTATTTTGATATATGTCCATGTTTCCAGCATCAAAAGCACAGTCTCTTGTCATTCTTGTTGTCCTGTGATGTTTTGTTTTGCTGGAGTGCTGAGCTGAGGCCTTCAAGGGCTTTAGCAAGTTTATCCTCCCTTGTTTGTGCTTGAAATGTGAGAGCTTTTTCAAGTTTTTCTCCCAGAGCTTCTGCCTGGATCGCAGCTATATGTTCGGGGGTTTCAATTTTGTACAAGCCTCTAATATTTGAGGCACAGTAGGTTCAGCTTGATTTTGGATGACCTTTTTGCATTCCCCATTCGCATTTGCATAAGCAAGATTACGAAGGAGGATTGGATGGGCCAAATCGTCCTCACATTGTCTCTCCAATGCTTGCATCAAGCAAACAATAAATGCTGCATAGGGTTCAGCTGCTCCTTGCTTTACTCCTGTATAAGTTCCCTCAGGGATCCCAGCTGGTTGGGTGAGTAGCAAAGCTTTGCGAGCAGCATTTTTAATGTCCCTTAACACAGCTCTGTCTAGATCTAGTTGATCCTCTGGCCTGTCATGTGGTGATCTCTGGCCATATCTGCCAACATTACTGCAGTGTGAGGACCACCCGCATAACTCTCATGTAGCTGAATCAAAAATCTTCTCCATTTTGATTCCCATAACATGTATTATGACTCGGTCAGTATTAAATTGGCAATGGAACGACAGTCATGTGGTGTTTAGTCCACATTTTGAAATACTCCTTTTAATAATTGCTTGAAATAAGGCAAACCCAGTCCACTGTCTTTAATAGCTTTCCTCAAATCTTTAATATCTTCATGGTTCACTGGTTCCCACCTTGGATTGACCCCTCCTCTGCCATATCTAACTGGCATAACAAAAAGTGGTTTCTCAGCCATCTTAAGATCTCCTTCCCTAAGTGCTTGATGTCTGAGCACAGCCCAATCTGTCAGCGACTCACGCTGAATTCTTCTTGAAGGATGCCTTGATTCAGGCAGAGGTGAGGGGTGTTCCGAATCTGAGGAAGATAAGTCTTTTTGCTGATTTAAGTCTGGTGGGTCTGAAGTTGATGTTATAAATACCAAGCCAATTCAAATTAATAAAATAAAATTTTATTAATTAAAGAATTACAGGACAAAAATTTGGGCAAACCAGCAATTGGAAGCACAGTGCTGATGCCTGGGATTGACACTGGGTGAACCTCAGTTACGGCCTCTGTCGCACTGTAATTCCCCTCATTCACGAATTGGCCCTTTTTGGGGTCCCTGTTTTATACAGTTTATTTGGCCGGCAGCAGAGGATTTCCCCACAATTCTTTTGTCTTTGGGTTGGTTTCTTCGTATTCATCTCTGCCGTCCGGTGTGCTGAATGGGTTTTCCCGCGGAAAGATGAATGTTAAGTTCATTCCTCCGGTGTATGAATGGGAGGTGAAGTTCTGAATGAGAGGTGTCCTCCTAATCATGTCTCCTGCAATGGCCAGGTACTTCACAGTTCCAGCGCCCCCAGAGGACTGATTCCAGTCTTGATTTATTCTTTATTCTGGTGTCAATGGTGGGCTTCCCGATTCCCAGCAGGGTATTGTCTTTCCCAGAATAGCAGCCTCTGGCTGTTGCCCATCCTGAAACTAGTCGGTTTCGTGCCTGACCACCTTGTGTATTTTGTTTCACAAAATATATTCACATTTTATAGACACCAAAAAACACGCATTAATATACAATATTTATTACAGTTGATGAATCTGATCTGTTCTGTGAAGCAATATCATTTATGTCTCTGCTTTGGTGCATTACAATCCTGTGGTGTCTCTCATTAATGTCCTGTGTAGTTGCTTCTTTTTGGTGCGTGCCTGCCCTGTTCCCCCCTCTTGTTGAAGTGTTGGTATTGTCCAAGTCCTGTGTAGGCTCGGGGGTTTGAAGCACGCGCAGAGAGCATGATGAAGCAGTCCACAAAATGCTGTGAGCAAGCAGGCAGCGGCGTAGGCGCTGAGGGCAGGACGGTGTGATTTGGTGCAGGCATGGCGTCATTCCCCTGCACAGGTTCTTTTCCACCAGTGGTAGAATCTGCGTGGTTGCGTGATGGCGGCATGGGTGCTAGCAAAGGCCTTCTCGATCGCGCTCCTGGGTGACGGTCCCCGGTAGCTGGTGGCAAGTTGGGTGCTCAGTTTCTTGTGTTGTCATCAGCCAGCGGCAGCGGTGGCTCTGGTAGGAGGGGAGCCACGCTTGCCGTTAGACAGTGCAGTGTTTATTGTACATATTCACTGGTTCACCTTGCAAGCCATAAATTTTTGCATGGAAACAGAGTTGACTCTAAAAACTTCTGATCTGTACTGCTGAGATTTGGAGAAGGTCCTCTTTAATCTCCTCCCCGAGTTTCTTGTGGTTCTCCTCCATCTTATCTCCTGGTTTCTGTAGACGCGTTTCCATAGCTGCGATTCTGCCATGTGTTGGGCCATGCATGACATCTGCATATGCTCAGAGCTTCTTCACCATATTCTGCACGGTCTCCTCAGTGTCATCCTGCTTCATTACTGCTACAGCAGAAGTGGGTTCTCGTGGCCCAAGTCGTACAAGTTTTCGCCACATCACATGGCACCATGTACGTGAGTTCTAGTGTTGATGTCATCTGAGAGGACAATCACTGCCACTGCCATTTCCCTCAAGAGTCCCTTGTTCTATGGTCTTCCACTGGGTTTGCTGCATCTAGAGATCATCTGCACACCGATATCTTTATGCCCCACTTCCTAGGACCAGTACCCAGAGACTGTGAGGATGAGCCCCCTCATCATTCCCTGGTTGATAACTGGATCAAGTGACAGGGATCCCAAATGTCTCATTTCAGTGCTGTCCAGAATTGTAGCCTCGCCTGCAGCATCCCAAAGACAGGCTAACCAACTAATTCTAGATTCCTCAGGTTGTCGCCTGTAATCCTTTCTTAGGCCCCGAAGGTCCTTCAGGGAGAAGGAATCAATATTGGCTTCTGATCCTGTGCCAGTTGCATTGGCTTCTGATTTTGGTGAAGGTCCTTCTCCTGGATCGTCGTGGTCTGCTGGTCAATGGGTTTTGTGTGTGTGCTTTTTTGCTGGAGCAATTACCACGGGCTTAGGCTTACTGTCTGGTTTAGCTGCCAACTCAGGCTCAAGTTCTGGTTTAGCTGCTGGCTTCATAACTGGGGTTTTGGCTGCGGTAGGCATTGATTTGTATCCCTGCCCCCCGCCTCTATTTGCTGCCCTACAGTATCTAGCAGTGTGCCATAAGCATATGCCAGGGCCCAGCTTATTGCAATGAGTTTTTTCTCCTTAGAGTCATCATGGCAGTACTCCTCCAGATATTTCCCCACCTCATCTGGGTTCTGAATTTGTTCACTTGAAAATTCCCAGGCTGGGGGATCAGAAAATTCCTTCAAGGTTCGGCCCATTCTGTCCCTTTCTGCACACCACTCAGGATTTTCCAAGCCTGGGTCTACTTCTGGGTCTATTTCTGGGTCAGGGGTCTCATCAGCCACTCTGGAAATCTCAGACCTCACCCTAGAGAAGCTACAAACCTTATAGAGGAAGCTCACCAGGTGAAATACCAGGAAGGTGGTGTCTTTAACATTCAGGTGACGCTGAACATTCTCAAGAAGTGATGTAACAGATTCAAAAGAGAAGAGGGAAAGGAAAGGCTGCAAAGGTTCAGCCCCTACTCCTTCTCTAACAAACTGGGTACAATTATTAATAAATCCCCAAAACATGGTGCTGGAACTAGGACGTAGGGTAGGACAAAGGAACCACAAACCAAACATAGCTGGCACAAACTCCAGTACCTTTATAAACTTCCTATAAATCATGATTGCGGAGCCTAACAAAATAGCAATCTTAATTCGTGCACCTCTAGTGTAAAAGCTATGGGTTAGAGACAACACTGGAGCTATTTCCAGATGAGAAAACAAACCTGGGGACCAGAGAGGTATTAAAACCTCAAAAAAGCCTAGGGAACAGAAACACAGGAAGGACTCCATTCCTAGAGACATTATGAATTCAAGCAGCAACATGGCTACTGACAGTTTTATCCCCACACAAAGTACAACCGAAATGCAATCAACAATCAATGCAAGTTTTTTCCACTCTCTCCAGCCCCACGCGGGGCACCAATAACATAACGAATTGTCCTGGTTTAGGGCAATTTGGGAGGAAACCTCTGAATAGGGTCCCTCTGGAAAGCAAACCCAAAAGGCCCCTTGCCCCAGCTGGTCCAGGAAAAGAATTTCATTGGAGAAAAGTGGAAAAAACCTATTTATTTTATAATAAAATGCCCACAAGCATAAAGAATGAATAATATGAAACAATAAAACCTATCGCTGCTCTGAACAGAGATGGTAAACCTGAGAAAATCCTTGCTGTGGGTGGCTCAGCTCACTCAGTTTTTATCAGTCCCAGTCCCTCTGGAGGTCCAGGCCCGCTGGGCCGCAGGTAGCAGCCCTTGGTGCTCCTCTGGGGTTTTCATTCAGAAGCAGATTGAAAGAGTCCCAAGAAAAAGGAAAAAAAAAAAAAAACCAGTCCAGGGAACTTCTCTGCCCTAGCTAGCTAAAACTAACTAAAAAGCAGAAAAAGGATCTCTGTCACAGGCACTGGTCTGTGCTTCGGATGAACACAGTCTGGAGAGAGGAATGTGCAGGAGGAGAGCTGTTCTCAAAACAAACTTGGCGCTTCTTCTTTCCCTGCTTTGCTCTCACAGCCAGCGTTAAAGGCACAGAACTCAATATACAGCACAAACAGAACAGACGGTTGGGGATACCAGCATCATAAAGTCACCCTAGGACAGCACTTGGAGTGTATTTTCTTAAAATTAAAGCTAAAACCTCTACTTTATGTACACGTGGCTTAATATATTCTAATTTCTCTAAAGGCTTTAATTCAACCCCTGTACTTTTCTCTCTCTGTGGAGAATCCATGGAAACATGGGCTCCAACATTTGTCTACACTACTGTGGAGTTAGTAGGCAACTGTACAAGACTGATTTTTGGTAAGATTTTGAGAATTCTTCATAACTTTATTTCTCACATTTGTTTTTTAGATGATAAAGGTTTCTTTGATGGTTTTATTTATTATCTGTTGTACACCCCGAAGTATATAAGGTACTACTACTAATACTACTATTTAAATAACTAATATATATGTAAACTTATTTTACAACATTCTTTTGATTAAGGTCTAAAGTTCTATCTTTCAAACAAATTGTCTAACTATGACTCATTGTCTTCTTTGATTAGAGTTGTTTTTGTATGTTTTGTATGTTTTGTATGTTTTGTATGTTTTGTATGTTTTGTATGAGAGTAGCTTTTGTATGTTTTTGTGGATGGATTTGGAATGGTTAGATAGGTTTATATAGCACAATTCTTTAAATTCTTTACAAGCACGTTTAGGTGTTAGTAAAACAAAATTAATCGCTGCTTTGTTTTGTAGGGTGGTATGTTTAATACTGCTGACATTTGTCAGCATATTACTGATTGTAATGGATGTGGCATTAGTTGGTAATTGTTGTGGATATTGGTCAGCTCTGGAAAGATTACTCCAACAGTGAATAATTATAATAAAAACTTGAGTTTCTATATGCAAAGTAATGGGGAGTATATTGAGGAACTGCTTTCTTACTAATTACTAGCTGAAAACGTAAGGCAGAAATCTATTGTTAGAGAACTGAGAATTTCAAATTCTTGGGGTTTGGATATTGTTTTGGGAAGTTATTTGGTTTAAATGTCTTAGTTACTCATGGGATTGTTCTCATTAGTAACTTTGGTTTATTATTAAGCTGCTTTTTGGTTAAAGGGTCAGAATGTATAGGTATTGGTCAATCTTTTACTGGCATACCCCTTTTTTTAAGTGTAAATAGGTAATAGTAAAATCCTGACTTGCTAAGTGTAATAATCTTCTTTTGGCTCTGATTATAAATTGTGATTGCAATAAACTGTTTATAATAACTATAACTTATAGTAAATAACTATATGATATATATTATAATACCTTATATTAACTCTGAATATAATAAATTTCTTTTTCATATTTGTACAAGTTGTTTTGGGGACCTATAAGAAAGCGTCATTGTTAAACTTTTCTATTATCTTGCTTAACATATTTTTCTACTTGCTAAGGCCTTACTCTACTCAGCACAAAAAGGACAGTCTTATTGTTCTATGTCCTCATTCCTGTATCTTTTTTAATTTATGCCTACATCTGCACTGCTATGAAAGCTTTCTGCTTTTTCTGTTTCCCACACCAAGGAAGCATTAGGTGGAACACGACTTATTATTCACAGATGTGGGGAGTTCACACCACACTAATCTCTGGCATTTGTACTGAGCCCTGTAGCTACAAAACCACCAGGGCCCCTCACTCACCCATCTGCAGGGGCTGCACCTTGGGGGGTTTATTTCTTCTGTATCCTGCAGAAGAAATAAAAGGGCTGGAAGTGGAGAAGGAGGAAATTGGAATCTTTGGGGAAAAACCTCAGCACCACAGGCAGCTGAGAAAGCAGGGAAGGTCTCAAGCTTTTGAGCAGAGACTCCTCACCAGCTCTGTGTTCCTGTCCTGTCCTGCTGGACACTGAGCACAGGGGCTGCAGTGGGGTGTCACAAAGGGCTCCACTGTGACACAGCCCCTGTCCCCACTGTGACACAGCCCCTGTCCCCAGCAACAGCTCCCAGCGATTGTTTACATGGAACCTGCCCCAGTGACCACTGCCTGGGCACAGAGGCTCTGGGTGTCCCTGAGGGGCATGGGGACAGCTCACTGCTGGGCACACGGGTGCTCCCGAAGGACCTCCAGGCCCCCTTTGCCCTCCTGTCCCCTTGGGATGTCCCTGGTGCCCTCCAGCTTGCCCCAGAGCCCTGTGCTCACACACCCCCGTGTGCCCCAGGATGTCCCTGTCAGTGCCCCACAGAGCCCCGACAACACGACCCGGGTGAGATTTGCTCAAGCCTAACAGAAATCCCCGGGGTTGGCACCTCAGCTCTTCTCTGCCTCGCACCATCAGAAGAGCTGGTGCAGAAAAGAGGACAAAGGAAATGGAACTTCTTCCACTGAGTTTGCCCTTTCTGGATCTGGCAGCTCCCAGCAAGGGAGATTCCCCTCTCGCTGGTTTTCACTCATTTCTGCTCTGGGACCATGATGGTGAACAGCCTCTTACAACCACAGCCCCTTGTCCACTCTGAATGCTCCACTGCTTCCAGCACTGCTCCACTGGGGACCCTTCCTGAGGCCTTCAGGGCACCCCAAGTCCCTCTGCAGAAGCAGCCCTGGACTGGGGGTTCCCCCTGGGCTCTGCAGTTCCAGTGGTGCTGGTCCCAGTAGCCCGAGGAGCTCTGCCTTGTGCTCTGATGGTGCTGAACAGAAAGTCTGTGCTCAATCTGAAAAACCTCGTCAAGTTTGGTGTCATTTTAAAGTGTGCTAACCATGGAGTTTCTTTGTGTTTCCTGGATTTCTGAGTACACCTTGTCAGGAAAATCCACAAATGCCAGACGTTTATATTCAAAAGGAGACAGAGGAGTCCTTCAACTTTATTCGAATAAAGGGACAGAGCCCACTAGGTCACAAGTCCATGGGGCTTTTCATTCTCCAGCTTTCAGAGGATGCAGCCTCCTTTTATCCTAAACTGCCAGCAGCACTTTGTCCTTTTCCCATTGTCTGAAGGAAGGTACAGCCTTCCCGAGCCATCCACCACAAATTCCCCCTTGAACCTGTCCTTTTACCCCAAAGTTCAGCAGTCCAGGCTGGTGCAGACCCTTGTCTGCTTCTGTCTGGGTCTTCAACTGAACCTGCTGCCCAACGTCAGTGGAGACATTAAGGTTCCAAAGACCTTAACACCCATAACCTTCACCTGTCAAATTATTTTGTAAAGACACTGATGTAAAGACATTAGCACACATCTTTCCTCTCATTCTTGTGTGGCTGCTGGGGCAGTTCCTGGGGCACTTCCTGAGAAAATCTGCGGGTGGGTTCCCAGATGGGTCCCAGGCAGCTCCCGGGTGGGTTCCTGGTGCTGGAGGGGCAGCAGAGACAAAAAAAGCTGGTTCCAAAGGGGCTTCACTGCTCCTTGTGAAAAACAAAGCTCACTCTTTAGAATTTTTAAAAAGTTTAATAACAGGGTAAAAGAAGGGCAGTATTTCCAGCGCTGGGGGCTTTTGACGAACGGCCAAAGAGCAACAAAAAACCCCTTAAAATCATGTTCTCCATATACTGTTATATTGCTGGGGTTATATGCATATCCATTAGCTTATACATCATTTAAACAATCCCCAGAGCTTTGGACGTTGCAGGGGCTCTTCGTGTTCAGGTTTCCCAACCTGACTTACCTGTGTGACATCCTGAGATCAAGTGAATCAATTTGATTCCTTCCCGTGATTTCATCCTTGGTGTTTCACACTTTTCTGATCACAGGAGTTAACGAGCTCTCCCCCAGTCTCCTCCGGTGCTCTGTCTTGTGTCACTGTTATCCCTTGGGCAGGGCAGGCAGTGCATGGCCTCACACTCTACTTCTACTCACACAAAAGCCTTTGCACAGCTTCTGTTTTGCTAAGGTCTAGAGTACAATCCGTTCATCACAGCATTATTTCTGTAAGCAATACATAGACATTATATTTATTACACTACTATTTCTGTGAGCAATACAGTTCCTACTTAAAGTGATATATTACATTGTATTATCAAGGAGATAAAAAGACGTACAATTTGTACCATATTTAAATACTTAGGATCAATAATAACATGCAAAAGCTAATACATAAATGCAGAACCCAATGTTATTTTTATAAAATAATGTCATTTTTAAAAGGTGGAAGTGGGGAGTGCTGGGCTCTGTGGGTCTGCCCGGCAGCTGCGCAGTCCCAGCCAGAGGAATTTCTATTTCTTTTCCTCTCTGACACCTCTTTCCTATTTCTCTACGTCACATTTCCTGTTCACTGTGACAAATGAAGCACACTCCTCTGAAAAATTCTAAGCATTTTAATAAAGGATAATAAGGGATAAAACAGAAAGCAAAAGACACAGGTGCCTGCAAAGCCAGTACACATCCACTGCTTCAGTCTGCAGTCTTTTATACCATTGCAGATGTATTATTTCCTCAAGTGATTTAGCAGATTTAGTTTGAGCTGGTTGACCACAATCTTAATTCAAATTTTCTGCAACCTTGCACACTTCAGGAGTTGAACACGTTGGAGGTCTAGGGTGGTCTTCAGATGCCACTTTAAGGGGTTTTGCTATTTCTCCTTTTATGCTCTTTTGCATTCCATTTATACTATTTGGACATATATACTGCAATAATAATTATATCTTAAAATACATCCTTTGCAAGCGCACTTACATCTTGTGAAAGCCTCTCTTCCCCTGTAAAACAGCTCACAAGAATTTACAAATATTATCCTACTTCAAAGCAGTGTGGAACTTACCATATTTATTCACAGGAAAATACTAATTTATAATTAAAGGAAATAAATTATAGAAAATCCAATTACTACATGACTGTTTATAACATTCAATTAAACATATGTTCAATAAAATCCATAGGTTGTGCTGCTGTGGTCTCATTTGCACCTCACTGGGGTAGAGGCGTCTCTCCCTCCTGCCACTGCAGCCCACGGCCAGGGGCCCTTCCCACTGCAATGGTTCTGGGATTCTGTCAGGGACTCACTTTCCTTTTCTTCTTCCCTCTGCTTGGAGCTGGCAATGGGCTGGAAAATGTCCAGCAAACCAACCTTTGCTGTCTGCTTTGTCAGCCTACACAGCTTCAGGACCTTGTCACCTGCCCTTTGGGCACAGCTGCCCTGGGCAGCAGGGCAGAACCGGCACCCTGGGAGCCTTGGGAATTCCCCTCTGGGATCCACGGCACACGCTGGGATGATCTGGAATTTCAGTTTCATGACACAGCACCCCACGTCCCTCCCAAGAGCCCTGAGTTCACTCAAACCCATCATCCCCCACATTCCCTGGAAGTTCAGCCCATGTCCCCACCCATGTCCGTGTGCCCTGATGTCCCCACCCATGCCCATATCCCCACCATGCCCCCAATCTTGGCCCTTCATGTCCCCAACCATGTCCATGTCACCCCCATGTCTCCAGCCATGTCCATGTCACCATCCATGGCCATGTCCCCTTGAGCTCCTTTTGTATCCAGGTGCCCACAGGGGGCCAGGAAGATGTGGAGACCACCAGCCAGCTGTCTTCCCACCATGGATCACCAGGACCGTGGATCTCCAAGGCTCTGCGCAACAGGGCTCACTGGGGATCATCCAATGGGCTCCTCCAACGGGGGATGGAGTTGGAGCAGCGCACAAAGCTCTTCCCGCACACGGGGCACTTGTAGGGCTTCCCTTCCTGGTGCCTCCATTGCTCTTGGGTCATGGCACAGCTCTGGGACAAGCTCTTCCCACACTCAGGACACTGTTAGGGCCTCTCTCCGCTGTGCATCTGCTGGTGGACAAGCAGCTTGGAGTGCTGGATGAAGCTCTTCCCACATTCTGAGCACGTGTAGGGGCATTCCCCAGTGTGCACTGTCTGCTGCATGATCAGGCCAGAGCTGTCACAGAAGCTCTTCCAGTACTGCCCACACACACAGGGTCAGATTCCAGTGCAGAGCATCTGGTGGCCTTTCAGGTGAAAGCTCTTTCTGAAGTCTTTCCCACATTCTCCACATTTATAGGGCCGTTCCCCAGTGTGGATCCTCTGGTGGACAATCAGTCTGGAGCTCGTAGTGAAGCTCTTGCCACACTCCCCACACTCATAGGGCCGTTCCCCAGTGTGGATCCTCTTGTGGACGATCAGGCTGGAGCTTTGAGTGAAGCTCTTCCCACACTCCCCACACTCATAGGGCCGTTCCCCAGTGTGGACTCTCTGGTGGATCATCAGGCCAGAGGTGTCTCTGAAGCGCTTCCCACATTTCCCACACTCACAGCGCCGTTCCACACTGTGGATCTTCTGGTGCCGGAGCAGCCTGGACTTTGCACAGAAACTCTTCCCACATTCTGAGCACTGGTGCCGCTTCTTGCCATTGTGAAGCTGTTCATGCACCACCAGCTCAGAGCTCTGGCCACATCTCTGGCTGCCTTCCTGGCACAGGGTGGGTCCTTCCTCCTCGGAGCACCCTGGCATGGGTTTGGAGCCCCTCCTCGGGCGGGATCTCAGCACCTTTTCCTCCCCATTGCATTCCTCTGCCATGGAGCCGCTCAAAACAGCCTCTTCCACGAGGTTCTGCTGAGGGGATTTGTCCTCCCTGGCCTCCTTGTCTGGGGGAGGAAGGACAAGGACAGGATGGGATTTGCCTCCGTGCCAGAGGGAAGGCCAAGGAGATCCCCCGTGCATCCCCGGCAGGACGGCGTCGGCAGCGGGGTTGTCCTGCAGCCGGGGCCAGGCTGGGCTGGGAGATGGAGCAGGAGAGAGGGGCAAAGGGGCACTGACTTCCTCCTCACCTGCCTGGGGATCCGCAGGAATCCTCCTCTTCCTCACAGCTTTCTCCTCCTCTACCCAGCCAAAGTCTGGCACTGGGAATTCCTGGTGTGGGAAAGACATTCTGTGAGTGCATTGGCTTTGAAGTTCCTGCTTCTCCAGAAGTCACCGCATGTCTGGTGTCCATAAAATGCTCCAAAAATCGAGAAGGAGTCCAAAAACACTGTCCCAGGGCTTCCCTGTTTCCAGTGTCCTTACTCTGGGGTTTAAGGGGGTCCCTCTTCTCAGAGCTGCTGGGGGGCCCGTGGGTCCTGGGGATCCCCCCTCTCCCGGCTCCTGCTTCAGCTCGCTCAGGGGGTTTTGGGGCTGCCAGGGATCATCCTGCCCTGATTCTGACTCGGCTCCCTGCTGTCCCAGGGTCCCCTTCCTCAGCATTCCCCCACTCCAGCCACTCAGCGCTTCTTCCCCCACTCCTCGACAACACTTTCACGCTCGGGGGGCCCGGACCCCCCTCATCTCCAGCCTCCACCACCCCTCCACAAACACTCCACTCTGTAATCTGCGAGCTCCAAACCCCACATTCCTTCCCCTCCCACACCCCACATCCCCCCAAAAATAAAAAGCCAAAACCCCCCAACCGTACCGGGGATCCCGGGATAGATTTGGGGCGAGCTTCCCCTCCCCGTCACCTGCGGGCTGCCGGGCAATGCGATGCGGTCGCGCCCAGCGGAGCTGCGGCCTCAGCGGGCTCGCCGTGGAACACCGACCCTCTCCCGCTGCCGCTCCTCGCGGTGCTCGTCGTGTTGCTGCTCCTCCCCTTCGTCTCTCCCTCCTCTTCCTCCCGCCCCTCCTCCGCCCCCAGCCCGGGCCCCCCTTTCCCGCCCGCTCTGCCCCGCGGCCGCCGCAGCGCCGCTGTTGGGTAGGGGGGAACCCCCGGGAGGCCCCGGGGATGGGCGGGGGGCTCGGGGCTCCCCCCAGGGCAGACCCGGCCGTGCCGTTCCCCTGCCCCCCGAGCCCAAACTCCGCTCCCGGGGGTGCCTGGCTGCCAGGGGTGGCACAGGGGGGTGGGAGTGGGGAGCGCTGGGCGCTGCGGGGGCAGCTGCAAGCCAGAGGTGTTTCCCATTGCTTTTTCTCTCTGACACCGCTTTCCTATTTCTCTGCCACACACTTCTGGTTCAATGAGAGAAACGAAGCACACTCCTCTTAAACTGTTAAGCGTTTTAATAAATGATAATAAGGATGCACAGTGTCCCCAAATCCCCTACCCATCCCTGGCGGGGTCTCCCCACCCAAACGCCGGTGCTGCAGCGGCCGCGGTCCGGGGAAATGGGGGGAAGGGGGGTCGTGCTGGTGGTGGAGGAGGAGGAGGAGGAGGAGGAGGGAGAAAGGAGGAGGAGGAGCCGGAACAGGAAAAGAGCGATGGAGTTCGACCAGGGGCGCGCAGAGCCCACCGCACCTCCGGCCCCCGCAGCATTGCCGGTGACCAGGGAGAGGGAGCTCACCCCAAATCTGTCCGGGGGTCCCCGAGAGGTTTGGGGTTTTTTTTTGGAATGGAGTTGGGAGCTAAGAGATTCCAGAATCGCGCGGGAATTATCTTTGCATGTGCCTGGGAGGTTTTTTGGGGAGGAGATGGGGATATTTTCAGATCTTGCAGGAGTGCAAAGCTGAGCCGTAGTTGCCCCTGGGTGGATTTTGGGGTCCCACGAAGCGATCGCGCGGTGCCGGCGGGGCGGGACGTTGGTTTTGGGGATCCCGGGAGAGGCGGGGATGAAGGGCGGGAGGCCCGGAGTGGGGAGCGGGGCGATGGCAGAGCTGGGGCAGCTCGGGCAGCCTGGAGGGGTGGTGGAGGCTGGAGATGAGGGGGGTCCGGGCCCCCCGAGCGTGAAAGTGTTGTCGGGGAGTGGGGGAAGAAGCGCTGAGTGGCTGGAGTGGGGGAATGCTGAGGAAGGGGACCCTGGGACAGCTGGGAGCCGAGTCAGAATCAGGGCAGGATGAGCCCTGGCAGCCCCAAAACCCCCTGAGCGAGCCGAAGCAGGAGGCGGGAGAGGGGGGATCCCCAGGACCCACGGGCCCCCCAGCAGCTCTGAGAAGAGGGACCCCCATAACCCCAAAGGAAGGACACTGGAAAGAGGGAAGCCCTGGGAGAGTGTTTTTGGACTCCTTGATTTTTAGAGGATTTTATGGACACCAGACATGTGGTGACTTCTGGAGATGGACTTGAACAGCAGGACCTTCAAAGCCAATGCACTCACAGAATGTCTTTCCCACACCAGGAATTCCCAGTGCCAGACTTTGGCTGGGTAGAGGAGGAGAAGGCTGTGAGGAAGAGGAGGATTCCTGCGGATCCCCAGGCAGGTGAGGAGGAAGTCAGTGCCCCTTTGCCTCTCTCTCCTGCTCCATCTCCCAGCCCAGCCTGGCCCCGGCTGCAGGACAACCCCGCTGCCGACGCCATCCTGCCGGGGATGCACTGGGGGGATCTCCATGGCCTTGCCTCTGGCACGGAGGCAAATCCCATGCTGTCCTTGTCCTTCCTCCCCCAGACAAGGAGGCCAGGGAGGACAAATCCCCTCAGCAGAACCTCGTGGAAGAGGCTGTTTTGAGCGGCTCCATGGCAGAGGAATGCAATGGGGAGGAAAAGGTGCTGAGATCCCGCCCGAGGAGGGGCTCCAAACCCATGCCAGGGTGCTCCGAGGAGGAAGGACCCACCCTGTGCCCGGAAGGCAGCCAGAGATGTGGCCAGAGCTCTGAGCTGGTGGTGCATGAACAGCTTCACAATGGCAAGAAGCTGCACCAGTGCTCGGAATGTGGGAAGAGTTTCTACACAAACTCCAGCCTGCTCCAGCACCAGAAGATCCACACTGAGGAACGGCACTACGAGTGTGGGAAATGTGGGAAGCGCTTCAGAGACACCTCTGGCCTGATGATCCACCAGAGAGTCCACACTGGGGAACGGCCCTATGAGTGTGGGGAGTGTGGCAAGAGCTTCACTCACAGCTCCCACCTGATTGTCCACAAGAGGATCCACACTGGGGAACGGCCCTATGAGTGTGGGGAATGTGGGAAGAGCTTCAGTGACAGCTGCCAGCTGATCTGCCATCAGAGGATCCACACTGGGGAGCGGCCCTATGAGTGTGGGGAGTGTGGGAAAAGTTTCACTATCAGCTCCCACCTGATCGTCCACAAGAGGATCCACACCGGTGAACGGCCCTATAAATGTGGAGAATGTGGGAAAGGCTTCACGAAGAGCTCCCACCTCAAACGCCACCAGAAGATCCACACTGGGATATGACCCTGTGTGTGTGGGCAGTGCGGGAAGAGCTTCTGTGACAGCTCTGGCCTGATCATGCAGCAGACAGTGCACACTGGGGAATGCCCCTACACATGCTCAGAATGTGGGAAGAGCTTCATCCAGCACTGCAAGCTGCTTGTCCACCGGCAGATGCACACTGGAGAGAGGCCCTAACAGTGTCCTGAGTGTGGGAAGAGCTTGTCCCAGAGCTGTGCCGTGACCCAAGAGCAATGGAGGCACCAGGAAGGGAAGCCCTACAAGTGCCCCGTGTGCGGGAAGAGCTTTGTGCACTGCTCCAACTCCATCCCCCGTTGGAGGAGCCCATTGGATGATCCCCAGTGAGCCGTGTTGGGCAGAGCCTTGGGGATCCACAGTCCTGGTGATCCATGTGTGCAAGTGTTGGGGATTACATTTGTTTCTTTTTCACTTACAGAATTTTTTTCCCATAAGTTGCTAGAAGACTAACGATTGTGTGCTTGATTTAAAGAAAGAAGAGTCCAAATGAGATGGCAGCAGTGGGCTACACCTGTTGTTTTTGGGTCTCTGGGAGTTTCCCTCAGAGGGGGGAGATAACTGGAGTTTTGGGGGAGGTAAAGGGCAGAGCTGGGGGCAGCTGCTCGCTCTTGCTCTCAGCATGGGAGAGAGGATGGTCGGGCTGGTGCTCGCTGCGGGAAGAGCTCACGGTCATCACTGCGTCTTGCCCTGGGAAATTGCCATCATCTGCTCATGTGCTGGTCTGCCCAGGGATTCTGAGCTCGCCTCCTCCTGCCCTGCTGGGCCCGCCGTCTCGCCATCGCGGCGTATTCGGGGCTGCTTTGAGGCTTTCTGCTACTCTGTAGCCCTGCCCAGCCCTGCCGGGACATCCCTGCCGCTCCAGCTACCAGCGCAGAGCTTCTGAGCTCATCCACCAGCCCGGGGCTTTCCACCCTTCCAGCTTGGTCTCTTGGAGTCCTGCTGGGCCACCGGGATCAAACTGCCCCAGGCTTTGTGAAAGAAAGCCCTCGAGGTTCCTGGTTCTGTTTATTATTAATGCTGTAGTTGTTGTTTATTTGCTTTGTCATACCTACAGTTGGCCGGGGAATCAGCCAGAGTCAAGACAGCACTCAATATGAGTTAAAAATCTTGCTCGTTTATTCAGCTATTTGGCTTACATTTATACTGTGCTAAGCATATCATGCACCTAACTCTGAACATCATTGGTTAAACCATAGTTTTCACACGTCCTTGCAGTAGACATAATTGGTTCAGAAGCTCTGTCCACAAGACTAAATGCTGCAAATCTTCCCTAACTTATGGTCAATGCATCCTGTCTAGCATCCTGTTACAGCTATTGTTCCAAGCTTTACTTCCTCCTTATCCCATCTAAGGAATGGTTCAAGGACGTTTCATCCTCTACTCATCCCTTAAGCTAAGAGCAGGATTGTGCACATGTCCCTGCTTTTCCAGCCATGCATCCACAACATACCAGTGAAGAACTGTTCTTCCTGGCCCCATCCTTCTGCCTGAAAGCCCCCCTTCATTTTCTACATCATCATCGTTTGGAGGGAGAGGATTTGAATTCTCTACCCCTAGGGAGGTCCTGCCCCTCCCTAGCAGATTCCTGTCTGTCAGACCAAGACAGGAAGAGAGCTGGCTGGTGGTCTGCACATCTTCCTGGCCCCCTGTGGGCACCTGGATGCAACAGGACCCCAAGGGGACGTGGCCATGGATGGTGACATGGACATGGATGGAGACATGGGGGTTACATGGACACAAGTGGGGACATGGAGAGCCAAGAATGGGGGCATGGTGGGGATACGGGCATGGGTGGGGACATGGGCTGAACTTCCAGGGAATGTGGGGGATGATGGGTTTAAGTGAACTCAGGGCTCTTGGGAGGGGCATGGGGTGCTGTGTCATGGACACTGAAATTCCAGATCATCCCAGCGTGTGCCGTGGATCCCAGAGGGGAATTCCCAAGGCTCCCAGGTGCCGGTTCTGCCCTGCTGCCCAGGGGAGCTGTGCCCAAGGGGCAGGTGACAAGGTCCTGAAGCTGTGTAGGCTGACAAAGCAGACAGCAAAGGTTGGTTTGCTGGACATTTTCCAGCCCATTGCCAGCTCAGAGCAGAGGGAAGAAGAAAAGGAAAGTGAGTCCCTGACAGAATCCCAGAACCATTGCAGTGGGAAGGGCCCCTGGCTGTGGGCTGCAGGGCCAGGAAGGAGAGACGCCTCTACCCCAGTGAGGTGCACATGAGACCATAGCACCAGAACCTATGGATTTTATTTAAGATTTATTTTATTGAAGGTTCTAAACAATTGTGTAGTAGTTGACTTTCACTAGAATTTATTTTCTTTAATTATAAAATTGTAATTGCTTGTAAATAGTTATGGTAAGTTTTTAACCGCTTTGACGTAGGATAAAATTTGTAAACGCTTTGAGCAGTGTAAAAGGGGAAGAGAGGCTTTCACAAGATGTAAGTGCGCTTGCAAAGGATGTATTTTAATATATGATTATTATTGCAATGTATATTTCCAAGATAGCATAAACGGAGAGCAGAAGAGCATAAAAGGAGAAATAGCAAAACTCCTTAAAGTGGCATCAGAGGACCACCCTAGACCTGTGACGTGTTCAACTCTTGAAGTGTGCAAGGTTGCAGAAAATCTGAATTAAGATTGTGGTACATCTGCAACGGTATAAAAGACTGCAGACTGAAGCAGTGGGTGTGTAGTGGCTTTGCCAGGCCCCTGTGTCTTTTGCTTTCTGTTTTATCTCTTATTATGCTTTATTAAATCTCTTAAAAATTTTCAGCGGAGTGTGCTTCGTTTCTTACACTGAACAAGACATGTGAGGTAGAGAATTAAGAAAGAGGTGTCAGAGAGGAAAAGAAACAGGAAATTCCTCTGGCTCGGGCTCCACAGCTGCCGGGCAGAGCCACAGCGCCCAGCACTCCCCACTTCCACCTGTTATAAATGACATTATTTTATAAAAATAACACTGGGTTCTGCATTTATGTATTAGCATGTGATTATTATCATATGTTCTAAATATGGTGCAAATTATACCTATTTTTATTCCCTTGTTTATATAAGATATGATATGATAATGATATATGATATATAACATAATGTAATATATAACATAAGACAATGTAATGTAATATAACATATATCATATCATCATATCCTATCGTATCATATAAATGCCAATTAACTGTGCCAATTGGAATATAATTTGATTTATTAAAAAAAGTCAAATTACAGAATTTCAGTAAAACCAACAAGCGGAGTTACGGTGACGATAACCCGGGATCGTCAAAGGGTGAACGGAAAGCAGCCTCTGTCGCACTGCAGTCCCCCAGTGTTCACGAATTGGCCCCGTCTGGGGTCCCGGTTTTATACACTTTATTTTGCCCCTGGCATAAGATTTCCCCACAGTTCTTTGTTTCCCTGGAATAGTTATTCGAATTTATCGGCGTCACTGGTCTGCTGAATGGGGTCTCCTATGGGAGGGAGAAGTGTCAATTTGGGTCCTCCCGTGAGTGAATGGGAGCCGAAATTTTGAATGGACAGATGTTCTCCTCCAGTGATCAGCGAGATGGTGGAGCTCTGATGACTCTGCTGCCTCTAGAGGAAGAACTGATTGCTTATTTTAATGTTCCTCCTTTCTGATGCCAATGACGGTGCCCCAGGTTCCCAACATTTCATTGTCTCCTCCTAAAAGGTGGTTTCTGGGTGTTGCCTGCCTTGGAATTTGTCAATTCCGTGGCTGGCTGGAACTAAGGTTACATTTCATGTGACATATTTACAGTTTGTGTTTATGATTTAACATACTATAATCCATAATATCCATTCCACCGGGCAGCAACTGACCGAACAAGGGGACACAGTCTCAAGCTACGTCAGGGAAAGTACAGGTTAGATATTAGGAAAAAATTTTTCACTGAAAGAGTAATAAAACACTGGAATTTTCTTCCCAGGGAGGTGGTGGAGTCACCATCTCTGGATGTGTTTAAAAAAAGACTGGACATGGCACTTAGTGCTATAGTCTAGTTGAGGTGTTAAGGCATAGGTTGGACTTGATGATCTTAGAGGTCTCTTCCAACCTCATTATTCTGTGATTCTGTGATAAGAACATGAATTAACGCACCATATTGACTACAGGGAATATTATCCTGATTTTGTGACTTCAGAGAAAGTGGATTTGCAGGTACGGGAGTGATTTGCCAAAGCAGCTTCAGGCAGGATTGGGAGCTGAAATACTAAAATCCCCAAATTCTGCTGTCCTGGAGTCACCCTGGGCTCTGCCTGGGGGATCCCTGGATCCCTCCTGCACTGAACACACACCTGGATGTGCTTATTGCCTCTTATGGGTCATTGTCACACTAATTTTTCCAAGCTTTGCCTCTTCCTGCCCCCTGGCTTGGTGCAGGGAGGGGTCACAGGTGTGCAGACTCTGGTCAAACACCTTTCCCAGCTGCTGGCTCACCTGTCTCTGGTTTTCCCTGCAGATCTACCAGGGCACAGCACAGATCCAGCGAGTGATCATTGCCCGTGAGCACCTGGGCAGGTACAAGGCCTGAGGGATGCACCAGCTCCAGGCCTGCTATTCCAGGGAAAGGGATTGTGCTGCATTTCTCCATCAGAAGAACATGGGAAAACCCCTTTTCCATCCAACTCCTGTTCTTGTGCCTGACCCAGCACAGGCTCTGGGACCCCATCCATGCCCTGAGCTCATCCCACTGACTGATCATCCCAAACATCCCTAAACCCCACAGGGATCTTAGTGCTCTTTCCAAATCTCCCTTTGGCTTTCAGCAGCAAAGGAGACAAAACCCTTCCCCAGCAAACCTGGATGAGCAAACCTGATGGTCGGATTTGGGCTGTTTCCATGTTTTTAATGGCACTGATCCACTCGCTTTGATTATTCCTGGGGCTTAGGTGATGGCAACTGAATCAGCCTCAGGGAACTTAAAAAACCCCTGACTTTTCCTCCTGTGGAAGGGCCCAGCTGGCTGTGGCACTTAGGCTCCAGGGCCCCAGTTCCCAAGATCCACAGGAAACACTGTAGGTTTGGAGCCTTTCAACAGCCAGATCTCAATTAAGACTAAAGTGAATCCTTATTTCTCATGCCTTGAGCCAGAATTCCTTGTTACGGGTCCGTGGTAATGACGGTGTGTGAGGGAGGCTACGTATGTGCTGGGAGGAAAGGAGAGGGATGGGGCAATGGGAACGGGAATGAACTGATCCTGTGGAAAAGCGTGCAGGAAATGGGCTGGGTTTGGGCACGGCAGTGTGGGCTGAGCTGGGCCTTGCCCTGATAGGGGCCAGGGCTGAGATTTGTGCAGCGCAGAGGATTTCCCTGGGAAAAGGCTGTCCTGGAGTCCCTGCCAGGGCCCAATAAATGCTGTCGGTGTTGATGGGCTGATCCCACACTCCTCACACGCTCTGCTGGGATCCACTGCCATGTGCTGGTCCCAGCATGGGACGGGCTTGTGGGTGGGACTGGGGTGGGCTGGGAATGGACAGGGGAGGATGGAATGGGGGTGGAAGTGGATGGGGACTGTGCAGAGAAGCCACACTACCAAAAGCCAATGTCCACCAAGGAAACAGGAGTCTTACAACTTGATTCTGTGAAAAATGTAGTATGTTAATTCATACTCTTATAGTTAATGAAATTTATTGAAAACTATAAAACTGTATATATATGTGTGTTGTATGAAAGTATAAGTTTCAGGACACCCTGTAACATCTTGTTAAACCAAATTATGAAAAGGCAGGCACCACCCCAGAAATTTACATTCAGAAATAGACAAATGGTTTACAGGAAAAACAGCAGCCTCCTCAATCACCTGGAGGAGACCCATCAAGATAAGGCGGCAGGGCCATCAACACCCCATCCGACACCCTCACCGAGCATCAAGCATCATCATCCATATCTCGACCATTCATCAGCCAGGAGGATCTATAGAAACTGGACATTTACATATGAACTGAGAGAAAGAACTCTTTTCAGCCTAGTCGGAGACACTGAATAGCTAGCTGGGACACAAAGGGAAATATGGGGAAATATTGCCAAGGGCAGAATAAAATGTATAAAAACTAAGCCCGGAACCGGGCAAATTTGTGAACCTAGGGGGAGACAGCAGACGGCCAGATTCTGTGTCTCAAGGTTCACCCTTGTCATTTTCCTGGGAAAAAGACTGTCGAGTATCTCCACTGTTGGTGGGTTTACCAAAATTCTGTAATTTGATCTCTGTTAATAAACCGAATTATTATTTTATTGGAATATTGGATTGGCATTTATAACACTCCCAACCTGTCCAGGCTTCTGGAACACCCCCAGCTCTCGCACTGCCCGTTTCTGCTCCCCCCATTCCCGGGTTTGCCTCCCAGCGCTGCTGGTACCGGGCGATCCCCACGTGTCTCTGGGCTGACAGTGCAGCCCCTGAGCCGGGCAGAGCAAGCCCCACCACGGGGGGACCCTGCATGCCCCGCTCCCTGGGCAGCCGCGCCCAGCCCCGGGCACAGAGCTCCGCCAGCCCCCGCCGCCCCCTCCCCAGGGCCCCGGGGACCCCCGCAGCCGGGGCCGGGTCTGAGCGAGGCGGCCCCCGAGCCCGGCTGCGTGGCCAGGGGGGCACGGGGAGCCCGGGGCCTCTGTGCCAACGCTTCCCCCGCTCTCCCTCAGCCTTTGCCCGGCCCAGCCCGGCCCCCCGAGCCCCAACAGGCCCCGCACGGCCACGGCCGGGCCGCTCCGCTCCCCTGCGAGCCCGGCCACACGGACCCACCTGCGCCGGGGCTCACGGGCCACCGAGAGCTCCCCGGGCCGCCCGGGCCTGGGCCCCGAGCACAGAGCTCTGCCCGGGGGGCTCCCGGCCCAAGGCGGCGGCTCCGGGCCCGGGCGGCCGCTCCCGGCTCCCACAGCCCGCCCGGGGCCGCCCCGCCCGTGCCGGGGCTGCGCCAGCGCTCCCCGCACCCAAGGGGGTTCAAACTGCCGGGAGCATCTCACAAAAAACATTGCCCGTATCCCCTCCCAAAACAATAAAATCCCAACCAGCCATCAACCCCCACAAAAAATAATCCACAAACAAACCCATAAACTAACCCCTTCCACCCTGCCCTCCTGCGCCTTCGCAGGGACCCCGACCCCGCGGGAATGCCCCCGGGCCGGGACAAAAAGCTGCTCCCCTGGAGGCGCTTTGAACACCCACCCGCGGCCCGGCCCTGGCACACGGCTCCCGGCAGCTGCCCCGCTGTCCCAGCCGGGCCTTTGCAGCAGGGAGGCTCTGCGGGACCCCCGGGCTGTGCCCCCTCCCAGGCCCTGCCCGCCCCGGGGCTGACCTTCAGCCCGGGCTCTCTCGCTGTCCCGGCTCCTGCAGGGTCCCTGCTCGCAGTTCCTTGGGCCCCTGGGCTCTCCTCTGGGGGTTGGGGAACAGCCCGCAATGCAACCTTGCTCTCTAAAGGAATCATTTTGGTGCTCTCTAGAAAGGCCAAAACTGAAACTTTGTTCCTTTTGCCTGGGTGCAGAGACCATCAGGGCATTTTCTGCGCAAAGTTCCAGCCCCCAGCTTTTGTTGAAGGAGCTGCCTACCAATGTCACGCTGCCAGGAGCCTGTCCTTGCTGTCACCTGCTGTGGCTGGGCATGAACACAGCTCCTGCACTTGCATTTCCAGCTGCTGTGCAACCAAAGCTGAGGGATCTGCAGCTGCCTGAATGCAAAAACTGCAATATGAGCCACTCTCAAGGGGGAAATCTCCCCCTGCTGTGCCAGCCCATGGCAATGCTGCCATTTTCTGCTGTTGCTGGGGCGCTCTTGGGTCTGGCTGAGCAGGAAAGGTGACCCTGAGCCAGGAGATTTCTTTGGCTACAGCAAAGCCTTGGAATGCAAAGACCTTCCTGATGCTGTGCCCTGAGCCAGGATGGAATGAGCCACCAGAGCTGAGCCTAAATTTCTTACCGAATTCACAGAATGACTGGGTAGGATGAGACCTTCAAGAGCATCAAATCCAACCCATGCCCCAAACACCTCAGCTTAACCTGGGTTAGTGCCCTGAGTGCCTCATCCAATCTTTTTTTAAACACATCCAGGGATGGTGACTCCACCACCTCCCCAGGCAGACCGTTCCAATACTTTATCACTCTCTCTGTGAAAAACGTCTTCCTAATATCCATCCTGTATTTGCCTTGGGGCAGCTGAAGACTGTGTCCTTTTGTTGTGTCAGCTGCTGTCTGGAGAAAGAGACCAAACCCCACCTGACTACAGCTACCCTTCAGGGAATTGTAGAGAGCGATTAGGTCACCTCTGAGTCTCCTTTTCTCCAGGCGAAACAACCACAGCTCCCTCAGCCGTTCTTAACAGGGTTTTTGTTCCAAGCCCCTCACCAGCCTTGTTGCCCTCTCCTGGATGTGCTCAAGCGTCTCAATGTCCTTCCTAAATTGAGGGCCCAGAACTGGACACGGCACTCGAGGTGCAGCCTCACCAGTGCCGAGTACAGGAGAAGAAACACTGCCCTGCTCCTGCTGGCCACACCATTCCTGATCCAGGCCAGGAGCCATTGGCCTTCTTGCCCACCTGCCCACACTGCTGCCTCATGTCCAGCCTGCTGTCCAGCAGTGCCCCAGGTCCCCTTCCCTTGCTGCTGTCCAGCCACTCTCTTGCCAGCCTAGAGTGCTGCAGGAAGTTTTTGTGGCCAAAATGCAGGACTCAGCACTTGCACTTATTAAACTTCATCCTATTGGACTCTGCCCATCCATCCAGTCATTCCAGGTCTCTCTGCAGAGCCCTCCTACCCTCCAATAGATGGAAACACGGTCCAAGCTTAGTGTCAGCTGCAAATTTACTAATGAAAGACTCAATCCCCTCATCCATGTCGTCAATAAAAATATTGAACAGAACTGGCCCCAGCACAGACCCCAGGGGAACACCACTGGTGCCAGCAGCTGGATGCAGAACCTTCACCAGCACTCTCTGGGCCCAGCCATGCAGGCAGTTCTTAACCCAGCACAGAGTGCTCCTGTCCAAGCTGTGGGCTGCCAGCTTTTCCAGGAGGGTGCTGTGGGAGACAGTGTCCAAGGCCTTGCTGAAATCCAGGTACACAACATCCACTGCCTTTCCCGCACCCACCCGGCGGGTCACCTGGTCATAAACGGAGACCAGGTTGGTCAAACACGACCTTCTGTTCTTAAACCCGTGCTGGCGGGGTCTGATAGCCTCGCCATCCTGTAGGTGCTGTGTGATGACACTCAGTATAAACTGCTGCACCCTACTGGGTACTGAGTTCAGGCTGACTTGAGTTGTGGGATAAGGATTTACAATTCAAACTGTAAAGCAGGTATGTTTTATTTCCATCTGGGACACAAGGGGGATTTTCCACCATACCTGCGTACCTGGTTGAGACAGGTTTAAGGTTTAAATACACTCAGATCCCACAAAACAACCCCTCCCTCCCCGCCCATTCTCTGCCCACTCTCCGCCTCCTTGCACTTCCTATTATAATTAGCCTTCTCTGGTGCCACATCTCCTGGTGGTTGCAGGCTGGGGTCTTCTGATGAAGTAAGAGGTCTTCCTCAGTTGTTCACTGTTTGACCTCTTCCTCTGGGCAGGTGCAGTGAAGGTTTGGCTAACTCCCAGGTCACTTTGTCCTGGCCAAAACCACGAGCCTGGTTCTTTCTGATTTCTTAAGCCACAGGTTCTGCTTTATGGGGTTTTCACTATACCTAAGTCTTGCTTTACTGAGTTTTCACAATATACACAATATACATCTTATCTCTATGGCCTTTACCTAGCAACTGAATCCTCATGTGTTCTGTTACAAGTCGTGTTTCTGCTTTTACAAGGTTGCTAAATAAGCTGTATATTTCTGCTTCCCCTCCATCTGCTTAAGCACATTAAATGCTTCTAAATATCTGAATTTTAGATATGTTTCCCATATCAAACTGGCCTATAATTACCAGGATCCTCCTTTCTACCCTTCTGGTGTAGGGGTCACACAACACATTGGCCAACCTCCAGTCCTCTGGAACCTCACCAGTGAGCCAGGACTGTTGGGAAATGATGGAGAGTGGCTTCACAAGCTCATCTGCCAGCTCCCTCAACACCCTGGGCTGGATCCCATCTGGGCGCATGGATTTTGAACATCCAAGTGGCTCAGCAGTTCTCTGACTGCCTCCTCCTGGATAACAGGGGCACCATTCTGCTCCCTGACACCATCTACCAGCCCAGGAGGGCAGCTGTCCTGAGGACAAGCCGTCTTCCCACTAAAGGCTGAGCCAAAGAAGGCTCAGTTAAGCACTTTTGTCTTCTCCTCATCTGCAGTTCCTAAGTTCCCTCCCACATCCAGTAGAGAACAAAGGTTGGTCCTACCCTTCCTTTTGCCATTAATTTATTTGTAAAAACATATTTTATTATCCTTTACAAAAGTTGTCAAAATGACTTCAAACTGACCTTTGGCCTCCCTAATACTTTTTTTCCTACATGTTCCCTTAAATACTTCCTGAGAGACCTGACCCTCCTTCCAAAAATGATACATCCTCTTTTTATTCCTAAGTTCCTTTGAAATCTCCTTGCCCATCCAGGCTGGACGTTTGCCTTGTCAGCTCATCTTTCAGCACACAGGGACAGTCTGTTCCTGTGCCCTCAAGATCTCTGCACTGAAGCACACCCACCTTTCCTGGACTCCTCTGTTTTTAAGGGTTCCTTCCCAAGGAACTCTCTGAATAAGTCTCCTAAAATGGCCAAAGTCTGCCCTCCAGAAGTCCAATGTAAAAATCTTTTTGATGTCCCTCCTGAATTCATCACATATTGAGAACTCTGTAATTTCATGATCCCTGTGCCCCAAGCAGCCTCCAAGCACCACATCTCCCACCAGCCTTTCTCTATTTGCAAACAACAGGTCGAACATAGTCCCTCCCCTGCTGGCCTCACTCATCCGCTGTCACAAAAAGTTCTCCTCCATCCACTCCAAAACCTTCCTGCACTGCCTCTTTGCTGCTGTATTGAGTTCCCAGCAGATGTCTGCAAGGTTAAAGTCACCTACGAGAACAAGGGCTGGTGATCCTGAAACATTCTCCAGCTTCTTAGAGAAGAAGTTGTCCACCTCTTCTTCCTGCTTGGGTGGACAATAACAGACTCCCAGTAGGTACCCCTGGGAGCCCGTCCTGTTTGCTTCGGGTAGAACAGGAACAATGAAAACCTTCCCAATGGCACAACTCCCCAGCCCACATGGGGAAAGGAAAGAAAAAGTTGTCAAGTTCTCAAAACCTTTCTCCCGCTTTGCTGCAAGACTCCTGCTTCACACATGTTGTGGAAAGTCAAGAGAAGCTGCATGGGTGGGATATCTTGTGACAGATGGTGCAACTCGTTCTCCAGGAAAGGTTCTTGGAAAGAGCAGACAGGACTGTGGAGAAGATTCTGGGAAAACGGAAACAGCTTTTCGGAAATGAAATGAAAGTGGAAAGAAACAACCCAAGATATTTTCCTCTGTTTATTTCTCTGTCCCACTTTCCATCTTAAACTACTTCTTCATCTCATTAATTCTAAATGGGTCTCACCTCTGACATCCAAGACTTGGCAAGATTTAGACACTGTAAAATACCATGAGCACATCCAGTTTGCCTTCCCGTTTTTCTTGGAAATCAGTGCCAGAGACACAAGTGCAGTGCTTGGGTCAGGTACAAATTCTGCATTCAGGGAATGTGCTGTGACAGTGTCTGACCCTCAGCAGGGACAATGCACAGCAACAGCCAAGGGGATTCCTCTGTCACTGTGCAGGAGTCAAGACTGGGCCTTGACTGAAAACGGCGAAGTTCCCGTGTTTGGACAGGCTCAGGGGCTGCCCCGGGGAGTGCAGGGCTCGGTGCGAGGCAGAGGGGGCAACGGAAAAAACTGACAAGGGGACAAACGGCCCTGGAGCTTCAGTTGCAGCAGCAGCAGCAGCAGCAGCGGCAGCAGCGGCAGCAGCAGCGGCAGCAGCGGCAGCAGCGGCAGCAGCGGCAGCAGCGGCAGCAGCGGCAGCAGCAGAGAAGAAAAAAGCGGCTTTGTTGACCAACCCGTGCTTCCCCTCTCCCTCTCCCACAGTCCCGCAGCCTCTCCCTTTCCCAGTGTCCCCCTCCCAACCCAGTCTCCCTCTCCCCTGCTGGGCCGGGCCATGCCTCGGGCCCACCCCCGGCCCCGGGCGGGGCTGCCCCGTCCCTGCCCCCGGGCGTCCCGCCGCGGTCTCGCCTTCGCCCGGCTCTGGCAGTGCTGGCGATGGCGCTGCTGGGCGGGCATCAGTGCCTGGGGCTGGGGCAGCATTGCTGGCCTTTGGCTGCGCCTGTGCCGAGCCCAGCCCAGGTCCCGGCCCCAGCCCCGGCACCGACCCCGGCCCCGGCCCCGGCTCGTCCCTGGGCCCGCAGAGGACACAGGCGGTGCGGCTGCTCCCGCCGCCTCCACTGCGGCTTCCCCGGCCCAAGCTCCTCCGCTTGGCAGCGCGGCCGCTGGCCCTGAGCCGCTGCTGTCCCGTTGCCAGGAGCAAATGCCTGGGGATGCCCAGCCCGGGCCGCTCGAGGGGCGCTCGGGGGCCGTTCCTGGCCCCGGGCCGAGCGCTGGCAGCCGCGTCTCGCCGGCAGGGAAGGCGCAGCAGGCCCTCCAGGAGCAGTACCGCCTGGGTTCGCTGCTGGGCCACGGCGGCTTCGGCAGCGTCTGGGCGGCCACACGGCTCTCGGACCGTGCCCCGGTGAGCGGCAGGGCCGGTGGTGGGTGCACGAGGAAGGGGCGCAGGAGGAGGAGGAGGGCGAAGGAGAACGAGGCTGGTGCTGGGCAGGGCAGGCAGTGAGCTCAGCCTGCTGCTCCCCTTGGCTTGCAGGTGGCCATCAAAAGGGTGCCACGGAACCGTGTCCGGCATTGGGGTGAGCTGGTGAGTGAGCGGGGCCAGCAGGAGAAGCTGGGCCGTGCCGGGCGGGGATGAGCTGAGGCCTGGCAGGGTGGAAGCCGCCAGGACGCCTGGAGGGAGAGCGGGCGTGGGGCCAGCAAAGGGCGCAGAGCATCCCGGGCTGGCTGAGGGGTCCCCGACCCCTGGCACGGCCTCAGCCCCACTGACAACATTGTGCTCCTCCCACAGCCCAACGGCACCAGCGCACCACTGGAGATCGTGCTGCTGCACAAGGTCTCCACTGGCTTCCCTGGTGTCGTCCAGCTGCTGGAGTGGCTGGAGCTCCCCAAAGACATCATTATCATCATGGAGCGCCCGGAGCGTTCTCAGGACCTCCAGCATTTCATTCGGGCACGGCGGTTCCTGTGCGAGGAGGTGGCGCGGGAGCTGTTCCGCCAGGTGCTGGAGGCCGTGCGGCACTGCACCAGCTGCGGGGTCCTGCACCGCGACCTCAAGCCAGAGAACATCCTGCTTGACCTGGCCACCGGGCAGGCCAAATTGATTGATTTTGGCTGTGGCACCTACCTACAAGACACAGCCTATACTCACTTTGCAGGTGAGCCGTCGCAGGGGTGTGCTCCCCATTGCAGACATCTCCTGGCCCAACATCTCACAGCCCAGCCTGGGTGTGGCTCTGGGGATTCTCCCTTTCCCTGCCACTCATGGCACTGAGTCTTCAGCCCAGTTGCTTTTGAACACAAGTGGGTGGGGGGACCAGCTTCCAGCCCTGCTGGCAGCCTTTGCCAGCCACTCTGCCTGGGACTGGGGCTGGGGCTGGGGCAGCCAGCCCAACAGAAGCACCCGTGGGTGGGGGTGGCTGAGAGGGGAGCCAGAACATGTGCACCAGCCAGTTTGGGGAGCAGGTGAGAAAGGGCTTGGACTGCTGTGATTGCCTGGTTTGCTTTGGGTTCATAATGTTTTTTGGGGCAATGCAGGCAGGGACGAGTAAGGCATGGTTTTTCCCCAGCACTGAGTGGGTTTTGCTTGTCATGGTTGGGCCTTGCCAGGGCTTCCACTGCCACCTTCCGACACCAGTGGCTTCTTTTCTAACCCTAAGTTCGTACAGAAGTCCCAGGTGCTGGCCAGAGGGCAGCAGGTCACACCACGTGCCACTGGGGCAGCCCCTGCACGCCCAGGGATGCTGGGGCCAGGCTCTGGGAGCAGCAGCATCCCCCTGATGAACTCCATCTGTATTCCATAGGAACACCGTCATACAGTCCCCCGGAATGGAACCAGTTTGGCTGGTACTATGGACAGCCAGCTACCGTCTGGTCCCTGGGCATCCTGCTGCACCAGATGGTGTGTGGGGAGCACCCTTTCAGGAGGGGCCACAAGATCAGCTGGGACCATCAGCTCTCGCTGCCACCACGGCTCTCTCAAGGTGAATCCTCATCTCTGGGCACGGGGGAAATGCCAGTGCTGGGAGACAGCAGTGGGCTGTGGCAGCTGCTGAGGAGGTGGCACGTGTCCTGCTGTCCTGCTTTCCTCCAAAACAGGGAATTCCTGGGAAAGTTTAGGCCCAGCTCTGAGCAAATGCAGCATGGCCTGAGAATGGGAACCGTTGGGCAGACAGGAGCCTTCTCCAACTGACCGGCGGTTTCTGGTTTCTCTCGCCAGAGTGCCAAGATGTCATCCGGCGGTGTTTATCCATGCTGGATGTGGACCGGCCTTCAGTAGAAGACCTGTTCAGTCATCCCTGGATGCAGGATAGTCATCTGCCATAGAAGAAGGGAGAGAGCCACAGAAACAGCGATGCAGGGCCCTGGTAAGTTCCAGCTCCACACATGCCTTGGCAATCAGAAGCAAAGGACCCAGACTTTTTTGTCCTGCCTGTGTCACTGCACAGGGGTCATCAGATGGGAAGACACAGCCCCTGTGCTGGAGCTGAGCTGCTCTGCCCAGCACTGCTGGCTGCCATCCCAGCTGCTTTGGCTTGTCCTGGGTCACTGCCAGCTGGGGCCCTGGGCAGAACACTGACAGCCTGGTCTCACTCCCAGGGAAAGAGAAGCAGCCCCTGGAGAAGCTGTGCCAGGTGGGGCTGCTGCTGCTGGAGACAGCCAGGACAACATCAAGGATGAAAACCTCTTCCTCGACCAGGCCACCACAAAGCTGAAGATGATGGACTTTGATTCTGGCACCTTCTTCAAAGCCAGGCTCCACAGTGAATTTGCAGATGAGTGCACACACAGGGGGATGCTCCCAGATTTGGGCATTGCACAGGCTGGCCAGGAAACAAAGGTTCCCCCTTTTGCTGGGGTGGAAGCAACTGATTTTTCAGTGGGCTGCCAAGCTGCATTTTGGCAGGGCTGGGGGGCATGAGCTGGGGTGGGTGTGAAATGGGTGTGGGGTCCTGGCCCTGCCAACAGCCCCCAGTATCCACTGTGCCATTTCCCTCATTTTCCCTTTTTGTCTGTAGTCTATTTTCGTTAATTTGCTGTTTGTTTCTCTAAAGGAAGCATTCTAGGTGTTGTCCAGTCTGGATGGGGAATTGCACTTGGGACCAGCCGTGCCGTGGATGGGCCGTGCCCTTGGAGAAGGCTGAGGACATCGTTTGGGAGCAGCTTTTCTTCCAGCGGTGGATGGCGTCAGGTGGGTCCCGTCTTCTTGGCCTGGGTGGGATCAGAGCTTTTGGGAGATGGCAGCCAGCACAGGAGCATCCTGCTGTGGGCAGCTGCTGAGGAGGTGGATGTGCCACGGCTGGCTGCAGGCTGGGCACATGTCCTGCCCTCCTGCTCTGCTGCCAAGGGCAGCAATGATGGGCAGCTCTGGGCACCGCTCTGGGCATGGCCAGCATGGCCTGGGCACGGCGGGCACTGGGACAAGGGGGACAGGAGCCTTCAGGTGACGGGCGGGTTCTGGTTTCTCTCCTTGCAGCCGGGCTCTGCGGATGCTAAGGCTGCTCTGGGCCCTGCCAGGGCTCTGCTGGAGCTCAGCCCCAGGCCAGAATCAGCCAAAGAAGAAATGGTGTGACCTGCAGCAGAGACTTGCTTGAGCACTTGGGCAATGCAGCTCAAGTTTGCAGAGTGTACATCTCCGAGGGAAAACATCACACCCTCCAAAATTAAACTTGATCAAGAACTTCTGAAATGCAATCAATCTGGGATGACCCCAAATGACATTTATCAACTTGCCCAACGTGTAGCTCAGCCCTTCCCTGCAGATTTCTCTCCTCCACCTACTTTTAAATTTCACAACTGCTCCCTCCTTTCCCCCAGTGAGTTCCCAGTCCATCACAGTCTCCGTCACACTGTTGCCTTCCTTGATGGCCTTCACCACAAGGAAGACCAAACCCCAGGTTTAGGGCCTCATCCTGTCACTGGCTGAAGAGCAGCAATATCTCCGAGGTCCCGTGGCATTTTAGTGTCAGTGAGAGCTGCTGTCCAGCCCTCAGCTCTCCTCAGTGCTCAGTTCCCACTCCCTTTTCCTTGTCCTTCCAGCAGGATGAGCTCTGTGAATCCCCTTGAGCCTCCCCACTCTCCCAGCCCACCCACCCACCTCACTAAGGTTAAGCTGAAGCTTCTTTGTCTCCTCTGGCACACCAGTGCAAGTCCCCTCTGCAGGGAGCCCCAGCCCCAGGGCACAGCACACAGCAGTGCAGTGCGGGCTGGAGCAGCTGCCCTGCACCCCTGGCTTGGCTGTTTGTGGCAAGGAAATGCTCCCTGTTTGCAGCTCTCCCTGCAGGATGGCCCCAGGGCAGAGCCCAGCCGGGCTCCCACTGCATCCCCTGAAGCCTGGGGCAGGCAGTGGTGCCAGGGCTGAGGTTCATGGGCTGTCACTGGGAGCCTCGCCCTAAAAGACACACGGAGCCACGAATCTGGGGAGATGAGAGCAGCAGGGAGAATCTCCTGCTTTGTTTATTACTTCCTATTATATACTTTTAGCAAGGTGCCCATGGATTGGAGAGTGGCATTCCCACCTCTCAACGGCATTGGTCAGAGGGACTGTCATTCAACCTCCCCTTCTCTTGGAGAAGGAATTCAAAACAATAGCAATATTTACAAAACACAATCTCCTTGTTTACATGAATGAGCGTGAGAAGGTGCACACTTCTACTTTAGTATGAACGCTCAGAATACTGGGAGAATCTCATGGTGACAATAGGGCGCACCCAGAGCTGTGGCTTCCAGTCAGTGTTTGCCAGGGTTGTGTTCTCATCTCCTGCAGCCTGTGGGGAAAACAAGCTGTGCTGCCAGGCCAGCAGTGCTCCTGTGGGCAGGGACAAGGCTGAAGGGCTTTCCCATTGCAGAGGAGCTGGCACTGAGCCTTGTCAGGGCCTGGCAGGGCTGGAGCCGGGTCTGGCCTGCTGTGCGGGACTCGCTGCCACCAACCGGCCCCACCCGCCGCGCTGCGTCCTCCAGGGACAGAAGGGTCTGTGTGTGCCAGGGGCTCTGGGATGTCTCTGTGTGCATGGACAGAAGGGTGTGTGTGTGCCAGGGGCTCTGGGGTGTCTCTGCCTGCATGGACAGAAGGGTCTGTGTGTGCCAGGGGCTCTGGGCTGTCTCTGTCTGCAGGGACAGAAGGGTCTGTGTGTGCCAGGGGCTCTGGGATGTCTCTGCCTGCATGGACAGAAGGGTCTGTGTGTGCCAGGGGCTCTGGGATGTGTCTGTCTGCATGGACAGAAGGGTCTGTGTGTGCCAGGGGCTCTGGGATGTCTCTGTCTGCAGGGACAGAAGGGTCTGTGTGTGCCAGGGGCTCTGGGATGTCTCTGTCTGCAGGGACAGAAGGGTCTGTGTGTGCCAGGGTTTCCATAATGTCTTTGTACCCATGGGTATGGAATGAACACAGAGTGAAAGTGTCAGTCACGTTGCTTGCACACTCCTTCCTCTTTGCACAAGACACATCCATGCACATCCCCATGTATGGATATACTAAAAGGACAGGGATGGATAGAGATTTCCCACAGAGTTCTAAGTTTGGCATAACTCACTTGTAAGCCAGTGGCCAGGGCATTTTTGTCCCAGCTCATTGTGAGTAGGTGTCCAAGAGCTGAAGGGAGCATCATTCAGAAGCAGTTTCAGGATTTCTAGGCAGGAAGGGGAGCTGACAACCATCTGTGTAACTCACCATATTCATTGGGATGGGCTGCTGGTTCTTCCGGAATATGGAACAATTGAGACACAAGACTTGGGAAAATCCCAGCTCTGTGGATTTGTGTCAAGGGGGTAGCAGCAGAAACACTTTGTGTCTGCTTTGGAGGATACAGGGTCCAAGGAGCTGGGGTGGCAGAACGTGACCTGGCATGTTGGCAGGTGAAGTCCTGTTTCATGACATCCCAGAGTGGAACAGGACAAAGCTCCAAGCACCCCCAAGCCCACTGATTAAGTCTTTGTGATGCTGCAAATTCTCAAGGAAAGGCTGCTGTCACACAATCCACTGGGATTTACAACTTTCAGTTGCAACTCTAGGTCGAAGTGTCAAACTGTAATATTTTTTACCCTCAAGACACAGTCATGCACAATCCATCTGTCAGTTTCTTAATGCTTCAACAACAATTTCAAATAACTTAATATTGGAAAGAAAACCCATATACTTTTAAAAAAGGATACTGAGGTCAGTGAGATGGATCCATGCCATCAAAACATTCACAAATTAAGTAATTTAGTTGTCTTTTTAAGAAGATCAGCTACCTCTTAATCTAAAGGTACAGAAGATTTTTCACTACATGTTTGTTTTTTGTTCTCCCTTTCTTATTTTCCTGCTTTTTCCTTTTTTCTTTTCCTTGTTAAGCAGATAACACATCCTAAAAGAGGAATGTACAGCAAAATGAGAGACATTTTGGATAAACAATGAAAATGTAGGCTCCTCCTCTGTTTGCTTCTGTCTAGATACCCTGAAGAAAAAGATCTAGCAGGGACCAGCAGAGGTGGAAAGTGGTTGCTTTGGACTAAACTGGAGTTCAGCACTGGTGACATCCTGATCCAGTCAAGAGTTGCAGAATTCCTTTGCACATCTTGAACCATGTCTTTGCAGGCACAGCACCTGCAGTGCTGATGCACCAATGCACGTGAATAACTCTGTTATTCCCTCCCAGAATTTGGGCTGTGCCCAAGAACGAGGTGCTCCAGTGCTTTGCTGCTGGTTCCCGTGTGGAGGAGCTCCCTTCCCACTGGCTGAGCTGCTCAGGCACAGCCCGGCAGCTCCTGGCCCTGCAGGGCTGAGGCTTTTCCCCATTGCTGGGCACAGACTGATGGAGCAGCACTGCTGGACACGGGCACACACAGAGGGAGCAGAAGCAGCTGCCTTTGCCCACCTGCAGCTCCAAGGCCCAAACTCTGAGCAGACAGGGCTGCAGGAGTCTGGCAGGCTCCCTGTTTGCTGTGCTGCCCCACTTGTGCCCAGCCCAGCTCTGCAGGGCAGAGGGAGAACAAGGGGCAGCTCCCTGCCAGCCCCAGCCCAGGGACCCCTGCGGCCCCGGGGCTTGGGGCACTGTCAGCACCCGCTGCTGCAGCCACCGCCTCTGCTGGCACTGCCAGCAACAACCAACCTGGGGCTGAGCCCAGGGAGCAGCAGCAGGGCCTGGAGCTGATCCCTCCCTCTGGGCAGGGCTGCACAAATGACCCACACAGCAGCAGCAGCAGCAGCACATGGAGCTGACTTTGAGCACAGCCCTGCCACTCTTCCCTCCCGTGTGCGGGGGTGTCACAGCAGCCTGAGGCACCTTGGAGCCCTCAGGGCCAGCAGGGCCTTGAGATGGCAGCCCTGGGCTCCTGGGAGCTGTGCAAGGAACAGAGGTGGGGACTCCCTCTCCATGTGCAGCTTCCAGATGGAAAAGGCTGCTGTGCCCAGGCAGCTCTAAGGGCAGAGAAATGAGGAGCTCGACCACTGGATCTGTGCCAGTCCCACAGTCCTGGGCAGCAGCCACCGAGCACAGGGGAACAGAGGGCACAGCAAGAGGGACAAAAGCAGGCAAGGTCAGAGCCTGGGAAGAGCCAGAGCTGGGAGCAGGAACAGCTGCTCCATTGCACTCTTGGAGAAAGCTCTGGGCTGGTTCAAAGCCCTGAAAGGTGTGAAGGGTAGAGGGGAGGCCACACCAAACAATGCTCCTGTTTCCACACCCTCCCCTCTCAGTGTCCATGAAGGAATTGCATGAACTCTATTCTTCTCTCCAAGTCATCTCGTTCAGCATGAGCAGCTTAGCACCAGGAGCTGAAGGAGCTGAAGCCTTAGGCCACAAGAGCTGAGCAAGAGGAAACTTTTTGACCAAAGTAATGCTGCTAACATGGTCTTGGATGAATCCAGCAGATGGAATCCTGGATTTATGGAATCCTTTCTGTTGGGAAAGACCTCTGAGCACATCCAGTTCCGCTGTTCACCAGCAGTATCAAGCCCAGCACTAAACCATGTCCCTGAAGTGCCAAGGCCTGGACAACAGGCCCTGAGTGAGGCCTGAACAACAGGCCCTGAGCCAAAGGTGACCTCTGGATGAACCTTCCAACCAAAGGTTATCTTTGTATCTGCTCCATAATGAAATATGCATGGTCATTAGTGCTGTGATAAATTGATCACTCATCACTTAAACATGGATTGACCTTTCTGTAGTTAGAAACCGGACAAGGGCATGAAATCTGACATCTGGCCTTGTTTGGAGCTGTAAGGTCAGAGTCAGCTCCCTTGGTTCCTCCTTGAGCCCTGGCCAGGCTTTGGGAGGAACCCAAGAGGAGAATGAAACCAGATGTTCCTGCACTAGAAGTGCTGTCAGTTTGTTTATTCAGCACTGTCAGAGCTGGGCCCTCTCCCAGCCAGGTTGGAGCCTCACCTGTGGCTGGAGGCCCCTGCAAGAATTCCCAGTGTCCGGGAGTGGCTCTGCAGTCCTTGGCTGTGACAGCTCCCACAGCTGATGTGTGGGTCTGGGTGATGGCAAAGTCTGAGGGTGACTGCTGCTGTCTCTTTCTTAATCACTGCAGGCAATCCTTGGTAGTGATGATTGGGTGCATTGCTGAGCTTCTCCTTTTGTGATTCTTTGCAGCTCTGCATTAGAATAAATCACACCATTGCTGAACTTTGTGTCTGTGTCTTTGGTACTGACCCTGCTCATGGGCAGAACAGACACTGCAGCCCCAGAGAACCAAAGGTGCCCTGTGACACTGCGGGGCCTGGTGTGACCAAGGGGACCAGAGTGACACTGTGGGGCCACATGGAACCAAGGGGACCAGAGTGATGCTGTGAGGCCACATGGAACCATGGAGATCATTCTGACACTGGAAAGCCTCTTATAACCAAAGGTCCGTGGTTTCCTCTCCCTGCTCAGCCCCACAGAGCAGCCCAGCCCTGTCTGGCCCTGCAGCAGGAACTGCTGGCACTGGAGCTCAGGGACAGCCACTCTGTGTCTGCAGTGCTCAGGAGATGCTCAGCTCAGGCAGCTCCTGCAGCCCCAGGGCTAGCCCTGCTGCCCAGCACAGCAGCAGAGAGTTGGCCCTGGGGCTCCTCAGGCAGCTCCTGCTGCCCCAGGGACAGGGCAGCCTCTTGCCAGGGTTCGTCTGCACACCCACGGGCTCCTGCTCTGCTCCTGGCACATGCCAGCTGCCCCCAGAGCCTTTCCCAGGAGAACAGGTCTGTGCTGGCCTGAGCAGCCATTGCTGCAGCCCCTGCCCTGCTGCCCACAGCCCTGAGCTGGGGCTGCTGCTCTGCCCAATTCAGAGTTCTCAAGAATTAAGCAGAAATACTCAGGTTTCCTCTGGTTTAAATGGGTCTCATCGAGCAACACGATTGAGAAAGTGTCCCCAGGTTCCAGTCAGAGCAGAACACTGCAGGCAGTGTTGAAAGGTGGGGACAAACAAGGCAAAGGTGTCTCTGATGCTGAGCAAACCTGGATGTGTTTCAGGAAGGCCAAGAGCCAAGGCCTGAGCCCCAGCCCCTGGCAAGGCAGATCCTGTCCCTCTCTCCTTGCTCAGGGCTCTTCCCGGGCCCTGGGATGTGGGGATGTGCAATGCCAAGGGCAGCACCATGGGGCGGCCCCTGCCAGGCTGCTGAGCAGGGACAAGGAGGCAATGAGGCCCCAGGCCTGCAAGGGTCACTTGTCTCCTCTGATGGCTCAGGCCCAGGGCCAGCAGCCATGGCCCAAGTGCTGCAGGAGTTGGCTGTGCCAGGGCCTTTCAGCTGCTGCCCATCCTGTGCCCTGTGCAGCCCAGGCTGTTCTACGGTGTCCATGCCCTGTGCCTCTGTCCCTGCAGGCTGTCCTCATCCCCCGGCTGCCCCACCTGGCTGGTCCCTTCCTTTGCTGACAGCTCTGTGTCCTGCCTGCCTCTGCCTGGGCACACAGAGCCTTGGGCTGCTCCAGACTCCTTCTGGGGGATGTGTTGCACCACAGCCCTGCCCTGGCAGGGAAATTCCTTTCTCCTCATGTCTACTCTGTGCCTCCCCTGCTGCCCTTTGCAGCAATAATTTCTTTCTCTGGCTGTTTTCTACTATGTTAATAGGATCCATCATCTCTGAAACCACTTTTCAGTCCCTTTCAGGGCTCTCATCCCCTGTCGTCATTCTCCACTCCACTGAGCACAGAACTCTTTTGTCCCTATACGGTGGTCAAGAGGTTGAGGCCAAGAGCCTGGACAAGAAGGACAGTTCTGTTCCATAGGAAGGAAAGCACAGAGCCCCAGTGCTCCAGGGGCAGAGGAGAAGCAGCTCTCACCATTCCAAGATCAGCCGGACCTCTCAGGCAGCCCCAGGAGCCCAAGCCAGCCAGAGCTGTTCCCTGTTCCCTTGGTTCCATGGGGCCCTGCAGTGTCACAAAGGCCCCGTGGTTCTTTGGGGCTCCTCAGTGCCACAGTGGCCCCTTGGCTCCATGGAACACCCCAGGATCACTGTGATCCCCTTGGTCCCATCGAACACCACAGGATCACTGTGATCCCCTTGGTCCCATGGAACACCACAGGATCACTGTGATCCCCTTGGTCCCATGGAACACCACAGGATCACTGTGGCCCCCTTGGCTCCACGGAACACCACAGGATCACTGTGGCCCCTTGGATCCATGGAACACCACAGGATCACTGTGGCCCCCTTGGCTCCACGGAACACCCCAGGATCACTGTGGCCCCCTTGGTTCCATGGAATACCCCAGGATCACTGTGGCCCCCTTGGCTCCATGGAACACCACAGGATCACTGTGACCCCTTGGTCCCATGGAACACCACAGGATCACTGTGGCCCCCTTGGTTCCATGGACCACCACAGGATCACTGTGGCCGCCTTGGATCCATGGAACACCCCAGGATCACTGTGGCCCCTTGGTCACACAAGCCCTGCAGTGTCCCCATGGCCCTGGGTTCCACCAGCCCACGCAGGGTCACAGTGGTCTCCAGAGGAAGGAAAGCACCGAGTCCCAGTGTTTCAGAGACAGATGAGACACAGCCACCAGAGGCCAAGGCCAGCCACAACCATCTGTCCAGGCAGGTTTGTCAGGGAGCAGCCCTTGGATATTGGGGATTTGGAATGTGGAATCCCACTTTCAGCCATTTGTGCCTGGACGAGCTGGATGAGTCTTTTCCATGAAAAGGAAAGCACGGAGCTCCAGTGTTTGGAAGGCAGGTGAGAGCTGGCCCTCAGGAGGCCAGACCAGCCAGACCTGACAGTACTGGTGGCTTTTGTCTGAGAGCAATCCCTGGATTAATGGAATTTGGGAGGTGGAATCCCAATTTTGGCCATGGGTGCCCTGTCAAGAAGGATGGTTTTTTTCCATATGAAAGAAAAGCACAAAGTCCAAGAGGTTTGGAAGATGAGAGGTGGCCACAGTAAGTGAGGGCAGCCACACCTGTCTGTCATGGCAACTTCTGTCTTGGAACAATCCTTGGGTATATGGAATTTGGGAGATGGATTCTCAATATTGGCCATGGGAACTTGGACATGGAAGATGTTTAATTCCATAGGAGGAAAAGCACAAAGCCCCAGTGGTTTGAAGGCAGATGAGAGGCGGCCCCTGGGAGGCCAAGCCAGGCAGATCTGTCTTTTCCAGAAGGTTTGATCTGATAACAATCCTTGGATATACTGAAATTTGGAAGTGGAATCTTCTGGATTTTGATCATGGACACCTGGAATGACGGTTCTTCCCCATAGCAAGGAAAGGGTGGCGCCCCACTGTTTTGAAGGCACATCAGAGGTGGCTCCCAGGAGGCCAAGGCCAGCAAGATTTGTCTGTCCTTGCAGCTCTTCCCTGGGAGCTGCAAGACCAAAACCACAGGGCAACAAGACCTCAAAGCAGATGCGCTGTGCCACGTGGCCACTGAGTCAATGGCCCCAAACCAGAAGGAAGAGCAGCCCCCGTCCCCCAGCCCCTGCAGGACCCCGGGCTGCCCCTCCACCCATTGCAGCACTCCCAGAGGCAGGGAGGGGAGGCAGTGACCATTCCTGGTACAAAACAAAAAACAACCCAAAATGGTGATGGGTTATGAACCATCCCCAGGACAGTTCCATGAGGCTGCCCTGTGTCACAAGGGGCACTGGGTTATACAAGAGCTGGCAATGCCCCAGTGGCACCTGTGTCCCAGGAGACCCCACTCTGCCCAAGTAGAGCCTTGCATCCCTGAGATTCCACGTTGTCACAGTGGTCTGCTGAGCTCATGGGGCTGTGCTGTGTCACAGCGGGCACTGAGTTCCACGTGCCCTGGCACTCTCCAAGTGGCTCCTGGCTTCCATCAGGCCCTGCTGTGTTTGCAGCTGGCACTTGGCTCCCCAAGATGTCATTGTGTCATTGTGGTCTCCTGGGTGCCATGAGGCCCCGCTGTGTTGATGCCTTACAGAACCTAGAAATAAAGTAACACCCTTTGGACATAATATTATAGAGGAGGTAACAGAAAGGCTGATCTTTATTGGAGGCCTCCAAGGGGCAGATACAGAAAATGTCCACAAAACGCCCAACCCCCCCATGAAGTCAATACAGTTTTATAAGTTTAGCAGATTAGCATATTTGACAGAAGTCACCAATTGGGAGCACAGGTGGTGAGGCATGACCAAGTTCCTTGGCAAGAGTCACTCTACCCCTGACTGGACACTTTGGGCACACCAAGGAAGGAAAGCATCAACACAACCAAACCAAATCCAGCAATCAAACCACAAACAAACCGAGAACTGTCCCTCTGTGTGTGTGTGACAAGAGGACAGTGAGGGCAAGGATAAAAGGAACATGGCCTTTAGCTGAACAGAGCTGAAACTAACAGGACTTAGCTTCTACCTTAACCTTAACTTACACCTTACACAATTTAACAAAAGAACAGCACTGAACAGTATTTTTCCTAAGTTATAACCTATGATGTAAACATTTACACAGAAATAGTACTCAGCTTATAAATTATATTAAACCTGGAATTATGGTAAGGCACTTTACAAAGCACTGACTCAGAAAACGCTAAACCCTACAACTTCAAGTTATCCATATTTTGAGAAGAGGAAGTCAGGAGAAGAGAGAGAGAGAGACATCCACAGCCAGGGCCTTGGATCCAGCCCATCTCAGCTGCTGTGAGCTCCGGGGTTGTGGGACATGTCAGTGTCACAGCCGTGTCACAGCCTCACCTGCTCTGGTCCCTCTCACAGGTGGGGTTTTGGGGGTGCCAGGGGCTTGGCAGCCACTTTGGGGCTGGCCCAGAGGCTGCAGTGGCTGGGGCTGGGGCAGTGACTGTCCCACCTATGCAGAACTTGTCCTGGCCCCCCAAACACACCCTGGAGATGTCTGGGGCCATTCATCATTTCTCTGCTCTCCAGCACTGAGGCAATGGACTCTGGCTGCAGCTCTGAGCTTGTGCCCAAAGCAACCACCCCTGGCAATGGGGCTCCATGGAGCTGTGCTCAGGAACCCCCTGCCAAGAATTGGGGAGTGCCCCCAAACCACCTCAGAAACCTGGGATGCACCAAAATGCCTTTAGGAATGTGGAATACCCAAAAACTCCCTCAGGAATGGGTTCCCTCTCCCTTCACTATTCCCAGCCTTCGGCTTTCTCATTCCAGATTTCACCACACCTTCCCAAACCTCACCCAAAGCCATCCCACCTCTCCTGGACATCAGGACCCCCTTCCCAAGACATATTTCCCCCATCCCACCCCTCCCAAACCCCATCCCACCCATCCTGCTCCACCCAATGCCCATCTCACCCCTCCTGATTTGCAGCACACTTCACCAAAGTCCTTCCAACCCCGTTCCACCCTGAGGGGCTGCTGAAATCAAGAAATTTTGGGGTGGGATTGAATAGCTTTCCGTGGCATTGAGTGGTTTTGAGGTAAAAAAATCAAACTTTCTTATTACTTTTTGAGTGCCAGGAAATGGAGAAAATGACACCAAATACCCCCAAATCCCTAAATCCCTTCAAGTATCTCCCTGAATCCCAGATCCCCTCAAAAGACTAGCAAAAAGTGAGGCTTTAGATGGCTTTGATGAATTTTTTCATTTTTATCCCAATTTTGTCCGTTTCAAAGGGATGAAGAGAAATCAAAAGAATATTGGGGACCACGAAACAAAAGGACCACCAGCCCAGTGTCTCCCCAGTGCAGATCACAGGGAATGTGGGTCATCAGGGCTCTGCCCATCGTGGGTCCCCTGATGCAGGATAGAGTTGGAGCAGCACACAAAGCTCTCCCCACAGTCGGGTCACTCACAGGGCTTCCCTTACCAGTGCCTCTGTCGGTGCCTGGTCAAGGGAGAGCTGTGGGTGAAGCTCCACCTGCACTGGGGACACTCACAGGGCCTCTCCCTGGTGTGGATGCGCTGGTGGGTGACAAGGTGGGAGTTGTTCTTGAAGCCCTTCCTGCAGACAGGACAGCAGAAGTGCTTCTCCTCTGTGTGAATCCACTGGTTCTTGAGGAGATGTGAGCTGGTCTGAAACCTCTTCCCACACTCAGGACACTCATGGGGCCTCTCCCTGGTGTGGATCATCTGGTACTGGATCAGGGTGTTGCTCCAGCTGAAGCTCTTCCCACACTCCAAGCACTTGTGGGGCTTCTCCCCATCATGAAGCTGCTCATGGACCACCAGCTCAGAGCCCTGGCTGAAGCTCTGTCCACCTTCCTGGCACTGGGTGGGTCTTTCCTCCTCTGAGTACTCTGAGATGGGTTTGGAGCCCCTCCTCCTGCGGGATCTCTATGACTTTTCTTCCCCATTGGAATCCTGCACCATGGAGCCGCTGAAAACAGCCTCTTCCATGAGGTTCTGCCGTGGGGATTTGTCCTCCCTGGTCTCTGTCCTCAGCTCTTTGTCCAGGGGAGGAAGCACAAGGAGTGGATGGGATTTGCCTCCGTGCCAGAGGGAAGGGCAAGGAGATCCCCCCAGTGCATCCCCGGCAGGACGGCGTCGGCAGCGGGGTTGTCCTGCAGCCGGGGCCAGGCTGGGCTGGGAGATGGAGCAGGAGAGAGGGGCAAAGGGGCACTGACTTCCTCCTCACCTCCCTGGCTGTCCCTGGCCATCTTCCTCTTCCATCTGGTCAAGGTCTGGGAATGGGAAATGCTGCTTTGGGGAAAAATACAATGTATGAGCACATTGGGTTGGGGGGTTCCTCCTGCCCAAGTCCATCTCTAGAAGTCACCGGCCATCTGGTGCCCATATAAACCTCCAAAACACAAAGATTCATTTCTCCAAAATAACCAAGTGACCAAGATTCAGCAAAAACACCAAACCATGAGTTTCCCCTCTCTCATCTCTCCACTTTGGGGTCCTGGAGACCACCCCTGTCAGTGTTGCCCCAGGTCAAGTTTTTATTGGTGTTGGCCCTCTCTGGGCTGCTGTGGCTCCTGAGAATCCACGAGGTTCCCCTTCTTCGGGCTCACCACTTGGGGATCACAGGTGTCCCTGGGCTCAGCACTATCCGGGGTCCCTCTTTCAGAGTCCTGGGGTATCCATGGGTCCCCCTTGTCCTTGCTCCCAACCTGTCCAGGCTTCTGGAACACCCCCAGCTCTCGCACTGCCCGTTTCTGCTCCCCCCATTCCCGGGTTTGCCTCCCAGCGCTGCTGGTACCGGGCGATCCCCACGTGTCTCTGGGCTGACAATGCAGCCCCTGAGCCGGGCAGAGCAAGCCCCACCACGGGGGGACCCTGCATGCCCCGCTCCCTGGGCAGCCGCGCCCAGCCCCGGGCACAGAGCTCCGCCAGCCCCCGCCGCCCCCTCCCCAGAGCCCCGGGGACCCCCGCAGCCGGGGCCGGGTCTGAGCGAGGCGGCCCCCGAGCCCGGCTGCGTGGCCAGGGGGGCACGGGGAGCCCGGGGCCTCTGTGCCAACGCTTCCCCCGCTCTCCCTCAGCCTTTGCCCGGCCCAGCCCGGCCCCCCGAGCCCCAACAGGCCCCGCACGGCCACGGCCGGGCCGCTCCGCTCCCCTGCGAGCCCGGCCACACGGACCCACCTGCGCCGGGGCCCACGGGCCACCGAGCGCTCCCCGGGCCGCCCGGGCCTGGGCCCCGAGCACAGAGCTCTGCCCGGGGGGCTCCCGGCCCAAGGCGGCGGCTCCGGGCCCGGGCGGCCGCTCCCGGCTCCCACAGCCCGCCCGGGGCCGCCCCGCCCGTGCCGGGGCTGCGCCAGCGCTCCCCGCACCCAAGGGGGTTCAAACTGCCGGGGGCATCTCACAAAAAACATTGCCCGTATCCCCTCCCAAAACAATAAAATCCCAACCAGCCATCAACCCCCACAAAAAATAATCCACAAACAAACCCACAAACTAACCCCTTCCACCCTGTCCTCCTGCGCCTTCGCAGGGACCCCGACCCCGCGGGAATGCCCCCGGGCCGGGACAAAAAGCTGCTCCCCTGGAGGCGCTTTGAACACCCACCCGCGGCCCGGCCCTGGCACACGGCTCCCGGCAGCTGCCCCGCTGTCCCAGCCGGGCCTTTGCAGCAGGGAGGCTCTGCGGGACCCCCGGGCTGTGCCCCCTCCCAGGCCCTGCCCGCCCCGGGGCTGACCTTCAGCCCGGGCTCTCTCGCTGTCCCGGCTCCTGCAGAGTCCCCGCTCGCAGCTCCTTGGGCCCCTGGGCTCTCCTCTGGGGGTTGGGGAACAGCCGGCAATGGACCCTTGCTCTCTAAAGGAATCATTTTGGTGCTCTCTAGAAAGGCCAAAACTGAAACTTTGTTCCTTTTGCCTGGGTGCAGAGACCATCAGGGCATTTTCTGCACAGAGTTCCAGCCCCCAGCTTTTGTTGAAGGAGCTGCCTACCAATGTCACGCTGCCAGGAGCCTGTCCTTGCTGTCACCTGCTGTGGCTGGGCATGAACAGAGCTCCTGCCCTTGCATTTCCAGCTGCTGTGCAACCAAAGCTGAGGGATCTGCAGCTGCCTGAATGCAAAAACTGCAATATGAGCCACTCTCAAGGGGGAAATCTCCCCCTGCTGTGCCAGCCCATGGCAATGCTGCCATTCTCTGCTGTTGCTGGGGCGCTCTTGGGTCTGGCTGAGCAGGAAAGGTGACCCTGAGCCAGGAGATTTCTTTGGCTGCAGCAAAGCCTTGGAATGCAAAGACCTTCCTGATGCTGTGCCCTGGGCCAGGAGGCAATGAACCACCAGAGCTGAGCCTAAATTTCTTACAGAATTCACAGAATGACTGGGTAGGATGAGACCTTCAAGATCATCAAATCCAACCCATGCCCCAACACCTCAACTAAACCATGGCTCTGAGTGCCTCATCCAATCTTTTTTTAAACACATCCAGGGATGGTGACTCCACCACCTCCCCAGGCAGACCATTCCAATACTTTATCACTCTCTCTGTGAAAAACTTCTTCCTAATATCCATCCTGTATTTCCCTTGGGGCAGCTGAAGACTGTGTCCTTTTGTTGTGTCAGCTGCTGTCTGGAGAAAGAGACCAAACCCCACCTGACTACAGCTACCCTTCAGGGAATTGTAGAGAGCGATTAGGTCACCTCTGAGTCTCCTTTTCTCCAGGCGAAACAACCACAGCTCCCTCAGCCGCTCTTAACAGGGTTTTTGTTCCAAGCCCCTCACCAGCCTTGTTGCCCTCTCCTGGACGTGCTCAAGCGTCTCAATGTCCTTCCTAAATTGGGGGCCCAGAACTGGACACGGCACTCGAGGTGCAGCCTCACCAGTGCCGAATACAGGAGAAGAAACACTGCCCTGCTCCTGCTGGCCACACCATTCCTGATCCAGGCCAGGAGCCATTGGCCTTCTTTCCCACCTGCCCACACTGCTGCCTCATGTCCAGCCTGCTGTCCAGCAGTGCCCCAGGTCCCCTTCCCTGGCTGCTGTCCAGCCACTCTCTTGCCAGCCTAGAGTGCTGCAGGAAGTTTTTGGGGCCAAAATGCAGGACTCAGCACTTGCACTTATTAAACTTCATCCTATTGGACTCTGCCCATCTATCCAGTCATTCCAGGTCTCTCTGCAGAGCCCTCCTACCCTCCAACAGATGGACACACGGTCCAAGCTTAGTGTCAGCTGCAAATTTACTAATGAAAGACTCAATCCCCTCATCCATGTCGTCAATAAAAATATTGAACAGAACTGGCCCCAGCACAGACCCCAGGGGAACACCACTGGTGCCAGCAGCTGGATGCAGAACCTTCACCAGCACTCTCTGGGCCCAGCCATGCAGGCAGTTCTTAACCCAGCACAGAGTGCTCCTGTCCAAGCTGTGGGCTGCCAGCTTTTCCAGGAGGGTGCTGTGGGAGACAGTGTCCAAGGCCTTGCTGAAATCCAGGTACACAACATCCACTGCCTTTCCCGCACCCACCCGGCGGGTCACCTGGTCATAAACGGAGACCAGGTTGGTCCAACACGACCTTCTGTTCTTAAACCCGTGCTGGCCGGGTCTGATAGCCTGGCCATCCTGTAGGTGCTGTGTGATGACACTCAGTATAAGCTGCTGCAGTACCCTACTGGGTACTGAGTTCAGGCTGACTTGAGTTGTGGGATAAGGATTTACAATTCAAACTGTAAAGCAGGTATGTTTTATTTCCATCTGGGACACAAGGGGGATTTTCCACCATACCTGCGTACCTGGTTGAGACAGGTTTAAGGTTTAAATACACTCATCCCACAAAACAACCCCTCCCTCCCCGCCCATTCTCTGCCCACTCTCCGCCTCCTTGCACTTCCTATTATAATTAGTTTTCTTTGCTGCCACATCTCCTGATGGTTGCAGGCTGGGGTCTTCTGATGAAGTAAGAGGTCTTCCTCAGTTGTTCACTGTTTGACCTCTTCCTCTGGGCAGGTGCAGTGAAGGTTTGGCTAACTCCCAGGTCACTTTGTCCTAGCCAAAACCACGAGTCTTGTTCTTTCTGATTTCTTAAGCCACAGGTTCTGCTTTATGGGGTTTTCACTATACCTAAGTCTTGCTTTACTGAGTTTTCACAATATACACAATATACATCTTATCTCTGTGGCCTTTAGCTAGCAACTAAAACCTCATGTGTTCTGTTACAAGTTGTTTTTCTGCTTTTACAGGATTGCTAAATAAGCTGTATATTTCTGCTTCCCCTCCATCTGCTTAAGCACATTAAATGCTTCTAAAATTCTGAATTTTAGATATGTTTCCCATATCAAACTGGCCTATAATTACCAGGATCCTCTTTTCTACCCTTAGGGTGTAGGGGTCACGCAACACATTGGCCAACCTCCAGTCCTCTGGAACCTCACCAGTGAGCCAGGACTGTTGAGAAATGATGGAGAGTGGCTTCACAAGCTCATCTGCCAGCTCCCTCAACACCCTGGGCTGGATCCCATCTGGGACCATGGATTTTGAACATCCAAGTGGCTCAGCAGTGTAGCAGGATGGCTTATATCATAAGGTAGAGCTATCCACAACTGGGCCTAAGACCAGGCCTCAGGCCTGGGCCTCGTAGGCCTCGTATGTCCAACATACGTAGTACCAGATAAGGTTATGTGGTATTGGGAATGTGTTAAGGTAGGAGTGCTAATAGCATAGAACAGTTACTGAGAAGACACGGTGGCTGCCTTAAACTGCAATAGCTTACATACTTCTGTACTCTCACTGCCTATCAGAATGCACCTGCTAACTGTAAACGACTCTCTCTGTATATAACCCGCCATCTCGGGAAATAAACCGGAGTACGTGCTTATAACCATAGTGGTCGGACTCACGTTGCTCTAGCCCCCGGTCTACCAGGCCTCAGCTTATAAATGGTGCCCGAACAGGGACTGAGCCTGGTTTATTATCTTGAATGTGATCAGCTTAAATGCGATTAGATTGAATGCGATTAGCTTGAATGCAACTAGCTTAAATGAGAGAAGCCCCCGTTTTGGTTTTAGGAGGCGAGTGCGTCGCTTGCGGGCCCCTATCCTGAAATTCGCGGGGCAGGCCGGGGAGCGTCTGCCGATTGGACTGTTCGGAAAGGATACAGTGCCACCCACTGTCAGCAGAGAGAAGGTAAGAGCGGCAGACGTGGATGGATACACAAGTTTACAAACAAATGGACCGAGATTTTATAGCTGCCGTGCAGCTCTTGGCGTCCATTGTCTCGAAAAGAGGCGAAAAACTTAAAGACTCTGATATAAATCAGTCGACCCAATGGGCTCAGAAGAAAGGGAAATTACATCAGCCCTCACTTTTATTTAGTGAAGCAGGATGGAAGGAAAAAGGAAGATTAATATGAGACGCTGTAGTTTTACAAGGAAAAAGAGCAAAGAATCGTTCAGAATTAGGTGTAATTTGGAAAAAAGCGATAGATACCTTGCAAACATTCACTGCGAACTGTAAAACTGCAATTTTAGCCACAGAAAAGACATCTCTCTGTCTTTCTGTTTCAAAATCGTCCCTCTCCGAGCCAAAAGAGATATAAAGGCTGTCTAAAATAATGTGGTTCTTTGGTCTGCATTCCGCGCATTCCAAGAGTGAGAACACAGCTTCCCTTTGTTCGTCCCTGGCCGGCCGTGCGGGCAGAGGGCAGGAAATGCCTTCTCCAGCTCCCAAGCAGAATGAAAGCAACCAGGAAGTGCCTCAGCTGCCAGACCCAAGGGCCGTGGCAATAGACGAGAAGGCAGGCGGGGCCGAAGGCGGAGCAGGGAGGGTGCAAGTGATGCAGCAAGGAGGCGGATCTCAGGGCGGCACTGGAAGCAGGGCCGTGTTAGATTCCTCCTCACAGGAAAAGGAGCTGATGTCATCACATGTCCTGAGGACAAGCCGTCTTCCCACTAAAGACTGAGCCAAAGAAGGCATTAAGCACTTCTGTCTTCTCCTCATCTGCAGTTCCTAAGTTCCCTCCCACATCCAATAAAGAAAAAAGATTTGTATTTCCCTTCCTTTTGCCATTAATATATTTGTAAAAAGATATTTTATTATCCTTTACAAAAGTTGCCAAAATGACTTCAAACTGAGCTTTGGCCTCCCTAATATTTTTTTCCTACATGATCCTTTAAATACTTCCTGAGACACCTGACCCTCCTTCCAAAAATGATACATCCTCTTTTTGTTCCTAAGTTCCTCTGAAATCTCCTTGTCCATCCAGGCTGGACGTTTGCCTTGTCAGCTCATCTTTCAGCACACAGGGACAGTCTGTTCCTGTGCCCTCAAGATCTCTGCACTGAAGCACACCCACCTTTCCTGGACTCCTCTGTTTTTAAGGGCTCCTTCCCAAGGAACTCTCTGAGTAAGTCTCCTAAAATGGCCAAAGTCTGCCCTCCAGAAGTCCAATGTAAAAATCTTTTTGATGTCCCTCCTGAATTCACCACATATTGAGAACTCTGTAATTTCATGATCCCTGTGCCCAAGCAGCCTCCAAGCACCACATCTCCCACCAGCCCTTCTCTATTTGCAAACAACAGGTCGAACATAGTCCCTCCCCTGCTGGCCTCACTCATCCGCTGTCACAAAATGTTGTTCTCCATCCACTCCAAAACCTTCCTGCACTGCCTCTTTGCCGCTGTACTGAGTTCCCAGCAGATGTCTGGTAGGTTAAAGTCACCTACGAGAACAAGGGCTGGTGATCCTGAAACATTCTCCAGCTTCTTAGAGAAGAAGTTGTCCACCTCTTCTTCCTGCTTGGGTGGACGATAACAGACTCCCAGTAGGTACCCCTGGGAGCCCGTCCTGTTTGCTTCGGGTAGAACAGGAACAATGAAAACCTTCCCAATGGCACAACTCCCCAGCCCACAAGGGGAAAGGAAAGAAAAAGCTGTCAAGTTCTCAAAACCTTTCTCCTGCTTTGCTGCAAGACTCCTGCTTCACACATGTTGGGGAAAGTCAAGATAAGCTGCATGGGTGGGCTATCTTGTGACAGATGGTGCAACTTGTTCTCCGGGAAAGGTTCTTGGAAAGAGCAGACAGGACTGTGGAGAAAATTCTGGAAAAGCTGAAACAGCTTTTAGGAAATGAAATGAAAGTGGAAAGAAACAACCCAAGATGTTTTCCTCTGTTTATTTCTCTGTCACCCTTTCCATCTTAAACTACTTCTCCATCTCATTAATTCTAAATGGGTCTCACCTCTGACATCCAAGACTTGGCAAGATTTAGACACTGTAAAATACCATCAGCTACATCCAGTTTGCCTTCCCCTGTTTTTCTTGGAAAGCAATGCCAGAGACACAAGTGCAGTGCTTGGGTCAGGTACAAATTCTGCATTCAGGGAATGTGCTGTGACAGTGTCTGACCCTCAGCAGGGACAATGCACAGCAACAGCCAAGGGGATTCCTCTGTCACTGTGCAGGAGTCAAGACTGGGCCCTGACTGAAAACGGCGAAGTTCCCGTGTTTGGACAGGCTCAGGGGCTGCCCCGGGGAGTGCAGGGCTCGGTGTGAGGCAGAGGGGGCAACGGAAAAAACTGACAAGGGGACAAACGGCCCTGGAGCTTCAGTTGCAGCAGCAGCAGCAGCAGCGGCAGCAGCAGCAGCAGAAGCAGAGAAGAAAAAAGCGGCTTTGTTGACCAACCCGTGCTTCCCCTCTCCCTCTCCCACAGTCCCGCAGCCTCTCCCTTTCACAGTGTCCCCCTCCCAACCCAGTCTCCCTCTCCCCTGCTGGGCCGGGCCATGCCTCGGGCCCACCCCCGGCCCCGGGCGGGGCTGCCCCGTCCCTGCCCCCGGGCGTCCCGCCGCGGTCTCGCCTTCGCCCGGCTCTGGCAGTGCTGGCGATGGCGCTGCTGGGCGGGCATCAGTGCCTGGGGCTGGGGCAGCATTGCTGGCCTTTGGCTGCACCTGTGCCGAGCCCAGCCCAGGCCCCGGCCCCAGCCCCTGCCCCAGCCCCGGCCCCGGCCGCTGCCCCGGCCCCGGCCCCGGCGCCGGCCCCGGCCCCGGCCCCGGCACCGGCACCGGCACCGGCCCCGGCCCCGGCCCCGGCCCCGGCCCCGGCCCCGGCCCCAGCTCGTCCCTAGGCCCGCAGAGGACACAGGCGGTGCGGCTGCTCCCGCCGCCTCCACTGCGGCTTCCCCAGCCCAAGCTCCTCCGCTTGGCAGCGCGGCCGCTGGCCCTGAGCCGCTGCTGTCCCGTTGCCAGGAGCAAATGCCTGGGGATGCCCAGCCCGGGCCGCTCGAGGGGCGCTCGGGGGCCGTTCCTGGCCCCGGGCCGAGCGCTGACAGCCGCGTCTCGCCGGCAGGGAAGGCGCAGCAGGCCCTCCAGGAGCAGTACCGCCTGGGTTCGCTGCTGGGCCACGGCGGCTTCGGCAGCGTCTGGGCGGCCACACGGCTCTCAGACCGTGCCCCGGTGAGCGGCAGGGCCGGTGGTGGGTGCACGAGGAAGGGGCGCAGGAGGAGGAGGAGGGTGAAGGAGAAGGAGGCTGGGGCTGGGCAGGGCAGGCAGTGAGCTCAGCCTGCTGCTCCCCTTGGCTTGCAGGTGGCCATCAAAAGGGTGCCACGGAACCGTGTCCGGCATTGGGGTGAGCTGGTGAGTGAGCGGGGCCAGCAGGAGAAGCTGGGCCATGCCGGGCGGGGATGAGCTGAGGCCTGGCAGGGTGGAAGCCGCCAGGACGCCTGGAGGGAGAGCGGGCGTGGGGCCAGCAAAGGGTGCAGAGCATCCCGGGCTGGCTGAGGGGTCCCTGACCCCTGGCACGGCCTCAGCCCCACTGACAACATTGTGCTCCTCCCACAGCCCAACGGCACCAGCGCACCACTGGAGATCGTGCTGCTGCACAAGGTCTCCACTGGCTTCCCTGGTGTCGTCCAGCTGCTGGAGTGGCTGGAGCTCCCCAAAGACATCATTATCATCATGGAGCGCCCGGAGCGTTCTCAGGACCTCCAGCACTTCATTCGGGCACGGCGGTTCCTGTGCGAGGAGGTGGCGCGGGAGCTGTTCCGCCAGGTGCTGGAGGCCGTGCGGCACTGCACCAGCTGCGGGGTCCTGCACCGCGACCTCAAGCCAGGGAACATCCTGCTTGACCTGGCCACCGGGCAGGCCAAATTGATCGATTTTGGCTGTGGCACCTACCTACAAGACACAGCCTATACTCACTTTGCAGGTGAGCCCTCGCAGGGGTGTGCTCCCCATTGCAGACATCTCCTGGCCCAACATCTCACAGCCCAGCCTGGGTGTGGCTCTGGGGATTCTCCCTTTCCCTGCCACTCATGGCACTGAGTCTTCAGCCCAGTTGCTTTTGAACACAAGTGGGTGGGGGGACCAGCTTCCAGCCCTGCTGGCAGCCTTTGCCAGCCACTCTGCCTGGGACTGGGACTGGGGCTGGGGCAGCCAGCCCAACAGAAGCACCCGTGGGTGGGGGTGGCTGAGAGGGGAGCCAGAACATGTGCACCAGCCAGTTTGGGGAGCAGGTGAGAAAGGGCTTGGACTGCTGTGATTGCCTGGTTTGCTTTGGGTTCATAATGTTTTTTGGGGCAATGCAGGCAGGGACGAGTAAGGCATGGTTTTTCCCCAGCACTGAGTGGGTTTTGCTTGTCATGGTTGGGCCTTGCCAGGGCTTCCACTGCCACCTTCCGACACCAGTGGCTTCTTTTCCAACCCTAAGTTTGTACACAAGTCCCAGGTGCTGGCCAGAGGGCAGCAGGTCACACCACGTGCCACTGGGGCAGCCCCTGCACGCCCAGGGATGCTGGGGCCAGGCTCTGGGAGCAGCAGCATCCCCCTGATGAACTCCATCTGTATTCCATAGGAACACCGTCATACAGTCCCCCGGAATGGAACCAGTTTGGCTGGTACTATGGACAGCCAGCTACCGTCTGGTCCCTGGGCATCCTGCTGCACCAGATGGTGTGTGGGGAGCACCCTTTCAGGAGGGGCCACAAGATCAGCTGGGACCATCAGCTCTCGCTGCCACCACGGCTCTCTCAAGGTGAATCCTCATCTCTGGGCACGGGGGAAATGCCAGTGCTGGGACACAGCAGTGGGCTGTGGCAGCTGCTGAGGAGGTGGCACGTGTCCTGCTGTCCTGCTTTCCTCCAAAACAGGGAATTCCTGGGAAAGTTTAGGCCCAGCTCTGAGCAAATGCAGCATGGCCTGAGAATGGGAACAGTGGGACAGACAGGAGCCTTCTCCAACTGACCAGCGGTTTCTGGTTTCTCTCGCCAGAGTGCCAAGATGTCATCCGGCGGTGTTTATCCATGCTGGATGTGGACCGGCCTTCAGTAGAAGACCTGTTCAGTCATCCCTGGATGCAGGATAGTCATCTGCCATAGAAGAAGGGAGAGAGCCACAGAAACAGCGATGCAGGGCCCTGGTAAGTTCCAGCTCCACACATGCCTTGGCAATCAGAAGCAAAGGACCCAGACTTTTTTGTCCTGCCTGTGTCACTGCACAGGGGTCATCAGATGGGAAGACACAGCCCCTGTGCTGGAGCTGAGCTGCTCTGCCCAGCACTGCTGGCTGCCATCCCAGCTGCTTTGGCTTGTCCTGGGTCACTGCCAGCTGGGGCCCTGGGCAGAACACTGACAGCCTGGTCTCACCCCCAGGGAAGGAGAAGGAGCCCCTGGAGAAGCTGTGCCAGGTGGGGCTGCTGCTGCTGGAGACAGCCAGGACAACATCAAGGATGAAAACCTCTTCCTCGACCAGGCCACCACAAAGCTGAAGATGATGGACTTTGATTCTGGCACCTTCTTCAAAGCCAGGCTCCACAGTGAATTTGCAGATGAGTGCACACACAGGGGGATGCTCCCAGATTTGGGCATTGCACAGGCTGGCCGGGAAACAAAGGTTTCCCCTTTTGCTGGGGTGGAAGCAACTGATTTTTCAGTGGGCTGCCACGCTGCATTTTGGCAGGGCTGGGGGGCATGAGCGGGGGTGGGTGTGAAATGGGTGTGGGCTCCTGGCCCTGCCAACAGCCCCCAGTATCCACTGTGCCATTTTCCCTTTTTGTCTGTAGTCTATTTTCATTAATTTGCTGTTTGTTTCTCTAAAGGAAGCGTTCTAGGTGTTGTCCAGTCTGGATGGGGAAGTGCTTGGGACCAGCCGTGCCGTGGATGGGCCGTGCCCTTGGAGAAGGCTGAGGACATCGTTTGGGAGCAGCTTTTCTTCCAGCGGTGGATGGCGTCAGGTGGGTCCCGTCTTCTTGTCCTGGGTGGGATCAGAGCTTTTGGGAGATGGCAGCCAGCACAGGAGCATCCTGCTGTGGGCAGCTGCTGAGGAGGTGGATGTGCCACGGCTGGCTGCAGGCTGGGCACGTCCTGCCCTCCTGCTCTGCTGCCAAGGGCAGCAATGATGGGCAGCTCTGGGCACTGCTCTGGGCACGGCCAGCATGGCCTGGGCACGGCGGGCACTGGGACAAGGGGGACAGGAGCCTTCAGCTGACGGGCGGGTTCTGATTTCTCTCCTTGCAGCCGGGCTCTGCGGATGCTGAGGCTGCTCTGGGCTCTGCCAGGGCTCTGCTGGAGCTCAGCCCCAGACCAGAATCAGCCAAAGAAGAAATGGTGTGACCTGCAGCAGAGACTTGCTTGAGCACTTGGGCAATTCAGCTCAAGTTTGCAGAGTGTACATCTCCGAGGGAAAACATCACACCCTCCAAAATTAAACTTGATCAAGAACTTCTGAAATGCAATCAATCTGGGATGACCCCAAATGACATTTATCAACTTGCCCAAGGTGTAGCTCAGCCCTTCCCTGCAGATTTCTCTCCTCCACCTACTTTTAAATTTCACAACTGCTCCCTCCTTTCCCCCAGTGAGTTCCCAGCCCATCACAGTCTCCGTCACACTGTTGCCTTCCTTGATGGCCTTTACCACAAGGAAGACCAAACCCCAGGTTTAGGGCCTCATCCTGTCACTGGCTGAAGAGCAGCAATATCTCCGAGGTCCTGTGGCATTTTAGTGTCAGTGAGAGCTGCTGTCCAGCCCTCAGCTCTCCTCAGTGCTGAGTTCCCACTCCCTTTTCCTTGTCCTTCCAGCAGGATGAGCTCTGTGAATCCCCTTGAGCCTCCCCACTCTCCCAGCCCACCCACCCACCTCACTAAGGTTAAGCTGAAGCTTCTTTGTCTCCTCTGGCACACCAGTGCAAGTCCCCTCTGCAGGGAGCCCCAGGGCACAGCACACAGCAGTGCAGTGCAGGCTGGAGCAGCTGCCCTGTACCCCTGGCTTGGCTGTTTGTGGCAAGGAAATGCTCCCTGTTTGCAGCTGTCCCTGCAGGATGGCCCCAGGGCAGAGCCCAGCCGGGCTCCCACTGCATCCCCTGAAGCTTGGGGCAGACAGTGGTGCCAGGGCTGAGGTTCATGGGGTGTCACTGGGAGCCTCGCCTGAAAAGACACATGGAGCCATGAATCTGGGGAGATCAGAGCAGCAGGGAGAATCTCCTGCTTTGTTTATTACTTCCTATTATATACTTTTAGCAAGGTGCCCATGGATTGGAGAGTGGCATTCCCACCTCTCAACGGCATTGGTCAGAGGGACTGTCATTCAACCTCCCCTTCTCTTGGAGAAGGAATTCAAAACAATAGCAATATTTACAAAACACAATCTCCTTGTTTACATGAATGAGCGTGAGAAGGTGCACACTTCTACTTTAGTATGAACGCTCAGAATACTGGGAGAATCTCATGGTGACAATAGGGCGCACCCAGAGCTGTGGCTTCCAGTCAGTGTTTGCCAGGGTTGTGTTCTCATCTCCTGCAGCCTGTGGGGAAAACAAGCTGTGCTGCCAGGCCAGCAGTGCTCCTGTGGGCAGGGACAAGGCTGAAGGGCTTTCCCATTGCAGAGGAGCTGGCACTGAGCCTTGTCAGGGCCTGGCAGGGCTGGAGCCGGGTCTGGCCTGCTGTGCGGGACTCGCTGCCACCAACCGGCCCCACCCGCCGCGCTGCGTCCTCCAGGGACAGAAGGGTCTGTGTGTGCCAGGGGCTCTGGGATGTCTCTGTCTGCAGGGACAGAAGGGTCTGTGTGTGCCAGGGCCTCTGGGATGTCTCTGCCTGCATGGACAGAAGGGTCTGTGTGTGCCAGGGGCTCTGGGATGTCTCTGTACCCAGGGACAGAAGGGTCTGTGTGTGCCAGGGGCTCTGGGATGTCTCTGTCTGCATGGACAGAAGGGTCTGTGTGTGCCAGGGGCTCTGGGATGTCTCTGTCTGCAGGGACAGAAGGGTCTGTGTGTGCCAGGGGCTCTGGGATGTCTCTGTGTGCAGGGACAGAAGGGTCTGTGTGTGCCAGGGTTTCCATAATGTCTTTGTACCCATGGGTATGGAATGAACACAGAGTGAAAGTGTCAGTCACGTTGCTTGCACACTCCTTCCTCTTTGCACAAGACACATCCATGCACATCCCCATGTATGGATATACTAAAAGGACAGGGATAGATAGAGATTTCCCACAGAGTTCTAAGTTTGGCATAACTCACTTGTAAGCCAGTGGCCAGGGCATTTTTGTCCCAGCTCATTGTGAGTAGGTGTCCAAGAGCTGAAGGGAGCATCATTCAGAAGCAGTTTCAGGATTTCTAGGCAGGAAGGGGAGCTGACAACCATCTGTGTAACTCACCGTATTCATTGGGATGGGCTGCTGGTTCTTCCGGAATATGGAACAATTGAGACACGAGACTTGGGAAAATCCCAGCTCTGTGGATTTGTGTCGAGGGAGGAGCAGCAGAAACACTTTGTGTCTGCTTTGGAGGATACAGGGTCCAAGAAGCTGGGGTGGCAGAACGTGACCTGGCATGTTGGCAGGTGAAGTCCTGTTTCATGACATCCCAGAGTGGAACAGGACAAAGCTCCAAGCACCCCCAAGCCCACTGATGAAGTCTTTGTGATGCTGCAAATTCTCAAGGAACGGCTGCTGCCACACAATCCACTGGGATTTACAACTTTCAGTTGCAACTCTAGGTCGAAGTGTCAAACTGTAATATTTTTTACCCTCAAGACACAGTCATGCACAATCCATCTGTCAGTTTCTTAATGCTTCAACAACAATTTCAAATAACTTAATATTGGAAAGAAAACCCATAATCTTTTAAAAGAGGATACTGAGGTCAGTGAGATGGATCCATGCCATCAAAGCATTCACAAATTAAGTAATTTAGTTGTCTTTTTAAGAAGATCAGCTACCTCTTAATCTAAAGGTACAGAAGATTTTTCACTACATGTTTGTTTTTTGTTCTCCCTTTCTTATTTTCCTGCTTTTTCCTTTTTTCTTTTCCTTGTTAAGCAGATAACACATCCTAAAAGAGGAATGTACAGCAAAATGAGATACATTTTGGATAAACAATGAAAATGTAGGCTCCTCCTCTGTTTGCTTCTGTCTAGATACCCTGAAGAAAAAGATCTAGCAGGGACCAGCAGAGGTGGAAAGTGGTTGCTTTGGACTAAACTGGAGTTCAGCACTGGTGACATCCTGATCCAGTCAAGAGTTGCAGAATTCCTTTGCACATCTCGAACCATGTGTTTGCAGGCACAGCACCTGCAGTGCTGACGCACCAATGCACGTGAATAACTCTGTTATTCCCTCCCAGAATTTGGGCTGTGCCCAAGAACGAGGTGCTCCAGTGCTTTGCTGCTGGTTCCCGTGTGGAGCAGCTCCCTTCCCGCTGGCTGAGCTGCTCAGGCACAGCCCGGCAGCTCCTGGCCCAGCAGGGCTTTTCCCCATTGCTGGGCACAGACTGATGGAGCAGCACTGCTGGACACGGGGACACACAGAGGGAGCAGAAGCAGCTGCCTTTGCCCACCTGCAGCTCCAAGGCCCAAACTCTGAGCAGACAGGGCTGCAGGAGTCTGGCAGGCTCCCTGTTTGCTGTGCTGCCCCACTTGTGCCCAGCCCAGCTCTGCAGGGCAGAGGGAGAACAAGGGGCAGCTCCCTGCCAGCCCCAGCCCAGGGACCCCTGCGGCCCCGGGGCTTGGGGCACTGTCAGCACCCGCTGCTGCAGCCACCGCCTCTGCTGGCACTGCCAGCAACAACCAACCTGGGGCTGAGCCCAGGGAGCAGCAGCAGGGCCTGGAGCTGATCCCTCCCTCTGGGCAGGGCTGCACAAATGACCCCCACAGCAGCAGCAGCAGCAGCACATGGAGCTGACTTTGAGCACAGCCCTGCCACTCTTCCCTCTGTGTGCAGGGGTGTCACAGCAGCCTGAGGCACCTGGGAGCCCTCAGGGCCAGCAGGGCCTTGAGATGGCAGCCCTGGGCTCCTGGGGGCTGTGCAAGGAACAGAGGTGGGGACTCCCTCTCCATGTGCAGCTTCCAGATGGAAAAGGCTGCTGTGCCCAGGCAGCTCTAAGGGCAGAGAAATGAGGAGCTCGACCACTGGATCTGTGCCAGTCCCACAGTCCTGGGCAGCAGCCACCGAGCACAGGGGAACAGAGGGCACAGCAAGAGGGACAAAAGCAGGCAAGGTCAGAGCCTGGGAAGAGCCAGAGCTGGGAGCAGGAACAGCTGCTCCATTGCACTCTTGGAGAAAGCTCTGGGCTGGTTCAAAGCCCTGAAAGGTGTGAAGGGTAGAGGGGAGGCCACACCAAACAATGCTCCTGTTTCCATACCCTCCCCTCTCAGTGTCCATGAAGGAATTGCATGAACTCTGTATTCTTCTCTCCGAGTCATCTCGTTCAGCATGAGCAGCTTAGCACCAGGAGCTGAAGGAGCTGAAGCCTTAGGCCACAAGAGCTGAGCAAGAGGAAACTTTTTGACCAAAGTAATGCTGCTAACATGGTCTTGGATGAATCCAGCAGATGGAATCCTGGATTTATGGAATCCTTCATGTTGGGAAAGACCTCTGAGCACATCCAGTTCCGCCGTTCACCAGCACTATCAAGCCCAGCACTAAACCATGTCCCTGAAGTGCCAAGGCCTGGACAACAGGCCTGAGTGAGGCCTGAACAACAGGCCCTGAGCCAAAGGTGACCTCTGGATGAACCTTCCAACCAAAGGTTATCTTTGTATCTGCTCCATAATGAAATATGCATGGTCATTAGTGCTGTGATAAATTGATCCACTCATCACTTAAACATGGATTGACCTTTCTGTAGTTAGAAACCGGACAAGGGCATGAAATCTGACATCTGGCCTTGTCTGGGGCTGTATGGTCAGAGTCAGCTCCCTTGGTTCCTCCTTGAGCCCTGGCCAGGCTTTGGGAGAAACCCAAGAGGAGAATGAAACCAGATGTTCCTGCACTAGAAGTGCTGTCAGTTTGTTTATTCAGCACTGTCAGAGCTGGGCCCTCTCCCAGCCAGGTTGGAGCCTCACCTGTGGCTGGAGGCCCCTGCAGGAATTCCCAGTGTCCGGGAGTGGCTCTGCAGTCCTTGGCTGTGACAGCTCCCCCAGCTGATGTGTGGGTCTGGGTGATGGCAAAGTCTGAGGGTGACTGCTGCTGTCTCTTTCGTAATCACTGCAGGCAATCCTTGGTAGTGATGATTGGGTGCATTGCTGAGCTTCTGCTTTTGTGATTCTTTGCAGCTCTGCATTAGAATAAATCACACCATTGCTGAACTTTGTGTCTGTGTCTTTGGTGCTGACCCTGCTCATGGGCAGAACAGACACTGCAGCCCCAGAGAACCAAAGGTGCCTTGTGACACTGCAGGGCCTGGTGTGAGCAAGGGGACCAGAGTGACACTGTGGGGCCACATGGAACCAAGGGGACCAGAGTGACACTGTGGGGCCACATGGAACCAAGGGGACCAGAGTGACACTGTGAGGCCACATGGAACCATGGAGATCATTCTGACACTGGAAAGCCTCTTATAACCAAAGGTCCGTGGTTTCCTCTCCCTGCTCAGCCCCACATAGCAGCCCAGCCCTGTCTGGCCCTGCAGCAGGAACTGCAGGCACTGGAGCTCAGGGACAGCCACTCTGTGTCTGCAGTGCTCAGGAGATGCTCAGCTCAGGCAGCTCCTGCAGCCCCAGGGCCAGCCCTGCTGCCCAGCACAGCAGCAGAGAGTTGGCCCTGGGGCTCCTCAGGCAGCTCCTGCTGCCCCAGGGACAGGGCAGCCTCTTGCCAGGGTTCCTCTGCACACCCACGGGCTCCTGCCCTGCTCCTGGCACATGCCAGCTGCCCCCAGAGCCTTTCCCAGGAGAACAGGTCTGTGCTGGCCTGAGCAGCCATTGCTGCAGCCCCTGCCCTGCTGCCCACAGCCCTGAGCTGGGGCTGCTGCTCTGCCCAATTCAGAGTTCTCAAGAATTAAGCAGAAATACTCAGGTTTCCTCTGGTTTAAATGGGTCTCATCGAGCAACACGATTGAGAAAGTGTCCCCAGGTTCCAGTCAGAGCAGAACACTGCAGGCAGTGTTGAAAGGTGGGGACAAACAAGGCAAAGGTGTCTCTGATGCTGAGCAAACCTGGATGTGTTTCAGGAAGGCCAAGAGCCAAGGCCTGAGCCCCAGCCCCTGGCAAGGCAGATCCTGTCCCTCTCTCCTTGCTCAGGGCTCTTCCCGGGCCACTGGGATGTGGGGATGTGCAATGCCAAGGGCAGCACCATGGGGCGGCCCCTGCCAGGCTGCTGAGCAGGGACAAGGAGGCAATGAGGCCCCAGGCCTGCAAGGGTCACTTGTCTCCTCTGATGGCTCAGGCCCAGGGCCAGCAGCTGTGGCCCAAGTGCTGCAGGAGTTGGCTGTGTCAGGGCCTTTCAGCTGCTGCCCATCCTGTGCCCTGTGCAGCCCAGGCTGTTCTACGGTGTCCATGCCCTGCGCCTCTGTCCCTGCAGGCTGTCCTCATCCCCCGGCTGCCCCACCTGGCTGGTCCCTTCCTTTGCTGACAGCTCTGCGTCCTGCCTGCCTCTGCCTGGGCACACAGAGCCTTGGGCTGCTCCAGACTCCTTCTGGGGGATGTGTTGCACCACAGCCCTGCCCTGGCAGGGAAATTCCTCTCTCCTCATGTCCCTGTTCAATCCAAGTTCTGGCTGAGGGCTGGAGGGAAGGAAAGGATGGCACCACAACTTTCCATGTCCAACCCAGCAGGGATGTGACAGCTCTTTTAACACAATCCCTCCTTGCCAAGGGCACAATGTTCTTTCTGTACTGAGGCTTTCCCTTAGCAAAGTGTTATAAATGGATTATAATTCGTGCTGATGAATATTGTATCTCTATCAATATTTTAGAAAATAGGTGTTATAAAGCAATAAGGGAAATTAGGTTACAAAGCAGTTAGGCCCCTTTGCAGATGTTATACGTTAAAATAGGATGCAGGATGTAGTTTGAGATAAGCAATGTCCCAACATAGAGTTAGCATTGGGGTAGGAATGGAGTTGGCCCAAGGTTCGTTCTTGAGATGAGCAAAGTTGAAACGGCTTCTGAAGTTGTAGCTTTATGTACTGATTGCCAAATTAATTTTTGGAACATAATGCTTACTTACATAACACAACGCTTAATACGCATGCACAACCTGTAAGGTTATTGGAAGGACAACGAGGAATAATGCAAGCCCTCATCTGAAAAAGACCACTAGAATGACAGAAGATCCCCTATCAATAAGGGGAGCATATGCCGATGTAAATTTCAAGAACTGCAAATAGGAGAAGATTTACAGGAAAAAAAATCCATATGCATCAGCCTATCAAACTGAAGATTTGTCTTGCATTATACGTGAGTATGGAAATGGTCCCGCTCCGTACCCTGAACGGTTTTGCTTCTGCCTTATCAGAACCTTAATCTAAATATGCTTCTATTCATTTCAAGATGATTATACTCATCTCAATTAAAAATTGTTGCTAAAATTGAATTTGGATGTTTTTGGGACCTTCATTTATAAAAAAAGGAAAACTCCTGTCTCAGATTCACCTTTCCTGCTCATCCGGACACCTCAAGTTCAACAGCAGAAGAGAATTCCGCAGTTCACATGGGCTGGCACAGGAGGGGAAGATTTTCCCCTCAACAGATACTCCCATTCCAGTTTTTATATTCAAGCATCTCCAGTCCCTCAGTTTTGGTTTCCACATGGAAATGCAAGTCCAGGAGCTCTGCTCGTGCCCAGCCACAGCAGGTGACACAAGGACAGGGCACTGGCAGTGTGACATTTGCAGGGAGCGCCTTCAGTGAGCACTGGGGGCTGGAACTCAGTGCAGAAAACATCCAGGGGCTTCCAAGGCACCAAGGCAAAAGGAACAAAGTTTCAGTTCTGGCTTTGCTAGTGAGGACTAAAAGCTCTACTTTTCACCCCAAGGTTCCATTGCCAGGTGTTCTATAACCCCAGGAGGAGACGCCTGAGGGGCACTGAAATGAGCCCCTCCCTGTGGTGCAGGAGGGTTCAGGGCAGAGGAGGGGCTGCAGGAGCTGGGACACGGCTGAGATGCAGCTGCCCCAGTGGTGCCTCCGGGCTGGCAGGGCCGTGGTCACTCAGGGTCAGTGGCCGGTCAGTTCTGTTGACTGGACACGGGTGTGGATACTTCCCTTGGAGCGTCTCCAGGGATGGAATGTTGGGGCTGTCACTGCTGTGTCACACAGACGGGAACGCTGGGGCTGCCCTGCTCCTGCCCCACCCAACAGGTCTGCCAGCGCCTGGAGGGGACACAAAGGCTGAGCCAAAGGGTGAGAATTGCAGAATGGGCTGAGCTGGGAGGGAGCCACGGGGATCATGGAGTCCAAGCCCTGGCCCTGTCCAGGACAGCCCAACAATCCCAGTCTGTGCATCCCTGGGAGTGGTGTCCAAAGGCTCCTGCAGCTCTGGCAGCTTTGGGGTTGTGAGCATTCCCTGGGGAGCCTGGTCAGTGCCTGAGCCCCTCTGGAGAAGAAGCTTTTGCTGATCTCCAGCCCAACCCTGCCCTGGCCCAGCCCCAGCCGTTGCCTCGGGTGCTGTCCCTGCTCCCCCGGGGCAGAGGTCGGAGCTTCCCCCGCGCTGCCCCTTGGGAGGAGCCGCAGCCCCTGGGGAGCTCTGAGCTGCGTCTGCTCTGCTGCAGCTGAACAAACCCAGCACCCTCAGAGCTCCAGGGAAAGGTCCTGCCCCTGGCTCAGGGCTTGGCCAGTGCCACTGAGAGAAAATCTACTTCCAACTTTTGCCCCACAACAGGGAGGAGCAGCAATTCTTGAATCAGAGAGTGGGGTGGAATGGCGTGTCATTGGTTGGATGGCACGGCCTGGCACGTCCTGGCTCAGTGGCACTCCCAGAGCCCCTTGGAGATGAGTGTCAGCTCCCACGGGGACAGCACTGGCAGCCGTGGCTTCACCAAATCCTGAGTGGTGCCAGTGGCCACGGTGCTGATGGAGGTGGAGGCCGTGCTGGGCACGGGGCCCCGTCAGCCCCAGATCTGTGGGGCAGGGGCTGCACCCCAACCCCAGGGTCCCCTGGCATGGGGTGACCCCTGTCCTCACTGGAGGGCCCTGCTGGAGGCACAGGCTGGAAACAGCCCTGGCACCCCTGTGGTCATCTCTGAGATGTCAAGGGCCAGGCAGAGCATGGGATGTGGAGGGAGGGGGCTGCAGAGGGGCAGGGCCCTTAGGGTCTCCAAAACCCCCTTGAGCCCTCTCAACTTCAATCCCACTACCTCGGGGGTGCTGAGCGGAGCAGGACCCAGAGAAACAGCAGAGACCCCAACAGCCTCCCACCTGACTGCCAGGGGCTGGTACCTGGTTGGGAGCAGTGATGGTGCCAGTGAGGAGGGGATCCTCTGATTGGCCATGGGCTCTGGATTCCAGCTCTGGGTTTGTGGTCCTGGCTGTGGATTTGAGGTATCAGCCATGGACTTGAGATCCTGGCTGTGGGCTCAGTGTTCCTTGGCCATCCTCACTGAGCGTCCCAACCCTGCTCTCAGTCCCCAGGCATTCTCTCTGTGTGCCACCTGCTCTTCATCCTGGCCATGAGGATCTGAGCTGCTTCTTTCAGCCCAACCACCTCTGCACACTCGACAAGTCCTGCAGCCACCTGGTGATGTCCAGGATCAGGTACAGCCCCAGCCTGGCTCTGATGGCTGGTTGGGGTTGTGCTCTCTTGGAGATGCAGCACTGAGACCCCTCTGCTGTCCCCATCAGGTTCTTCTTCCCCAGCGGGTGCAGACTGGGACAGTCCCACCATTTCCAGCTGCTGAATGACTGGGCCAGACATATCCTGGACTACCCTGTCATTGATTACCCTTTTTCCCAGGTGAACCCTGCCAGGCTGCCTCCTCCTTCTCCCCTTCCACCTCTTCCTCCTCCTTCTCCACCTGCTCCTCCTCATCCAGAGCCCACCATTGCCTGTGGGACGTGGATCCTCTTACCTGACTCACCTGCAGCTGATCATGGCCATCCCACAGTGGGCACGGGGTACCCCAGATTGCCGAGATGGGCACTGTGTGCCACCCCTGGAACAGCCTGACAGCCCTCAGGACAGCTTGGAACCTGTCAGGGCAGCCTGCTACCCCTAGGGACAGCACAGGATAACTGGGGACAGCCTGGCAGCCACTGGACAGCCTGGCACCCAAGGGGACACTGTGATACCCACAGGGACAGCTCTGCATTGCTGAGATGGCCTGGCAGCCACTGCACAGCCTGACATCCTTGGGGACACCTCGCCACACACCTCTGCCTCCTGTCCCAGGCAGCTCCAAGGTGCTGCTGGTGGCTGTGGCACAGGTCTCACCTTGTGGGGACGTGGGTGGCAGTGATGTCACCCTGGCGGTGTCCCCACAGAAGCTCCAGCACTTGTGGGACATCCTTGACATCGCCGACATCAGCACGGAGCAGGCGGCGAGCCGGGGGCGGCCCCGTGGAGAACCAGCTCAGCACCCTCCCTGTGCTGGGGTGACTTGATGGTGCTTGTATCCCCAATTGTCTGTTCTGTTGGTGCTGTGTATTGAGTTCTGTACCTTTCAGACTGGTTCTGAGAGCCAAGGGGGAGAAAGAAGCAGCGCTGAGTTTGTTTGGAGAAACAGCACTCCCTCCTGCACATTCCAGCTCCTGGACGGTGTTTGTCTGAAGCACGGACAGACTGTGGGACAGAGATTGCCTTTGCTTTCAGTTAGTTTGAGCTAGCTGAGGGAGAGAAGGTCCCTGGACTGTTTTTTCCTTTTTTTCTTGGGACTGTTTAAACTGTCCTGGCCTGAAAACCACTGAGAGACTCTGGGATCTCACACCCGTGTTCCACCAGGGCCTGGACCTGGGCATTTTCCAGCGCCGGTGGAACTGATAAGGGACTGAGTGAGATGAGATACACCCACATCAAGGACTCTCTCAGTGTTACCATCTCTCTTCAGAGCAGCCAGAGGTTTTATTGTTTCATATTATTCATTCTTTATGCTTGTAGCCACTTTGTTTTTTAAAGAAATAGTTTTTTCCACTTTTCTCTAAGAAGACTTTTTTGTCCTGGACCAATCGGAGGAGGGGCCATTTTGGTTTGCTTCTCCAGAGGAACCCCATTCAGAGGTCCCAAATTTGCCCTAAACCAGGAAAAATAATTTCTTTCTGGTGCCCCGCAAGTGGCTTGAGAAAGTGGAAGAAACTTGTACTGATTGCATTTTGTTTGTCCTTTGTGTGGGGATAAAGCAGGCAGTAGCCACATTGCTGCTTGAATTTATAATGTCCCTTGGGGTGGAGTCCTTCCTGTGTTTTGTTCCCTAGGCTTTTTTGTGGTTTTAATACCTTTCTGGTCCCTAGGATTTTTTTCTTATCCAGAACTAGCTCCAGTGTTGTCTCTAACACGGAGCTTTTACAGTAGGAGAGCACAGATTAGGATAGCTGTCCTCCTGGGCTTAGTGATCATGATTCATAGAAAGTTTATAAAGGTACTGGAGTTTGTGCCAGCTATGTTTGGTTTGTGGTTTCTTCATCCTACCCTGCGTCCTAGTTCCAGCACCATGTTTTGGGGATTTATTAGTAATTGCACGCAGTTTGTTAGAGGAGGAGTAGGGGATGAAACTTTTCAACCTTTCCTTTCCCTCTTTTGAATCTGTTACATCATTTTTTGAGAATGTTCAGTTTCTCCTGAATGTTAAAGTGACCACCTTCCTGGTATTTCATCTGGTGAGCTTCCTCTATATGGTTTGCAGCTTCTCTAGGGTGAGGGCTGAGATGTCCACAAGAGCTTGGTGAGACCCCTGACCCAGAAATAGACCCAGGTGTGGAAAATCCTGAGTGGTGTGGAGAAAGGGACAGAATGGGCCGAACCTTGAAGGAATTTTCTGCTCCCCTAGCTTTGGACTTTCTACATGAACAAATTCAGAACCCAGATGAGGTGGGGAAATATCTGGTGGAGAAGTGCCATGATGACTGTAAGGAGAAAAAGCTCATTGCAATAAGCTGGGCCCTGGCATATGCTTATGGCACACTGCTAGATACTGTAGGGCAGCAGATGGAGGCAGAGGGCAGGGAGATAAATCAGCAGCTACCCCAGTCCCTCAGGCTGCAGCCAACACCCCAGCTACTCAGGCTGTAGCTAAACCAGACAGTGAGCCTAAGCCAGCAGCTAAACAATAACCCTAAGCCAGCAGCTAAACCAGACAGTGAGCCCAAGACACTGGCAGTCGCTGCAGAAAAGAAGCACACATGCAAAACCTATCAACCAGTGGACAGTGATTCAGGTGAAGGACTCTCAGTGCTTCCCGACATCCAGTCAGAGGCCGATCCAACTGACACAAAAGGAGAAGCTGAACCAAGGAAAAAACGATAACCAGGCTTAGAGAGGCCCTGCCTTTAGCCAGGTAAAGGCTTGGGAAAAACTTGTTTTTTGGACTGTGTGGATTCATTGCCCTGGCACATCAGAACCACAAAAATATGAGGCCTTGGTTGACACTGGTGCTCAGGGCACATGAATCCCATCCAGACATGTAGGGACAGAATCTGTTTCTATTGCTGGTGTGACAGGAGGATCACAGGATTTTACTTTGGCGGAAGCTGATGTGAGCCTGAGTGGAAATGAGTGGAAGAAACGCCCTATTGTGACTGGCCCAGAGGCCCCATGCATTTTGGGCATAGACTTCCTCCAAAATGGGTATTTCAAAGACACAAAGGGACTCAAGTGGATGTTTGGGATAGCAGCTGTAGAGACCGAGGGTGTTAAGCAATTGAACACCTTGCCTGGAATATCAGAGAACCCATGTGCAGCAGGACTCCTGAAGGGGGAAGAGCAATGAGTGCCAATTGCCACTTCAACAGTTCATCATCGACAGTACAGAACAACCCGAGATGCTGTGATCCCCATGCACAAGATGATCCGTGAGCTGGAGAGCCAAGGGGTGGTCAGCAAAACACACGCACCCTTCAACAGCCCCATCTGGCCTGGGTGCAAATCTGACAGAGAATGGAGATTGACTGTGGACTGTCGTGCCTTGAATGAAGTGACTCCAGCATTGAGCACTGCTGTGCCAGACATGTTGGAGCTCCAGTAGGAGCTGGAGTCCAAGGCAGCCAAGTGGTACTATTGACATTGCCAAAGCATTTTTTCCATTCCTCTGGCAGCAGAATGCAGGCCTCAGTTTGCCTTCACCTGGAGGGGACTGCAGTACACCTGGAACTGACTGCCCCAGGGGTGGAAGCACAGTCCCACCACCTGCCATGGACTGATCCAGGCTGCACTGGAAAAGGATGAGGCTCCAGAACATCTGCAGTCCATCAGTGACATTGATGGGCACACAACATCCCCCTTCCAGTCCCCCTCCCTGCTCTCTTTGCAGACTGGTTCCAGCTCTGCCCTTCCCAAGTGCCCAAGACCCTCTGGGATGGCTCTGCCCTTTCCAAATGGATTTGAGAGAGGTCCCACAGTGACACTGCCCAGCCTTCTCAACATCCCTGACACCAGAAGCCTTTTCCATATCCCACAGTTCCAGGTCAGTACCCAGAACACAGCACAGCCCTGTCCACGTCCTTGGAGTGTTCAGAAGGGAGGCAGCTGTGATTTCTCCACACAGAGCCCCACCCCAATGGTCACTCTGTTCAGCCCTTGGCTGCCCTGAGCATTTTCCTCTGGAGCCTCCCTGCCCTGGATATTTTTCTCTGTGCAGTCCTAAGCACGGCCCAGTGAAGAATTCAAGTGGTTTCCCAGAGGACGTTACTCTCAGAGTGAAGTGGCCTCAAGGCACTGTTTGTACCACTAGGATTGTGCCCCGCTGAGTGATGATGATGGTGTTTGTGCTCCCTGGGGTTCATCTCCCCACACACACACGATGTACTGCTGAAATCTCCTCAGCACACAGAAACATGGACTGCTGGCCTGGTCCCTTGGTGTCCCTCCATGCAGGGACAACCTCCTGCATGTAAAGGTGAGATGCCTGTGCTGGCAGTGGTGGTTGCAGGGGCTGGTGTGGGACAATTGCCCTGCGGCAGCTTCCCAGGCTGTCCCCAGAACAAAGACATAGCCCAGGACCTGCTCTGCTGCTCCCTCAGCTCCATCCCAGCAGCTCTGGCTGTGCCAGGACACTGCTGTGTGCCCCCTGCACACTCCCCCTCTGCCCCAGGCACTGGGCTTTGCTTTGCCAGGGCATTCCTGGAGCACATTCCTGACAGCAGCTCTGGGGGAGAGCAAAGCCCTCCTGCCCTGCCCTCAGGAGATGCCCTTTGCTGCTGGAGCTGCTGTGCTGGAGCCCAGCTGTGTCCCAGCGGTGCCCATGGCCTATCCCTGCCTGTGGCACAGCAGGGACACGCAGCAGGACAGTGACCAAGCCTCCAGAGCACTGGGGCCTTACAGCCACAGAAGGGCTGGCAAGGAGAGGCTGCACTTGGGAAGAGCCAGGGCCACTGTCCCTGGCTGTGCTGCTGTGCTGGGGGTCTCTTCCCTGCACCTCTGCTCACAGGCACTGCCCCTGCAGAGACAGAGAAGGGCTGAGGAAGCATCTTGGACACACAGGGCACAGCAGGACACTTTATTTTACCTCAGTGCACAATGATAATGGCTTTTGACTGTCTCTGCTTAACACAAGCATGGTGGATACTGTGTGGGAAATGGATTTGTAGAGAATTCTCAAAGCCTGACAGAAGGCTCACATAGTATGCATATGTATAAAAACTCTGGGATAAAATATGCTGACTTTGAAAGGCTGTAGGACAGACATTGTTGAGAGAGAAATTGAACTAGAAACTCGTTTCAAAGGATGACCTTGCAAATAGATTAGGTATTTTTGAGAAATAGAACTGAGAAAGATATATTGTAGTACAATGCATGTGAGGTATTTTTAGATGATTGGCTTAAAAGCATTAGCAACTGTTATGAATGAAGGTCCCAGAAACATCCAAAATAAATTTTAGCAACAGTTTTTAATTGAGATGAATATAATCATCTTGAAATGAATAGAAGCAGACTGAGGTAAATACATATAAGGTAAAATTTGGCAGTGGTTAATTAAGTCTGATTAAGGTTCTGATAAGGCATAACCAAAAGCGATCGGGGTATGGAGTGGGACCATTTCCCTCCTCACGTACAAGGCAAAATGATCCAATCTTGAGTTTATATACTACAGGCTAATGCATATGGATTAGGATTTCCCATAAATCTCCTCCCTTTTCTATTTCTTAAAATCTTGGTCACTATATTTTACAGTGCGTGCTCCCCTTGTTGGTAGGGGTTCTCGTTTCCTTTTGGTGGTCTTCTGGGATGCAGATATCTCCTCTTCCTTTCTTGTCCTGCGAACGACCTCACAGGTTGCACCTGTGTAGTTAGTGTTGTGTCATGTAAGAAGGCATTATGTTCCAAAACCTAATTTGGCAATCTAGAAATACAGCTACAACTTTAGAAGTCTTTCCAACGCTACCCATCCCAAGGACAATTCTCAAGACAACTTTGTTTCTTCCCATGCCTGACTCTGTTTTGGGACATTATTTTTTTCAAACTACATCTTGCAACCTATTTTTAGATATAACATCTGCAAAGGGGTCTTTCTGACTTGTAAAATAATTTATTTTATTGCTTTATAATAGTTATTTCCTAAAATATTGATATTGTTATAATTTTCATTAGCATGGATCCATTATATAATCCATATAAAACACGAGGAAAAAGTAAAGTCCCCGCCAGGGTAGAATGTTGGTGCAGGAGGTGTCCCAGCGTGAGCCTGGGCCATGGCCTGGCTGTGTGTGCCAGGAGCCGGCAGCGCTGGGTGCAGGGAGCCCAGGGAGGGCCCAGAAATGCTGGGCTGAGAAATGCTGGGGGCACAGCGAGATGGGCGAGTGCAGCCGGCCAGGGCACAGGAGCAGCACGCACAGGGGGCACAGCCTGCAGGAGAGATGGCCCAGGGCTGGGCAGGGCTGGCAGGGCCACAGGCACCCAGGCCTTTGTCCCCTGGGCTCTGGCAGCGCCTCTGCAGCCCCACAGAAGGAACTTTCCTTTCAGGGCCTGCACTCTGGCTCTGCCTCAGCCCTCCCTGAGGAAGCTGGCAGGGCTTGCAGGATGATGCCATTTGTCCTTGCTGCCCCTCCCATCCCCCTGCCCCACAAAGAGCCCTGAGGCACCCGTGAGGGACAGGCCCTGCTGTCCCAGCCTGGGCTCAGGGCTTGGCCTTTCTGCTTCCTCCAGCCAGCCCAGGCCTTGCTCAGCATTGCAGTGCCCTGCTCACAGCCTTGGGCTCCCTGCAATCCTGCCCTCAAGGATCTGCTCTCAGCAGTGCCTGCGGAGCCTTGGGCACTCCCTGCCCTCACTGGTGTTAGGAACGAATTCCCAGTGGGTATGAGGGCTCAAAAAGCTGCCCGTGTTCGCTGCTGTGGCCCTGGGAGGGGGCAGGGCTGTGTCTCTAGAACATCAGCCGCCGGGCAGCCACAGCCACGCCGTGCGGCCCTGACAGGCACAGCAGCCGCTGCTGACGAGAACCACAGCAAGGCTCTGAACAGAGTAAATGGAGGGGGGAGCACTGGAGCCCCCAGAGTTTCTCAGGGAAGGGAAAACCCCGGTCGAGAGGGGTTGTGCCATCCCTGTCCTGCCCCCCATAGCTGGGGTGATGCTGCTCTTCCTAAGGAGCCGCTGACCCCCTCCCAGCTAGGCGAGATGTAGCCCCACACCCCAGCAAGTTTGAGGACTGGGGGGAAGCTGCCCTGTGGCATTCTCCTACCTCATTAAAATGTGAAAAGGAGCGGCTGCTGTCTAGATAGCCCTGTCATTGTTCTCTGTAACTACCTTTTTTCAGCAGGGATACCTCTGCTGGGACCAGGACAAATGCATATGCATTTGTATATGCAAATAAAACCAACCCTGTGAATCCTGGGAGGGCTATTTTGAGAGGAACTGCACCCCAAGATGGGAAGCTAGATGCATCAGAGGAGAATTAGATGGTGCCCTGGCCGAGGAAGGAGTGGACACAACCCCTGGCCTGGTTTGAAGACTCACCATGACCTATGAGGAATCTGAATGGAATGGGAGCCAGCCAACTCAAGTGACTGTGACAAAGAATGGGAAACTCTTGAGGTTTTTCCCTGAGGGTAAAGAGCTGACACTTGCTATCCTGGACTCCAGTGACAGACCCCTCACCTTTCTGCCTTCTGATGGTTGACCAGAGAGAGCTTCTAGCTGTTCCTGTGAAGACAACGAGTCGGCACTTTCTGTGGGCAGCTGAGCGAAGAATTGCAACAGCACCTGCTCCTTTGGATTGCTGCAGCAGCGAGGAAAACTCCTGCTGGACCCTACTATCCAGCTGATGACTTTAATAAAGAGCTGATCACTTTTAATAAAGAGCTGAATATTAATAAAGGCATATGCCCTGTTCTTTTCAATTAGGAGCTCCTTTGGGAGATCCACACTCACAAAGGACCACCCCCAAAGAAGACGACCCTCTGCTTCGAGGGATCCTTGGGAATCGCTGGCTACTCCTGGACCCTGGGATCAGCGTGGGACCAAGCAAAGCAGAAGAACGCCGGATTGACCCTGGGATCAGCTTGGGACCAAGCAACGTAGAAGAACGCCGGATTGGTGAGATAAATCCATGGCGGAAATGGGAGGCGAGTGAAGGAGTGCTTGAGTGAGATGGGGGCCAGCAGCTCGGACCCCAGAGCAAAAGTGGACCCCCTAGTATCGCGTTTCCAGACACCCGAGAGGGGGCCGGCCGAGTACGGGGGAAAGCAAATGGCATAGAAGAGTGACTGAGGCGCCTCCTTGGGGGAGGGCCCCTCCGAGCATGCAAAGGTTCTTGAGGTGTGAGGTAAGATCCTTGGCAGGGCAGGTGAGAGGTCCCTGGCAGGGCTGCCTCAGAAGGCAATTGAAAGAGGATCCCTGGCACGGCAGGATGCCCCATCAGGCAGGTGAGGGAAGATCCAAAGCAGAGCAGGTGCAAGGTAATGTCCCCAGCATGGCAGGGCAAGATGCCCCGGTAGGCAGGTGAGAGAAAGTCCCCGGCAGGGCAGGTAGAAAGTTCTGGGCAGGGCAGCATGCCCCAGAAGGCAGATGAGAAAAGATCCCCAGCAGGGCAGGTGAGAGGTCCCTAGCAGGGCAGGATGCCCTTATAGGCAGGCAAGGAAGATCCCTGACAGGGCAAGTGGGAAGTCCCTGTCAGGATAGGGCACAATGTCCCAGCAGGCAGGTGGGGGATGTCCCTGAGAGAGTTTAAACATATCCCAGCAGGCAAGTAAGATACCATTAGCAAGCAGGAAAGCAGGCATGAAGGTGAGCAAACAGACAAGAAAGCAGAGAGGCAAGCAAGAAGGCAAGCAAGAAGATGAGCAAAAAAGGCAGGCAAAAAGAGCAGGCAGATGAACAAAAAGGGAGGCAAAGGGGGCTTCGCTGGAGTTCAGGTGTAAGGCTCAGCAGGACGTTCGACCTCAGCCTGGCAGGGAGTTCGAGTCTCCTAAGCCTTGTGAAGTTAAAGAGTTCAAACAAGACTCAGCAGGGGTCCAAGCCTAGAAAGCCTAGCAAGAAGTTCAGACTTAAGTCGAAAAGTAAGAGAGAGATACCCTCAGCAGAAAACAACGGGTGTGAGTCATAGTAGTAAGTGTAATAACTGAAAGAGAGTTTTAAAAGAGATAGAAGAAAAAGTGTCAAGAGTGGGGTGCCAAGAAATTAGATTCTGACCATTTAAAGTTCAGTGAAGAGATTCAGAATGTTTAGTTGTAAGAGATCAGACAAGCTTTAGTTATCTTAAAGTTTAGATTGCCCATCAGAATATTCCAGTTCAGATTGAAGCACTGTTAGGGTACTTTGTTTTTCCATTTATTTTAAGGCCTAAAAACTGAGATGATGTTATGGAAATCAAGCAGACCCTTCCAAAAAGACAGTAAAGAAGATTCTCCCTACCATCCCCCTGGAGCAATTGTCAGACCAATATGATCCTTAAAAGACCACAAAGAGTCCAGATAAAGTTAAGATGATACATTATAGTAAAAGAATATAGCTGAGATTAAAATTACAAAGAGAGTAGCCATAGTGTAAGACCCGAATTCAGTAAATGTGTAACCAGTTAAACCAACATCTCTAAGCCCAAGAAGACCCTGATGTAAAACAACTATCTTATGCAGCCTGCTGGCTAAAAAACTATAAGTCATGTAAATGTGAAAATATGCAAACTCTCCCTCCTACCCCAGCTGTACTTCCAGTCTCTTCCTTAATTTCTCCAAGAGTTCCCCTTCACCAATTGTGATACCCTCACTTCCCCCACCTGGGAGTGGAAACCACCCCTGCCCAGTGTTTCTCTTAGCCTCTGTCTCCACTACTACTCCCCATACCTGGTTTTTTAGAAGAAGAGCCAGATTACAACACCTGATCCAAAGCACCAAGAACAGAGAAGGTCTTTCCCCTTAGAAAAGTTCCTAGAAAGTAACTAAAAAGATTAAGTTTGTAAATGCACCTTTGACAGCCTCTGAAGTCCAGGACTCTAAGAAAGAAATAGAGGAATTAGTAGAAGACCCTGCTGGAACATCTAACCAGCTAGACCAGCTTCTGAGGCCAAATAGTTATTCCTAGAGAGAGTTGAACTCTATTCTAATAGTTCTGTTCACTCCAGAAGAAGTCCAGATGGCAAAGATAAAGATATAAATAAATAAATAAATAAATAAAGACCGTGGCCCCCAAAAGACCATAAGATGCCCTTAGTAGACACCAGCTAAAATCCAAACCAAGAAGAAAGAAAGCAAAACATGAGAGACTATAGATCCCTGATAGTGAGAAAATCAAAGTCTATAGTCTACCTCTCAAAACTCCTAGAACCAGTAGCTAAGAGATGGCCAACTTGCCTGCAAACAGTTGCAGTGGCAGCTATCCTAATAAAAGAAGTCCAAAGGTTGATCCTGCAAAAGAAAAATTGCTAAGCCAGAAGGCTTAACAGTAGTTGACTGACTCTAGAATAATGAACACAAGTGACTTAGAACTAATCACCCCATGCAGTTTCTCACTAGAGAACCCCATGCCAATCTAGAACACGATTCAAAGTAAGAAGAAATTTAGTAACTGCAGAAGAAGAGAAAGCTTTGTTTGCTTTGTTTTGCTGTTGTCTTTAGTGAGAAAACAGGTTGTCTTCAAGCTGTTTTCATACTGAGTCAGTAGATAGTGTTAAGGAACAGAATAGTCCTCCTGTTATTCAAAAAAGTAGTCAGAGAAGTAGTAATTTTCTTGAATGTCTACCCACATTAAATCCATCCCAAAGAGATAAGAGAGCTGACAGATGAGTTTGCAAAGCCACTCTCCATCATCTACCAATAGTCCCAACTCACTAGTGAAGTTCTAGATGACTGAAAGCTGGCCGATGTAATTCCAATTCATAAAGAGTAGAGAAGAGTCTAGTAATTATATGCCAGTTAGCCTGATCAAAGTACCGAATAAGATAATAAAGCAGTTTATACTGAGAGCTATTGTGCAGCACTGACGAGATAGACAGAGTATCAGACCCAGCCAGCATGAGTTTAAGAGAAGTAAGTTGTGTTTGACCCCACTAGCCTCCTTTTATGACCAGGTGACCCGCCTGGTAGATACAAGAAAAGTTGTATATGTTGTCTATTTAGACTTCAGCAAAGTCTTTGACACTGTTTCCCACAGCTTATACAAGAACACTCTTTGCTAAGTTAAGAACTGGCTAGATACCCGAGCCCAGAGAGTACTAATGAATGGTGCTGCATCCAGCAGGCAACCAGCCACCAGTGGTGTCCCTCAAAAGTCTGTGCTGAAGCCAGTTCTATTTAATACATTTATTAATAACGTAGATGTAAGTATTGAGTCCTTCATTAGTAAATTTACAGACGACGCTAAGCTGAGAGCATCTGTCCATCTGTTTAGAGAGTAAGAGGACTCTGCAGAGAAACCTAAAATGATTAGACAGATAAGCAAAATCCAGTAAGATAATGCTTAATAAGTCCAAATCCGAGGTGTTGCATTTTTGCCACAATAACCCCCTGCAACCTTACAAGCTGAAGGTAGTGTGGCTGGACAGTACCCAAGGAGAAAGAGACCTGAAAGTGCTAGTTGACAACCAACTAAATATGAGCCAGCGGTATGCCCGGATGGCCAAAGCCAACAGTATCGTGGGCTGTATTGAGAATAGTGTGGCCAGCAGGAGCAGAAAGGTCATCCTTTCCTTGCACATAGCATTGGTGAGGCCACGCCTTGAGTATTGTGTCCAATTCTGAGCCACTCAGTTTAAAAAAGACATTAAGATGCTTGAGCGTGTCAAAAGAAAGCAACAAAGCTAGTGAGAAGCTTAGAACACCAGCCCTATAAATACTAGCTGGAAGAGCTGAAGTTGTTTGGCCTAGAGAAAAAGAGATTCAGAAATAACCTTATCACTCTACAACTCCCTAAAAGGTAGTTATAGTAAGGTGAGAGTTAGTCTCGTTCTTCAAGCAGCAACTGATAGAACGAGAAGACACAGTCTTAAGTGGTGCCAAAAAAAATTTCTGCCTAGAGAAGTAGTAAAGTCACCATGCCTAGATGTGTGTAAGAAGGGACTGGATGTAGCACTTAGTGACATCGTTTAGTTAGAGTTAGACTTGATCCTAGAGGTCTCTTCCAGCCTAGTGATTCTGTAAGTCTGTAATTCTGAAACTTTCAAGAAAAAAATATGGAAGTCCCTTCCAGGTGTTGCTCACCACACATACCGCAGTGCGAACTCCAGAAAGAAGTCAGACCCACGTTACTGGAATTACAGGACCAGTACGGCCCGCTGATGCCGGACTAGGCCCAACAGGACCACCTGCAACCTCTTCTATGCAGACAGCAATCGAGAGACCAGGAGACCTAAAATTAACTGTCAAGAAAAGGCCAAAGCAGTATCTACTAAGAGAACGCCCAGTAGGAGACTGTAAATTGATGAGGTCTTCAGTCCAATCAGAGAAATAGAGGAGGGATTTGTTATGAACAAGTTTCCTGGTCCTGGAGGGGCCTGGGCTGTCCCTGTCCTTGCCCCCCATAGCGAGACAGCTGCACCATCCCCCCAGAGGAAAACACAGAGCACCCATTAGCATATTAAAAGAGCTCTGAGCTCTCAGAATGCAACCTCCCGCTCCTCCCAATTTGTGCCGTCACCCAGCCTTTTAGAAAAGTGGGGTTTTTCCTTTTTGCAGAGAACCCCATAGCTGGGGTGAGGCTGCTGTCCCTCGAAAGCGGCTGACCCCCTCCCAGCCAGAGGTTATCCCCACACCCCAGCAAGTTTGAGGACGGAGGGAAGCTGCCCCGAAGGAAAGTTGCCGGACAGCATTTTCCTACCTCATTAAAATGTGAAAAGAAGCAGCCCATGCCTAGATAGCCCTGTCATTGTTCTCTGTAACTACCTCCTTCAGCAGGAATACCTCTGCTGCGACCAGGACAAATGCATATGCATTTGTATATGCAAATAAAACCAACCCTGTGAATCCTGGGAGGGCTATTTTGAGAGGAACTGCACCCCAAGATGGGAAGCTAGATGCATCAGAGGAGAATTAGAGGGTGTCCTGGCCGAGCAAGAAGTGGACGCACCCCCTGGCCTGGTTTGAAGACTCACCATGACCTATGAGGAGTCTGAATAAAATGGGAACTGGGGTCTCAGGGTTGTAGTTTTCCTGAGATTCTCCTTGAAGTTGGTGTTCCCCAAGGTAATAAGGGTCTCCCAAGGTTGCTGTTCCCTGGGAGTTTCCCCTGGGTTGCTGTTCCCAGAGGTAATAAGGTTTTCTGTCTTCTCTTTGCCCTAAGTGTTACACACCAGAGGTAGAGACGACAAACTGAGTCCGCCGGTGCACATTTCCAAGGTTATTTATTCTACATTATCTCAGTCCTTTTTCAACTCTGCCAGGCACTTCCCTGGCAGGGTACCTTATCTTAGTTCTTTCTCAGCTCTGCAAGGTGTCTTCGCAGAGCAGGACACGCGGCAGACTGGGCAGATCAGAGAGCCCCGTACCTTATGTACAGTCCCCTTGACCCAACCACTGTCCGAGACGTATTTTTTATTTACAAAATTTTACCAATACCTATTACCTATACTAACATGTCAGTTCTACTCTAAACCAATCTCTAAAACCCAACTCAGCACAAGATGGGGGACGAGAACAAGAACAAGGAAGACAGGGGCCACTCCCCAATTCCTCCATCTTGTCTCTTCAGCCCCATATGCTAAGAATCCTAATTTCTATATTTATATTCTACAACAAACCATCCACTACTTATTTCAAATTCTTAGGATTTGTGATTCTTCCTGCATGTGAGTGTTCACTCCCATGGACAGGAATCAGAGTCAGTGTCCTCCTGGGACCTGTGTGGGTCTAACTGACCCCCCTGTACAGATCCCAGACCCCCCCTGTCCAGTCTCCAAACCCTCCAGGGCGGCCAGAGGGATGTTCTAGACTCCGACACCGGGGAACTCAAGTGACTGAGACAGAGAATGGGAAAGTCTTGTTTTTCCCTGAGGGAAAAGAGTGGACATCTGCTATGCTGGACTCCAGTGACAGATCCCTCACCACTCTACCCTCTAATGGTTGACCAGAGAGAGCTTCTAGCTGTTCCTGTGGAGACAAGGACTTGGCACCTACTGCGGGCAGCTGAGCGAAGAACTGCAACAACACCTGCTCCTTTGGACTCTGCAATCCTGCTGATGACTTTAATAAAGAGCTGATCACTTTAATAAAGAGCTGAATATTAATAAAGGCATATGCCCTGTTCTTTTCATCATTAACTTGTGCGACTTTAAAACTAACCTGAAAAAAAAAAAAAGAAAAAAAAAGAAAAAAAAAAAGTAATAAAACAAGTTTGGTAAATTAATGTCTCTTAAGTTCTTAACAGGAAAGGGGAAGCAGAGGATGGCACCCCTGCTGAGAAGACTGCAGAAAGCTCTTCTTTTATGTTTTCAGTCTTTTAAACTGTTCTTGATGAACTCTAAACAAATAGTTACAGCCTTTGAGTGAGAACTTAACGCAGAACTGCTTCTCTCCTTCTCTTGTTTAGTTTGTCATCAAACCTAGGTTGAATGCAAATGTGTTGAATGTGAGATACTGTAGTACTGTGCATCTCATAAAAGATGAGGTATTTGCTGTCAATGTGATCCATCAAGATGCATCAGAAATAATGCACAAATTCAACTATTAATGTGTGTATATAAGTTTAATCCACCTGAACAATTAGAGCACAGTATCTTACTGCCACTGAGAATAAGGATATATGATGATTTCCTGAATATCATGATATTTACTGAGAATTGTTTCTAGTGCTCAGATATAGCCTGTTAAACTTACATGCTTTTGACAAAGATTGTGATCACCAGTTTGATTTTTAGTTCAAAAGACATTTCCCTGGAAATATTTGGGCTGGCGAATAGGCATGCATCCTATTTCTACACAACCCTTGCAAATTTCAATGGAAATCAAAACTTTACATGATGCACAAAAATTGCTGGGAACAATAAATTGGGTCCGTCCCTTGCTTGGGATTTCAAATGCAGATTTAGAGTCATTGTTTGCCCTCCTGGGAAGAGAGCCCAACCTCTTATCACCCAGACAGCTTAAACAGAGAAGCACAAATTGCGCTTCAAAAGGCAGCTGATGCTATCTCTCAGAGGCAATTAGCCAGGTGGGCTCCTGAACTGCCCTTGTGGCTAATCATTCTAAATCCCAACAAACAGCCTTATGCCTTAATATTTCAGTGGGACTCAGAAAAACCAGACCCTCTGCTAATTATCAAATGGGTCTTTTTGCCTAACAATATGCCCAAGATTATTCCCATGCAAGATGAACTTATGGCCATGCTGATTGTCAAGGCTCGTCAAAGACTGACCTCTTTGGCTGGGAAAGATTTTGATCGTATCTATCTACCTCTCACAATGTTTTATTTGAACTGGTTGCTACAGATGTCTGAAAAATTGCAAATTGCTTTAACAAATTACCCAGGGCAGATATCTATCCATCCGCCTAAACACAAATTATTGTGTTTTAATTTAATCCCCAAGCCAAAGAGAAGTGAGAAGAGTCCTTTGCAAGCTATGACAATATTCACAGATGAGTCTGGGAAAACCCATAAATCAGTGATTGTATGGAGGGACCCTGAAACTGGAACTTGGCAATCTGATATTGCTGTTGTTGAAGGGTCTCCACAAATAGTGGAGTTAGGTGCCGTGGTCAGAGTGTTTCAGAAATTCAGCACACCTTTTAATCTGATTACTGACTCCGCATATGTTTCAGGGATTGTACAGAGAGCAGAGAATTCTGTTGTGAAAAATGTTAAAAATTATATTCTTTTTTCCTGGTTAAAACTGCTGGTCTCCCTGTTAGACAAAATTACAGCTCCTTACTTTGTGATGCATATCAGGTCACATTCCAGTCTACCCAGCTTTCTCACTGAAGGTAACACCCAGGCAGACTTGTTAACCTTATCAGTGCAGCATGTTTTGCCTAACAAAATAGAGCAAGCTGAACTGAGTCACTCCTTTTTTCACCAAAATGCTGGGGCTTTGGTAAGACTTTTCGAATTAACTCCAGCACAAGCCTCTAATATAATTTCTATATGCCCTGACTGTCAGCGTTGCTCCCTTCCTAATGTGAACACAGGGGTCAACCCGAGAGGTCTACAGAGCCTACAAATTTGGCAAACAGATGTGACACACATTCCTGAATTCAGCCACTTGAAATTTGTGCATGCTTCTGTCGATACCTTTTCAGGTGCTCTGTTTGCCTCAGCTCACACGGGAGAGACAGGGAAAGACACCTGCCATCATTTCGCTGCTGCCTTTGCCACCTTAGGAATTCCGCAACAGATTAAGACAGATAATGGACCCGCATACATTTCCTGTAGAGTTGCAAACTTCTTCTCCTTATGGGGTATCACCCACAAAAGAGGGATACCTCACTAACCTACAGGACAGTCAATTATAGAACACGCCCATGGCTCTCTGAAACGTCTTCTGTTACAACAAAAGGGGGGAGCCAGGGACACTCGTGCTGAAAGATTATGCAAAGCCCTGTATGTTTTTAATTTCTTGAATTGTTCAACGACAGACTTAAATCCCCTCAAATTATTGAACTTGCTACTGTTGTCGGAGCTTTTCAAAATTTTTCTGTTCCTTTTAATCTAGTAACAGATTCAGTTTATGTTCCAAGAATCATGAAGCCTAAGCCCTGAAAGAAAGTGTAAAACCTGCAAACAGAGGATAGATTTGAATAGTTGAATAAACTCCTATAAGCTAAAGACTCCATAAATAGATTAGAAATTTAGTTAAAACAAGCTTATATGTATTAAGCATTATATTATGTATTGTTATAATCATTCCTTATATTTTACAATGTATTTAAACTAAAAGTAGAATCTGGATCTTGGCTAGATAACCTGTTTAGTGGCTGGGGTTTGACCCCTTGGCTACAAGATTTTCTTAGGATAGGAATGCATGTAATGATTTTAATAATAATTGTATTAGTTATCATACTTGCTTGCTTCAGTGTGTGCAGAGATTAATTGATAAAGCCATCAAGGGGGTGTTCTTGGTTAATACAGAAGGGGGAGATCTGGGAATACACAAGACAGAGTCAAACAGACTTGATTAGCATAGCTAGTTTGATAACCAAAATGCCATGGCAGGAACAAACAGAACTGGGAAAATTACAGAACATGGGATTACACCTGCTTAAGGGAAGAGAGAAGATTCAATCAACTTCTGCAAGCAAAGAATTGTTGTAAAATGCATGAGCTTTCTGTGTGGTTTTTAACCTGATTATTGTAGTAGAAATTATTAACCTGTTTGAAATAGTATGTAAGTTTTTGGGAAACCTGAGTAAAATGGAATTCCGATCATCGAATCAGTCTCCCTGTCTCTCATCAATCACTAATAGGGCAGGATGTCCGCACTGTCTGGGACACCCAGGGACAGGCAGTGTCCTGCAGGCACGGCAGCCCTGGGAAGGGGATGGAGGGAGGAGGGTGGGAAAGCAAAGCAAGACCCTGCCATGCCTTGGATCTCTGATGGTGAAGCAGCACAGGGTGGTCAAGAGCAGCCCAGAGGGCCTGGGGTTCCTGCAGCTCACCCAGCACTTACCTGAGTATAGAGAGAAGCCTCCAGGGTCATAACGTCCTCCTCTGGAGGAAGACAGAGGACACTCCGAAAGCAGGAGCTCATCAGCTGTGTGCTGTCCTGCAGCACCGACACCACAGAGCTGCAAAGAGAGAGGGCCCAGCTGCACACTGGTGATGGGAGCGGCGTCTCAGGGCCACGGGGTGCTGGGCTGGAGTCCCTGAGAGGAATAAGCAGGTACCTGAGAGCAGTGATGGCCGAGAAGGCGAGCAGCCGCACCTCCGTGCGCATCTGGTTCTGGGGCTCCTCGTTCAGCAGCTCCTGTCGAGCACAGCTGGGCTGGGACCTGGCAGCTCCTTGCCCTGCAAGCACTGCCCTCTTCCCCGAGGGTTCCCTGCCCCCTTCCCCAGAGCACCAGGTGCCCCTCACCTTGATCTTCTCTGCCAGTTTGTGTCCGCGGCAGAAGAGCTCCAGGCCTAGCAATGAGCCGCGTTCTGTGGCACTTCTGCACGGGGTGCAGACGCTCTCGAGGAACTTCAGCTTGGTGTCCTTCATCTGGCAGCCAGGGGACAGAGAGACAATGGGGTGTCTGAGGGGGGGACACATGGCCAGCAGGACCAGAGCCCTGCGGGAGCAGCAGGGCACAGCCACCATTCAACAGGCTGCGGTTACCGGGCAAGAGAGGCTGACAAAGGTCTGGATGAATGCCATGGCCTCCTGTTCCGCTTCATACACAGGCAACCCACTGGCATCTAACAGAGAGGAGGGAGGGCTACAGAGGATCTGGCAACAGCCGAGAGCAGGGGAAGATCTGCCCTCCTCCTAGGCCTGTGCCTGTTCTGCTGGCACAGCCTTCCCATGCGGATCCTGGCTGGAGGGTGCCCAGCAGAGGAGCTGCCGTGCTGGAGAACAGTGTGGAGGGCAAAGCCCCCGTGCCCTGGGCTGAGGAATGCGCTGGCAGGGGGACAGGAAAGGTGCAGCGCCCCGTGGCATCCCTGCCTCCTGCCAGCCCAGCTGCTGCTCACTGCCCTGGCCCTGGAGCGGGAGCTGGGGCCCCTCTGCTCAGCCCCTCCTTGGCAGAGGCATTCAGCCCTGAGCAGCCTCGGCACTGAGGCATCACAGCCACCCCCGGGCTCCCAGCTGCTGTGTGCCAGGGAAAAGAGATCCCAGCATTGTGCAGGGTACGATCCCAGCTGTTGTATTTCTCTGGGGAACGGTTTTTGCCCTCGAAAGACCCCTGGAGTCTGTAACCATGTAGTTTAACCCTTCCTCCCCTTTCTGACCCTACTGGCTGAGTTCCAACTATCTCTTCCTTGGCAGGAGTCTAGATAAGGCCCTGCTCTTCCTCATTCGTTCTCTTTCGCCCCTGGAAACTGTTATAAATAGGGCCAGGAGACCTTCTGCTCCAACACAACACCTTTATTAATCAGCTCTTTTAAAGGGGCGCTCGAGGGCTGCGCACACGAGGGCTGCGCACACGAGGGCTGCGCACACGAGGGCTGCGCACACGAGGGCTGCGCACACGAGGGCTGCGCACACGAGGGCTGCGCACACGAGGGCTGCGCACACGAGGGCTGCGCACACGAGGGCTGCGCACGCCACCACCGCTCCCACAGAGACGCCGCTCCAGAGGAGGAGTCTTCGGTCCTGCTGCTGGTGCTGCAGAGCCGGGGCTTCCATCCTCGCGAGAGTGCGCAAAAAGCCTCCCTTTGGCTCATTTGGTCTAGGGGTGTCTCGGTCTTGGAGCATTCTGTATTGAGGGCGAGGAAGCAGGCAACTCCGCCTGGTGACTCTGGCTGGTGGCTGAGGGGTTGGCCGACCCAATGGTGTCACTTGTGGGCTCCAGTCCGGTGCTGGTCAGTCGTTCTGGGGAGTTCTCCTCCCCAGCTGGACTTCCTGGTGGAGCAGTGCACCTCGGGAGCCTCTGTGTCTTTGCATTGTGGGCTGGGTCGGCAATAGTTTGATGGGCAGCCCAGGAGCAGCAGGACCAAGGCAACAGTAGCCACGTTCCTGGGCGGAGCCAGCAACTGCTCCACAGGCTGAAGAGGCGGAGCAGCAGCAGCGAAGGTGGTGTCTCTGGTTCGATGGGCAGGTGGGGAGCAGCGGAGGTGGCACACAACAGGGACAGGGGAGAAACAGCAGGGAAACAGGAACTGGGGTCACAGAACTCCTACTGTAAAACAACTTAGAACAAACTGGTTACAAACAGGTAAGTCATAGTTCCAGTATTTTTAACTCTTTTTAACTATTACTACTCTTCATCTGGGGGGGGGGGGGGGGTGGTATTCATTTCAGAAACCATTGAGAATAAATGTCTTGGACTACATCTGGGGGTTAGAGCCTCTTTTGGAATCTTTTGCCTTGTCCCTGAGATGTTCCTCCAAAGCCCTCTAGGATCTGAGCCAGCCTAGGAACTCTGGGGGGCTGCAGGGGAAAATTTCACCCAGCCCAGCAGGGCCCCTCACTCACCCGCCTGCAGGGGCTGCACCATTGTCACCTTGTAGGGCTGCACTGGGGAGCTGCTTTCCTGGGGATCCCCGTCCTCCTGCCAGGCCACCCTGGGCTGCCTCGGGGGTTTCTTCTCCATCCTTCAGTAGAAAGGAAAAGGCTGGAAGTGGAGAAGGGGGAAATGGGAATCTTTGGGAAAAAACCTGAGCACCACAGGCAGCTGAAGAAGCAGGGAAGGTCTCAAGCTTTTGAGCAGAGACTCCTCGCCAGCTCTGTGTTCCTGTCCTGTCCTGCTGGACACTGAGCACAGGGGCTGCAGTGGGGTGTCACAAAGGGCTCCTCTGTGACACAGCCCCTGTCCCAACTGTGACACAGCCCCTGTCCCCACTGTGACACAGCCCCTGTCCCCACTGTGACACAGCCCCTGTCCCTACTGTGACACAGCCCCTCTCCCCAGCAACAGCTCCCAGCAATTGTTTACAGGGAACCTGCCCCCAGCAACAGGGCCCAGTGACCACTGCTCCAAGATGGGTCCCAGGCAGCTCCCGGGTGGGTTCCTGGTGCTGGAGGGGCAGCAGAGACAAAAAAAGCTGGTTCCAAAGGGGCTTCACTGCTCCTTGTGAAAAACAAAGCTCACTCTTTAGAATTTTTTAGTTTAAAAATAGGGTAAAAGAAGGGCAGTATTTCCAGCTCTGGGGGGCTTTTGACGCATGGCCAAAGAGCACTAAAAAAACCTTAAAATCATGTTCTATATATACAGTTCTATAGCTGGGCTTACATGCATATTTGTTAGCTTATACATCATTTAAACAGTCCCCAGAACCTTGGATGTTGCAGGGGCTCTTCGTGTTCAGGTTTCCCATCCTGACTCACCTGTGTGACATCCTGAGATCAAATTAATCAATTTGATTCCTTCCCGTGATTTCATCCTTGGTGTTTCACACTTTTCTGATCACAGGAGTTAACGAGCTCTCCCCCAGTCTCCTCTGGTGCTCTGTCTTGTGTCACTGTTATCCCTTGGGCAGGGCAGGCAGTGCATGGCCTCACACTCTTCTTCCTACTCACACAAAAGCCTTTGCACAGCTTCTGTTTTGCTAAGGTCTAGAGTACAATCTGCTCATCACAGCATTATTTCTGTAAGCAATACATAGACATTATATTTATTACACTACTATTTCTATGAGCAATACAGTTCCTACTTAAAGTGATATATTAAATTGTATTAACAAGGAGATAAAAAGACATACAATTTGTACTGTATCTAAATACTTATGATCAATAACAACATGCAAAGTCTAATATATAAATGCAAAGGCCAATGTTACCTGGTCGTTTTTAACACTCCTTAACCAAATGCTGCACTGAAACCTAAGTGGTTTGTGACAAAACCTTAACCAGAAGTAATATTGTAACAAGATGTGCAGGTAAAGCAGGTAAGATAGCACAGCAAGGGAGATTACAGGTGCCATAAAAAGCAAGATAGCAAGTTTTAACAGAATTTGAGAACTGCAAATTAGCTAAAAACAAGTTAGACTGAAAAACAAGAAACACCAGGCATGGGCTGAAGATAGAGGCAAGAGGTTCAAACGTGAGGAAGACTACAGAAGCCTTCATCAAAAGACCACCAGAAGACTGAGGACCACCACAGAAGGATGCAGCTTTATGCAAATATGAGTATGCTAATAATATGTGCAATTGTGAGTTGCATGGTAGGACTTTTAAAATGTAACTGAAGGCTAAAGAAAATTGAGTGAGTTTTTGGCAGAGAGATCCCCCTCACTCCCAGTGCTGAATAAACCAAACACCTGCTTTGGAGCTGTCTGACTATGGAGTTTTATTTTCTTGCCCATTTTTGAGCATCAGCAGGGGGAGATGCTGCTCTTCACTCGGTCTGTGAACATTACATTGCTGAAATGTGCAAAAAAACATTCAGTTTCAACAGCAAGTTTAGTTCCTACAAATGTTTCAAGAAGAAATTTATATTGCCTTCAGCTTAAAAATCTTTGAGAGCAATGTCTGGGTGTAGAGAGAATTGAGCAAAGTTTAAATGATTTAACAAAGTTTGAGCAGACAGTGCTTGGTTGTTCTTCATGTGCTGCAAACACAAGATAAACAAAGTTCACTCTTTAAATTTTTGAAAAGTTAAATAAGAGGCAAAAAGGGACTGTGTCCAGCATTGGGGTGTTTTTGTTGGTCAGCCAGAAGACTCAGCATTAGCTTAAAACAAGGTTCTCTATATGCTGTTACATCACTGGGGGTACATGCGTATTCATGAGTTTATACATTATTCTAAAATTCTTGTGAGTGTTTGATGTTCTAGGAACATTTTTTTTGGTTTTAACTTCTGACTTGCTTGTGTGGCATCCTGTAGATTAGGTCAATATATTTTATTTCTTCTTCTGGTTCCATCTTGTTGCTTCACACTCCCTGATAACAAGGAGTCTCTTAAAATAAATTCTCTTCCAAGGCTCTGGTTTTTTGTCATGGTTATAACTTGGAGAGGCCAGTCTGCAGGTGGGAGAAACAACATAATTTTTTTATACCGTTCTTTGAGTTAGTTACATAAAAGCATTTTAACATTGTATAATCTCTATTTTAATATTTTGCTAATGCCTGTGATATGTTTATCAAGTTACTATTTATATAAGCTACATGGTGCATACATAAACTGATAGATTATGTTATACCAACAAGAAGTTAAAAGGAATTATAAGTTGTACTATATCAAATATTTGTGATTAACAGCAACATGCAAAAGCTAATATATAACTGCAAAAGCCAATATTATATTGTCATTTATAACAGCACCCATCGCTCCTATCAATTGGCTCAACATCTTTGATGTCCTGGATTTTTTGTTCAGTCCTGGGGCTGGGGCGGGATTCTCCCTTCCTTCCAATCTCTTTGTTTGAAAATCCCCCTTGAGCCAGAAGAGGCCATGAGCTGAGTGCTGATTTTTCCTTTCTGGACAAGTGAGCGCAGGGCCCAAGGGCAGCGCAGCCCCAGCAGGGCCCGGGAGCTGGGGTTGGTGTGGATCAATCAATGGCATTGATCAAAATGCCATTGATCAAAAATCAAAACAAAAATAAATCAAAAAAATCCCCAAAAATCGCAAAAAAATCCACAAAAAATCCCGCCAAAATCCCCAAACCCTTCCAAAAAATCCCCAAAAAATCCCCAAAAAAATCCCTCAAAAATCTCCCCCAAACCCTAAAACCCCCCCAAAAATCCCCAAAAAATCCCCAAAACATCCCTCAAAATACCCCCCAGAAATCCACAAAAAAACAAAAATAGAAAAAAAATTTAAAAAAAAAAATCACCTGCTTGGGTGAGCTCTGCCTGACACAGAGAGGGGCCCTGGAGGAGGCAGGTGCAGCTCTGCTCTTCCCCAGAGGGTTTGTGCACTGCTCAGGAAAGGATTGCCATGGAATGGGGGCAAAAATCCTCCCTGGGGCTCCCAGGAGCACTCTCAGAGATGACAGTGAAAAATATATATAAAAAATATAAAGTTCTGCACCTCTAAGGCTGGTTCCCAGAGCAGAGAAAGAAGGAGAAAAAGCACAGTTTGTTTGCAGAAACTGCACTCGCTCCCTCCCATTCCTTCTCATAGACTGTGTTGTCTGCAACGCAGGCAGCAGAAGAAAATAAAGGGGAGGTTTTTTCTTTTTCACTGGTTTTCCTCATTAGCTATGGCAAAGAAAGTTTTCCCAAGACTGTGTCTTTTTTCCTGGAACTGTTCAAACCTGTTCTGGACTGAAAAGCCAAAAAAACATCAGGAGCTCACACCTGTGACCCATCAGTGCCTGAGATGCAACATTTTCCAGTGCAAAAAGTCTGATAAGAGACTGAGCAAACCGAGCTATACCTCACAAAAAAAGATTATCTCTGAATTTGCTATCTCTTCAAAACAATGAAATGTTCCATTGTTTAATAGTATTCATTTTTCCATGTTTGTGAGTACTTTGCTTATTAAATAAATAGGTTTTTCCATTTTTCTTGAAAGCAACTTTTGTCTCCCAAACCACAGAGGGGAGGGGCTACTTGAATTTGCATTCTAAAAAGAGCCCTTCAGAAATTTCCTCCCTAAATCTGCCCTAAACCAAAAAAATGTAGTCAGCAAGACTTTGCTTCTGCCTAGATCTGTTATATTGCCAAAGAGAGAAAAGAAAAATCCACTCTTGGATGTCTCAGGATTCTAAATCTATTTTTATGAGCCTTAAACATTACAGCTCTTTGCACCATGGAAATTTCAAAAGATCCTAACTGTGAAAAAGGCATATTGTGTGGCTCTACGCAGATATTTACTATATATGATATGCTAGGTAGAAAAGTTATGCTGTATTAACATTTGAATAATATAGTGAATGTAGTTTTGTAATTAACATTGAGCTTTAGTAATTAAAATAGAAGCTATGTGTGTGAGATATTCTTTTTAGCTCAAGAAAGAGAGAAGAAATTCTTTGCACAGAGATAACAGTTACAAGAACTCCTAAATCTTCTAGTGAAGAAGAATTTATGGCTTCCTTATCAACAGAAGCAACCTCTTCAAGGACTTAAACCAGACTCGCAGATGCTAAAGAATTGAAAGACAAGTAACAGCTGAAAACGATTGTTTTAAATAAAATATGCATAGTCATGAGGAGGTTCCTGAAAAAGAGAGAGATTTCTCTCTAGGTGCCCTTCTCCTGACTAGCCTTTGTCTGGAAGTGGGAGGGGCTGTGGCCCGGGCTACCTTCTTTTGCTATTATTGTCTCATAAATTGTCCTACTCTAAATTGTTTAACTTTTATTATTGTATTTGTATTACTTTTTTTTTAATAACCATTTTTATTTTTATTAAATTTCCAAAAATCCCAAAAGCGAGTGATTGGTGTTTATTACACTAACCCACCATTTTTCCTCCTCACGTGGCTATTCTAAACCCAAAGTTTTCCTTTCCATGAATCTCTTTAACCAGTAAGAACCTTCTTAGGCTTCTTCTTACGTCTCCCCTTTGTCAGGGAAGACACAAGAACTCCTGTGGCTCAGGAACTGAGTGCATCCCTAAGGAGCATGTGGGTGAAACCCTGCTGTCCTGGCAATGCTGATCTGTAAAACTGACGCTGTCTGGAGCTGCAGCTTGGAGCTCCTGGCAGGAGCTGTGGGGACAGGGGGGTGCCAGGGCAAGTGCCAGGGCCAGCAGGGAGCTGGGATGGGGGCAGAGCCAGGGGAAGGGCTCTCCCAGAGCCCCTGGAATGTTGGGGCTTGGACCCTGGCAACCGTCAACAGCCCACGGAATGTTTGGGATTTGGACTCTGCAGCTGCCATCAGCTCTTGGACGTTGAGGTTTGGACCTTGCAAAGGCCAAAGACCCTTGGACATCAGGGTTTAGACCTTGCAAAGGTCAAAGACCCTTGGACATCAGGGTTTGGACCAGCAAAGGCCAAAGACCCTTGGACATCAGGGTTTGAAACAGAAAAGGCCAGTGGCCTTTGGACATTGGGGTTTGGACTCAGCAAAGGCCAGTGGCCTTTGGACATTGGGGTTTGGACTCAGCAAAGGCCAGTGGCCTTTGGACATTGACTTTTAACCTTGCTGCTGCCAACAACCCCTGGATATTGGCACTTGCCATGGCCCACGCTGCTCATGCCAAGGCGCAGATGGAGACCACCCCCTCAGCAGAGTTTTGCCTTCAGGGGAGCAGTGTCTCTGCTTGCTGCTTTCCCCAGCTCTCTGGGGCCTTCTTCCCTGCTCCTTCTTGGTCATTTGTGCTCTTTTCTTGCCTGTTCCTGCAGACCCCGAGAGAAAAGCTTGCTGCCAGGCAGGACTCAAGCAATCTCCAGCTAGCAGGCATCAAAGAGGAAATGAATCGCTTCCTTGAGCAGAGGGAGGCTCTGCAAAAGCAGGTGAGTGGAACAGCAGTGGCACCGCAGCCATCCAGCAGGTGCTCTGTGCCCTTCTGGCCTTGCCATGGCAGAGCAGCAGCTCAGGGGGTGATCCCTGGGGCTGCCTCACGCTGTGAGCGTGGCAGCTGCTCTGAAGGACACTTAGGGATCTGCTGGATCTCAGCTGCTGCCCTGGACAGCAGGGTTGGTCCTCTGGGCTCTTGAGCAGCAAGCACCAGCATGGATTTCTGCTGGCCCCTTCCTGCTGGCCTGGCTTTTGAGGTGCTTTTCCAGGTGCCCTTGGTGACCCAACGAGAGTTCAAAACAAGTTGTCCATATCCAGTGTGAGCCTGGTCCTTTCAGGACAGGGACATGTGGGAACTGACAGTGCTCAGATTTTAGGCTTTGGGCACTTGCTAAAAAGACAAGAGAGCAACTCTCTCATTCTGGCCTGGGAAAATCCAAAGGAGGAACCCAAACAATCCTTGGGAGGTGAAAAACAGTTAGCAGGTGGTGTTTTTCTAACCTGTTCAGTGGCAAAGATGTTTACAAAGAGGTGTAGGCTCTAAATGACCGGTCATTTTCATTGTACCAAAACACTGCATAAAAAGAGGGTTTTGAAGAACCAAGATTGCTCTCCACTTGCTGTAATAAGCTGAGAGTCGTGTCGTTATTATCGTGCCACCCTTAAAACAATAATGACGGGGACAAATGGAAAGTTGTCCTTTGCCTTTGCTCACAGTGTCTGCTGTGGCTGACAGGGACAGGCTGTAGCCTCTGACTGCTTTGCTCTGTTTGACTTGAGGTGGAAGAGTTGACAGCTCGGCTGGCAGCCTTCAGAGAGTGCCAGAAACCGATTGTGCACAAAGCTCAGCAAGATGGCAGTGAGGCTCTGGAGAGGGAAAAAGGCAGGTAAATGAAATCCTGTGGGACGCTGCCTTGTGATGAATGGATTCCCTCTCTCTGAGCTTTGCACCTGCCAGCATTTCCTGAGTGGCAGAGTTCTGAACTGTCCGTGCTGATGTGTTTCATTCCCTGGAGGTTGTGCTTCATTTCTTTGGAGCCCTCAGTTTCCCTGATGTAATAAACGCCAATCACTCGCTTTTGAAATTTATGAAAATTTAATAAAATTAAGAAATGGTTATATAAAAAATAGTAATACAAATATAATAATAAAGGTTAAACAATTTAGAGTTAGGACAAATTATGAGACAATAATAGCAAAGAGTTACAGCCCGGGCTGGGTCCCCTCTCCATAAACAAAAGTCAGCAGGAGAAGGACAACATTAAAAGAGAATTTACCCCTTAAGAGGAGTCACCCCATGATTATGCATATTTTGTTTAACACAAGAGATTTTGCCTGGTACTTGTCAAAAACTTTCTGCTAATCCCCCAGGCACCTTTGAGTCTAAGTCAGGCTTGAAGAGGTTGTTTCTGTTGATTAGGAAGCCATAAATCTCTTTCCTCTGGAAAATTTAGGGGTTTCTGCAATTGTTATCTCTGTGCAAAGAATTTCCTGGTTATCTTCTCTTTCTCTTGAGCTAAAAAATCTCACACGCATAGGTTTTTTTTATTTTTGATTACTAAAGCTTAATGTTAATTACAAAACTCCATTCACTATATTATTCAAATGTTAATACTTAATACTTTAATAACTTTTCAATCTAGCATAATACATAAATATCTGCATAGAGCCATATAATATGCCTTTTTCACACCTGAGGACAAAGGCTTTTGGAGTAGCTCTTTCCCTCTAAGGGCTGTTGTGTTGTTAGGTTGGTGTCTTAACCCTGCCCAAGCTGCAGTGTAAGGAGCTGGACACATCCATCAGCTCCACCTTGGGTCTGGTACCTCGAACCCTTTGGGAGCTGGGTCAGCCTGGCATCCTGATTGCTTTGCTGGGCAGAACAATCTTAAACCTGTGATCTCTGATCTGAGCCAGATTCCCCTCTGAGGAGCCCAAGGGACACCAAAGTCTCTCCTGGCCATCTGTTGCCTTGCTCTGCAGGCCAACTCTAACTCTGAAGGGGAAGGAATGGAGCCTCAGAAACCTGGAAGGAAACAACCTGGCCTGGGTCAAGCAGGTGTCTCAGCTCCATTCTGCTTTTCACTGGGGTGAGCAGCTCCTCTCAGACCGCATAGGAGAACTGCAGGAGCTCAGCACCCAGGTAACCTGTGCAGGGCATCCTCTTCTCCAGGGACACACAACACCACCTTCGGCTGCAGCTTGGAGCCCCAAGTGCTTCCCTCTGCCAGCAGCATCCACTGCTGCCATGTCCTGCCCGGGGCTGCTGCTGCGCCCTGGGGCCAAGGCTGGCTCTGGTGTCTTCTGATGAGGTTTTTCCCTGTTCTCTCCTGCAACAGGAACTCTCAGAGGAGAAGCAGGGGCAGACTCCTTTGGAGCTCCTCCATCCCTCTTAGCAGTGGAGTTGGTGCCTGGGCTGGGCACTGAGCAATGTGGGGAACACAGGCGTGGTTATGGCAGGCTGGGGAGGGCTCTTCCAGCACAGCCAGTCCATCCCGTGTTTGAGCTGCCCCACCAAGGATGCCCATTGCCTCCCTTGCTTTGTTTGGTCTTTGTCCCCGTTGGAATCCTTGGCTTTGCCCCTTCTGTGTCCAGTGTGGTTTTTTGTTGCTGTAGGACACGAAATGAACCACACAGATGCCGTGAATTCTCAGAAGGCTGGAAAAAGGTGTTTATTCAAAGTGTGATTTCTTTATCTACTATTTACAGAGACCAATATGATTGGGTGGCAAAGTAAACACCTCTTCAACCACACTGGTCAAGCCAGAGGGCCATCAAGAAGTCCCTCCTCTAAAAGGAAGGAATAACATAGATATAGTTAGCAAAACATTTCTTTTTGTGTAGAGCAAAGCGCCTGGGAAATTTCACAAACCAAAATATCTCAGACATGAAATCTACAGTTTTTTGCTTGAAGTCATTTCTCCCCCATTCCTCACCCTCCTGCTGCTCTGCTACCCCAGCAGCAGCCCTGCCCCTGAGGCTGTGTGCATCCCTGTTGCAGATCCGCTCCCTGCAGGAAGCAGTGCAGCAGAAGGATGCTGCCCAGGCAACTCGAGAGGAGCAGCTGCTGCAGGAGCTGCAGGAGTCCCGGGCAGGCGAACGGCGCTGCAGGGACGCGGTGCAGCTGCTGCAGGCCGAGGTCTCGGAGCTGCGTCTGAGGCTCCGCAGCTCCGAGGACAGAGCAGAGGCCTTGGCCACACAGCACCAGCAGGCCAGCGGTGCCCACCGCACAGCCCAGTGCCAGCTGGACAGACTGCTCCTGGCTGTCCACCGCATGGTCAGGGACAGCAGCCACTTGGTCACTCGCAGCTCAGGCAAGCGTGGCAGGGCTGGGCTGGCAGAGGTGCAGAGGCTGTGGGAGAGCAGGGGGAGTGACCAGCGGCCATGGTCAGCCTGGGGTGACAGGCTCAGCCTTTCAGCCTTTAGGCTGGCCCCAGCCTTGGCAAGTCCTGGCAGCCTGACAGCCCTGCAGGGTCACAGGTCTGTGTTTGGACAGGGAGAAATGATCAGCACCAGGAGGGAAAAGGGCCCGAGCCCTGTCGAGCCACAGGGCCCGTGCAGCTGTCCCTGGGGCAGTGCTGGCACCAGTGGTCATCAAATGAATGATGTGACACAGGCCCTGCTGCAAGGGCGGCTCTGGGACAGTGACAAAGGCACTGCCACCCTCTGGCCAGGAAGAGGCTTGGTCTGTTGTACACCCTGGCACTGAATCTTGAACCAGAACGGCTTCTCTTTTCAGAAGAGGGTCATGTTGTGGGCCTAACTGCTTCTCAGGCCAGGGATGACCCCGCAGAGCTCACGGTGGACACAGTGGAAGCAGCCCTGCAAGACCTGTGGCAGCACCTGGAGCATTCCCAGAAGGACCTGGTAACGTGTGCCCAGTGCACCCAGAAATCCTGTCCCACTGCTGGGCAGGCAGAGCACCAATGCCAGCCTGGGTGGCAGTCCTTGGAGGGGGTTTGCCGGGGGAGGCAGGAGGATCAGAGTCATATCTACCACTTCTGTCCAGCTGCCCTCTCCCACCTGGGCGATTTCTGCCTTAGTGTTTGTAGCCCTTTGTCTCCTGCCAGCAGTGGCCCCGTGAGGTGATTCTGC